>NW_025728038.1:0-359608 GCF_021461385.2 Schistocerca piceifrons | reverse complement strand
GGTTCAAGTGATACAGTAAACCTGGAGTGAAGCATCGGAATCTATAACTAGAGTCACAGTAATGGTTCAAAGTATAGACAGTAAGAAGAGTCAGTCTTCTTGTACTAAAGTCGGCATTGTGGCATTTTGTATTTAATTCCGATGCAATTTCTGTGATTCATCGTCAATAAGAAGGTCCAAGGGATACAGTAAACCTGAAGTAAAGCATCGGAATCTATAACTAGTGTCACAGAAATGGATCAAAGCATAGACAGTAGGAAGAGTCAGTCTCTTATACTTAAGTCGGCCTTGTGCCTTTTGTATTTAATTCCGATGTAATTTCTGTGTTTCATCGTCAATAAGAAGGTCCAAAGGATACAGTAAACCTAAAGTGAAGCATCGGAATCTATAACTAGTGTCACAGGAATGGTTCAAATCATAGTCAGTAGGAAGAGTCGGTCATCATGTACTTGAGTCGGCATTGTGCCTTTTGTATTTAATTGCGATGCAATTTCTGTATTTCATCGTCAATTTGAAGGTCCAAGGGATACAGTAAACCTTAAGTGAAGCATCGGAATCTATAACTAGTGTCACAGGAATGGTTCAAATCATAGACAGCAGAAGAGTCAGTTTTCTTGTACTTAGGTCAGCATTGTGCATTTTGTATTTCATTCCGATGCAATTTCTGTGTTTCATCGTCAATAAGAATGTCCACGATATACTGTAAACCTGAACTGAAGCATCGGAATCTATAACTAGTGTCACAGGAATGGTTCAAATCATTGTCAATAAGAAGAGTCGGTCTTCATGTACTTAAGTCCGCATTGTGCCTTTTGTATTTAATTCCGACGCAATTTTCTGTGTTTCATCGTCAATAAGAAGGTCCAAGGGATACAGTAAACCTGAAGTGAAGCATCGGAATCTACAACTAGTGTCACAGGATAGGTTCAAAACATAGACAGTAAGAAGAGTCAGTCTTCTTGAACTTAAGTCGTTATTATGCCTTTTCTATTTAATACCGATGCAATTTCTCTGTTTCGTCGTCAATAAGAAGGTCAGAGGGATACAGTAAACCTGAAGTGAAGCATCGGAATCTATAACTAGTGTCACAGGAATGGTTCAAAACATAGTCAGGAAGAAGAGTCAATCTTCTTGTACTTAATTCGGCATTGTACCTTTCGTATTGAATTCCGATGCAATTTCTGTGATTCACCGCCAATAACAATGTCAGAGGGATACTGTAAACCTGAAGTTAAGCATCGGAATCTATAACTAGTGTCACAGGAATGGTTTAAACATAGACAGTGAGAAGAGTCGGTCTTCATGTACTTAAGTCGGCATTGTGCCTTTTGTATTTAATCCAGATGCAATTTCTGTGTGACATCGTCAATAAGATGGTCAGAGGGGTACAGTAAACCGGAAGTGAAGCATCGGAATCTATAACTAGTGTCACAGGAATGGTTCAAATCATAATCAGTAAGAAGAGTCACACTTCTTTTCCATAAGTCGGCATTGTGCCTTTTGTATTTAATTCCGATGCAATTTTGTGTTTCATCGTCAATAAGAATGTCCAAGGGATACAGTAAACCTGAAGTGAAGCATCGGAATCTATAACTAGTGTCACAGGAATGGTTCAAATCATTGTCAATAGGAAGAGTCGGCCTTCATGTACTTAAATCGGCATTGTGCCTTTTGTATTTAATTCCGATGCAATTTCTGTGTTTCATCGTCAACAAGAAGGTCCAAGCGATACAGTAAACCGGAAGTGAAGCATCGGAATCTATAACTAGTGTCACACTAATGGTTCAAAACAAAGTCAGTAAGAAGAGTTAGTCTTCTTATCCTTAAGTCGGCATTGTGCCTTTTATATTTAATTCCGATGCAATTTCTGAGTTTCTTCGTCAATAAGAAGGTCAGAGGGATACAGTTAACCTGAAGTGAAGCATCGCAATCTATAACTAGTGTCACAGGAATGGTTCAAAACATAGTCAGAAAGAAGAGTCAGTCTTCTTGTACTTAATTGGGCATTGTGGTTTTCGTATTTAATTCCGATGCAATTTCTGTGCTTCACCGTCAATAAGAAGGTCAGAGGGATACATTAAACCTGAAGTGAAGCATCGGAATCTATAACTAGTGTCACAGGAATGGTTCAAACATAGACAGTAAGAAGATTCAGTCTCCTTGTCCTTAAGTCGGCATTGTGCATTTTGTATTTAATTCCGATGCAATTTCTGTGTTTGATCGTCAATACGAAGGTCCAAGTGATACAGTAAACCTGGAGTGAAGCATCGGAATCTGTAACTAGAGTCACAGTAATGGTTCAAAATATAGACAGTAAGAAGAGTCACTCTTCTTGTACTAAAGTCGGCATTGTGCATTTTGTATTTAATTCCGATGCAATTTCTGTGATTCATCGTCAAAAAGAAGGTCCAAGGGATACAGTAAACCTGAAGTGAAGCATCGGAATCTATAACTAGTGTCACAGAAATGGATCAAAACATAGACAGTAGGAAGAGTCAGTCTTCTTATACTTAAGTCGGCATTGTGCCGTTTGTATTTAATTCCGATGTAATTTCTGTGTTTCATCGTCAATAAGAAGGTCCAAGGGATACAGTAAACCTAAAGTGAAGCATCGGAATCTATAACTAGTGTCACAGGAATGGTTCAAATCATAGTCAGTAGGAAGAGTCGGTCTTCATGTACTTGAGTCGGCATTGTGCCTTTTGTATTGAATTGCGATGCAATTTCTGTGTTTCATCGTCAATTTGAAGGTCCAAGGGATACAGTAAACCTTAAGTGAAGCATCGGAATCTATAACTAGTGTCACAGGAATGGTTCAAATCATAGACAGCAGGAAGAGTCAGTTTTCTTGTACTTTGGTCAGCATTGTGCCTTTTGTATTTAATTCCGATGCAATATCTGTGTTTCATCGTCAATTAGAAGGTGCAAGCGATACAGTAAACCGGAAGTGAAGCATCGGAATCTATAAATAGTGCCACAATAATGGTTCAAATCAAATTCAGTGAGAAGAGTCAGTCTTCTTGTCCTTAAGTCGGCATTGTGCCTTTTGTATTTGATTCCGATGCAATTTCTGTGTTTCATCGTCAATAAGAATGTCCACGATATACTGTAAATCTGAAGTGAAGCATCGGAATCTATAACTAGTGTCACAGGAATGGTTCAAATCATTGTCAATAAGAAGAGTCGGTCTTCATGTACTTAAGTCGGCATTGTGCCTTTTGTATTTAATTCCGACATAATTTCTGTGTTTCATCGTCAATAAGAAGGTCCAAGGGATACAGTAAACCTGAAGTGAAGCATCGGAATCTACAACTAGTGTCACAGGATAGGTTCAAAACATAGACAGTAAGAAGAGTCAGTCTTCTTGAACTTAAGTCGTTATTATGCCTTTTCTATTTAATACCGATGCAATTTCTCTGTTTCGTCGTCAATAAGAAGGTCAGAGGGATACAGTAAACCGGAAGTGAAGCATCGGAATCTATAACTAGAGTCACAGGAATGGTTCAAATCATAGTCAGTAAGAAGAGTCAGTCTTCTTGTCCTTAAGTCGGCATTGTGCCTGTTGCATTTAATTCCGATGGAATTTTGTGTTTCATCGTCAATAAGAATGTCCAAAGGATACAGTGAACCTGTAGTGAAGCATCGGAATCTATAACTAGTGTCACAGGAATGGTTTAAATCATTGTCAATAAGAAGAGTCGGTCCTCATGTACTTAAGTCGGCATTGTGCCTTTTGTATTTAATTCCGATGCAATTTCTGTGTTTCATCATCTATACGAAAGTACAAGGGATACAGTAAACCTGGAGTGAAGCATCGGAATCTATAACTAGTGTCACAGGAATGGTTCAAAACATAGTCAGAAAGAAGAGTCAGTCTTCTTGTACTTAATTGGGCATTGTGGTTTTCGTATTTAATTCCGATGCAATTTCTGTGTTTGATCGTCAATAAGAAGGTTCAAGTGATACAGTAAACCTGGAGTGAAGCATCGGAATCTATAACTAGAGTCACAGTAATGGTTCAAAGTATAGACAGTAAGAAGAGTCAGTCTTCTTGTACTAAAGTCGGCATTGTGCATTTTGTATTTAATTCCGATGCAATTTCTGTGATTCATCGTCAATAAGAAGGTCCAAGGGATACAGTAAACCTGAAGTAAAGCATCGGAATCTATAACTAGTGTCACAGAAATGGATCAAAGCATAGACAGTAGGAAGAGTCAGTCTTCTTATACTTAAGTCGGCCTTGTGCCTTTTGTATTTAATTCCGATGTAATTTCTGTGTTTCATCGTCAATAAGAAGGTCCAAAGGGTACAGTAAACCTAAAGTGAAGCATCGGAATCTATAACTAGTGTCACAGGAATGGTTTAAACATAGACAGTGAGAAGAGTCGGTCTTCATGTACTTAAGTCGGCATTGTGCCTTTTGTATTTAATCCAGATGCAATTTCTGTGTGACATCGTCAATAAGATGGTCAGAGGGGTACAGTAAACCGGAAGTGAAGCATCGGAATCTATAACTAGTGTCACAGGAATGGTTCAAATCATAATCAGTAAGAAGAGTCAGACTTCTTTTCCATAAGTCGGCATTGTGCCTTTTGTATTTAATTCCGATGCAATTTTGTGTTTCATCGTCAATAAGAATGTCCAAGGGATACAGTAAACCTGAAGTGAAGCATCGGAATCTATAACTAGTGTCACAGGAATGGTTCAAATCATTGTCAATAGGAAGAGTCGGCCTTCATGTACTGAAATCGGCATTGTGCCTTTTGTATTTAATTCCGATGCAATTTCTGTGTTTCATCGTCAACAAGAAGGTCCTAGCGATACAGTAAACCGGAAGTGAAGCATCGGAATCTATAACTAGTGTCACACTAATGGTTCAAAACAAAGTCAGTAAGAAGAGTTAGTCTTCTTATCCTTAAGTCGGCATTGTGCCTTTGATATTTAATTCCGAAGCAATTTCTGAGTTTCATCGTCAATAAGAATGTCCAAGGGATACAGTATACCTGAAGTGAAGCATCGGAATCTAGAACTAGTGTCACAGGAATGGTTCAAATCATTGTCAATAAGAAGAGTCGGTCTTCATGTACTTAAGTCGGCATTGTGCCTTTTGTATTTAATTCCGATGCAATTTCTGTGTTTCATCGTCAATAAGAAGGTCCAAGCGATACAGTAAACCGGAAGTGAAGCATCGGAATCTATAACTAGTGTCACACTAATGGGTCAAAACAAAGTCAGTAAGAAGAGTCAGTCTTCTTATCCTTAAGTCGGCATTGTGCCTTTTATATTTAATTCCGATGCAATTTGTGTGTTTCATCGTCAATAAGAAGGTCAGAGGGATACAGTAAACCTGAAGTGAAGTATCGGAATCTATAACTAGTGTCACAGAAATGATTCAAAGCATAGTCAGTAAGAAGAGTAAGTCATCTTGAACTTAATTGGGCATTGTGCCTGTCGTATTTAATTCCGATGCAATTTCTGTGTTTCATCGTCAATAAGAAGGTCAGTGGGATACAGTCAACCCGAAGTGAAGCATCGGAATCTAAAACTAGTGTCACAGGAATGGTTCAAAACATAGACAGTGGGAAGAGTCAGTCTTCTTGTACTTAAGTCGCCATTGTGCCTTTTGTATTTAATTCCGATGCAATTTCTGAGCTTCTTCGTCAATAAGAAGGTCAGAGGGATACAGTTAACCCGAAGTGAAGCATCGCAATCTATAACTAGTGTCACAGGAATGGTTCAAAACATAGTCAGAAAGAAGAGTCAGTCTTCTTGTACTTAATTGGGCATTGTGGTTTTCGTATTTAATTCCGATGCAATTTCTGTGCTTCACCGTCAATAAGAAGGTCAGAGGGATACATTAAACCTGAAGTGAAGCATCGGTATCTATAACTAGCGTCACAGGAATGGTTCAAACATAGACAGTAAGAAGAGTCAGTCTTCTTGTACTAAAGTCGGCATTGTGCATTTTGTATTTAATTCCGATGCAATTTCTGTGATTCATCGTCAAAAAGAAGGTCCAAGGGATACAGTAAACCTGAAGTGAAGCATTGGAATCTATAACTAGTGTCACAGAAATGGATCAAAACATAGACAGTAGGAAGAGTCAGTCTTCTTATACTTAAGTCGGCATTGTGCCTTATGTATTTCATTCCGATGAAATTTCTGTGTTTCATCGTCAATAAGAAGGTCCAAGGGATACAGTAAACCTAAAGTGAAGCATCGGAATCTATAACTAGTGTCACAGGAATGGTTCAAATCATAGTCAGTAGGAAGAGTCGGTCTTCATGTACTTGAGTCGGCATTGTGCCTTTTGTACTGAATTGCGATGCAATTTCTGTGTTTCATCGTCAATTTGAAGGTCCAAGGGATACAGTAAACCTTAAGTGAAGCATCGGAATCTATAACTAGTGTCACAGGAATGGTTCAAATTATAGACAGCAGGAAGAGTCAGTTTTCTTGTACTTAGGTCAGCATTGTGCCTTTTGTATTTAATTACGATGCAATTTCTGTGTTTCATCGTCAATTAGAAGGTGCAAGCGATACAGTAAACCGGAAGTGCAGCATCTGAATCTATAAATACTGTCACAATAATGGTTCAAATCAAATTCAGTAAGAAGAGTCAGTCTTCTTGTCCTTAAGTCGGCATTGTGCCTTTTGTATTTGATTCCGATGCAATTTCTGTGTTTCATCGTCAATAAGAATGTCCACGATATACTGTAAATCTGAAGTGAAGCATCGGAATCTATAACTAGTGTCACAGGAATGGTTCAAATCATTGTCAATAAGAAGAGTCGGTCTTCATGTACTTAAGTCGGCGTTGTGCCTTTTGTATTTAATTCCGCCATAATTTCTGTGTTTCATCGTCAATAAGAAGGTCCAAGGGATACAGTAAACCTGAAGTGAAGCATCGGAATCTACAACTAGTGTCACAGGATAGGTTCAAAACATAGACAGTAAGAAGAGTCAGTCTTCTTGAACTTAAGTCGTTATTATGCCTTTTCTATTTAATACCGATTCAATTTCTCTGTTTCGTCGTCAATAAGAAGGTCAGAGGGATACAGTAAACCTGAAGTGAAGCATCGGAATCTATAACTAGTGTCACAGGAATGGTTCAAAACATAGTCAGGAAGAAGAGTCAATCTTCTTGTACTTAATTCGGCATTGTGCCTTTCGTATTGAATTCCGATGCAATTTCTGTGATTCACCGCCAATAACAATGTCAGAGGGATACTGTAAACCTGAAGTGAAGCATCGGAATCTATAACTAGTGTCACAGGAATGGTTTAAACATAGACAGTGAGAAGAGCCGGTCTTCATGTACTTAAGTCGGCATTGTACCTTTTGTATTTAATCCAGATGCAATTTCTGTGTGACATCGTCAATAAGATGGTCAGAGGGGTACAGTAAACCGGAAGTGAAGCATCGGAATCTACAACTAGTGTCACAGAAATGGTTCAAATCATAATCAGTAAGAAGAGTCAGTCTTCTTTTCCATAAGTCGGCATTGTGCCTTTTGTATTTAATTCCGATGCAATTTTGTGTTTCATCGTCAATAAGAATGTCCAAGGGATACAGTAAACCTGAAGTGAAGCATCAGAATCTATAACTAGTGTCACAGGAATGGTTCAAATCATTGTCAATAAGAAGAGTCGGCCTTCATGTACTTAAATCGGCATTGTGCCTTTTGTATTTAATTCCGATGCTATTTCTGTGTTTCATCGTCAACAAGAAGGTCCAAGCGATACAGTAAACCGGAAGTGAAGCATCGGAATCTATAACTAGTGTCACACTAATGGTTCAAAACAAAGTCAGTAAGAAGAGTTAGTCTTCTTATACTTAAGTCGGCATTGTGCCTTTTGTATTTAATTCCGATGCAATTTCTGTGTTTCATCGTCAATAAGAATGTCCAAGGGATACAGTATACCTGAAGTGAAGCATCGGAATCTAGAACTAGTGTCACAGGAATGGTTCAAATCATTGTCAATAAGAGGAGTCGGTCTTCATGTACTTAAGTCGGCATTGTGCCTTTTGTATTTAATTCCGATGCAATTTCTGTGTTTCATCGTCAGTAAGAAGGTCCAAGCGATACAGTAAACCGGAAGTGAAGCATCGGAACCTATAACTAGTGTCACACTAATGGGTCAAAACAAAGTCAGTAAGAAGAGTCAGTCTTCTTATAATTAAGTCGGCATTGTGCCTTTTATATTTAATTCCGATGCAATTTGTGTGTTTCATCGTCAATAAGAAGGTCAGAGGGATACAGTAAACCTGAAGTGAAGTATCGGAATCTATAACTAGTGTCACAGAAATGATTCAAAGCATAGTCAGTAAGAAGAGTAAGTCATCTTGAACTTAATTGGGCATTGTGCCTGTCGTATTTAATTCCGATGCAATTTCTGTGTTTCATCGTCAATAAGAAGGTCAGAGGGATACAGTAAACCCGAAGTGAAGCATCGGAATCTAAAACTAGTGTCACAGGAATGGTTCAAAACAGACAGTAGGAAGAGTCAGTCTTCTTGTACTTAAGTCGCCATTTTGCCTTTTGTATTTAATTCCGATGCAATTTCTGTGTTTCTTCGTCAATAAGAAGGTCACAGGGATACAGTAAACATGATGTGAAGCATCGAAATCCATAACTAGTGTCACAGGAATGGTTCAAAGCATAGTCAGTAAGAAGAGACAGTCTTCTTGTACATAAGTCGGCATTGTGCCTTTTGTATTTAATTCTGTCGCAATTTCTGTGTTTCATCGTCAATAAGAAAGTACAAGGGAAACAGTAAACCTGAAGTGAAGCTTCTGAATCTATAACTAGTGTCACAGGAATGGTTCAAAACATAGACAGTAAGAAGAGTCAGTCTTCTTGTACTTAAGTCGGCATTGTGCCTTTTGTATTTAATTCCGATGCAGTTTCTGTGTTTCATCGTCAATAAGAAGGTCCAAGGGATACAGTAAACCTGAAGTGAAGCATCTGAATCTACAACTAGTGTCACAGGATTGGTTCAAAGCATAGACAGTAAGAAGAGTCAGTCTTCTTGTACTTCAGTCGGCATTGTGCCTTTTCTATTTAATACTGATGCAATTTCTGTGTATCATCGTCAATAAGAAGGTCAGAGGGATACAGTAAACCTGAAGTGAAGCATTGGAATTTATAACTAGTGTCACAGGAATGGTTCAGAACATAGTCAGAAAGAAGAGTCAGTCTTCTTGTACTTAATTGGGCATTGTGCCTTTCGTATTTAATTCCGATGCAATTTCTGTGCTTCACCGTCAATAAGAAGGTCAGAGGGATACAGTAAACCTGAAGTGAAGCATTGGAATCTATAACTAGTGTCACAGGAATGGTTCAAACATAGACAGTAAGAAGGTTCAGTCTTCTTGTCCTTAAGTCGGCATTGTGCCTTTTGTATTTAATTCCGATGCAATTTCTGTGTTTCATCGTCAATAAGAATGTCCAAGGGATACAGTACACCTGGAGTGAAGCATCGGAATATGTAACTAGAGTCACAGTATTGGTTCAAAACATACACAGTAAGAAGAGTCAATTCTCTTGTACATAAGTCGGCATTGTGCCTTTTGTATTTTACTCCGATGCAATTTCTGTGTTTCATCGTCAATAAGAAGGTCCAAGGGGTACATTAATCCTGAAGTGAAGCATCGGAATCTATAACTAGTGTCACTGGAATGGTTCAAAGTATAGACAGTAAGAAGAGTCAGTCTTCTTGTACTTAAGTCGGCTTTGTGCCTCTTGTATTTAATTCCGATGCAATTTCTGTGATTCATCGTCAATAAGAAGGTCCAAGGGATACAGTAAACCTGAAGTGAAGCATCGGACTCTATAACTAGTGTCACAGAAATGGATCAAAACATAGCCAGTAGGAAGAGTCAGTCTTCTTATACTTAAGTCGGCATTGTGCCTTTTGTATTTAATTCCTTAGCAATTTCTGTGTTTCATCGTCAATAAGAAGGTCCAAGGGATACAGTAAACCTAAAGTGAGGCATCGGAATCTATAACTAGTGCCACAGGAATGATTCAAATCATAGTCAGTAGGAAGAGTCGGTCTTCATGTACTTAAGTCGGCATTGTGCCTTTTGTATTTAATTCTGATGCAATTTCTGTGTTTCATCGTCAATAAGAAGGGCCAAGCGATACAGTAAACCTGAAGTGAAGCATCAGAATCTATAACTAGTGTCACAGGAATGGTTCAAATCATAGTCAGTAGGAAGAGTCGGTCTTCATGTACTTAAGCCGGCATTGTGCCTTTTGTATTTAATTCCGATGCAATTTCTGTGTTTCATCGTCAATAAGAAGGTCCAAGCGATACAGTAAACCTGAAATGAAGCATCAGAATCTATAACTAGTTTCACAGGAATGGTTCAAAACATAGTCAGGAAGAAGAGTCAGTCTTCTTGTACTTAATTCGGCATTGTGCCTTTTGTATTTAATCCCTATGCATTTTCTGTGTGACATCGTCAATAAGATGGTCAGAGGGATACAGTAAACCGGAAGTGAAGCATTGGAATCTATAACTAGTGTCACAGGAATGGTTCAAATCATTGTCAATAAGAAGAGTCGGTCTTCATGTACTTAAGTCGGCATTGTGCCTTTTGTATTTAATTCCGATGCAATTTCTGTGTTTCATCGTCAATAAGATGGTCCAAGCGATACAGTAAACCGGAAGTGAAGCATCGGAATCTACAACTAGTGTCACACTAATGGTTCAAAACAAAGTCAGTAAGAGAAGTCAGTCTTCTTATCCTTAAGTCGGCATTGTGCCTTTTATATTTAATTCCGATGCAATTTCTGTGTTTCATCGTCAATAAGAATGTCCAAGGGATACAGTAAACCTGAAGTGAAGCATCGGAATCTGTAACTAGTGTCACAGGAATGGTTAAAATCATTGTCAATAACAAGAGTCGGTCTTCATGTACTTAAGTCGGCATTGTGCCTTTTGTATTTAATTCCGATGCAATTTCTGTGTTTCACCGTCAATAAGAATGTCAGAGGGATACAGTAAACCTGAAGTGAAGCATCGGAATCTATAACTAGTGTCACAGGATTGGTTCAAACATAGACAGTAAGAAGAGTCAGTCTTCATGTACTTAAGTCGGCATTGTGCCTTTTGTATTTAATCCCGATGCAATTTCTGTGTGACATCGTCAATAAAATGGTCAGAGGGATACAGTAAACCGGAAGTGAAGCATCGGAAACTGTAACTAGTGTCACAGGAATGGTTCAAAACATAATCAGTAAGAAGAGTCAGTCTTCATGTCCATAAGTCGGCATTGTGCCTTTTGTATTTAATTCCGATGCAATTTCTGTGTTTCTTCGTCAATAAGATGGTCCAAGCCGTACAGTAAACCGGAAGTGAAGCATCGGAATCTATAACTAGTGTCACACTAATGGTTCAAAACAAAGTCAGTAAGAGAAGACAGTCTTCTTGTCCTTAAGTCGGCATTGTGCCTTTTGTATTTAATTCCGATGCAATATCTGTGTTTCATCGTCAATAAGAATGTCCAAGGGATACAGTAAACCTGGAGTGAAGCATCGGAATCTATAACTAGAGTCACAGTAATGGTTCAAAACATTGACAGTAAGAGGAGTCTGTCATCTTGTACTTAAGTCGGCATTGTCCCTTTTGTATTTAATTCCGATGCAATATCTGTGTTTCATCGTCAATAAGAAGCTCCAAGGGATACAGTAAACCTGAAGTGAAGTATCGGAATCTATAACTAGTGTCACAGGAATGGTTCGAAACATAGACAGTAAGAAGAGTCAGTCTTCTTGTACTTAAGCCGGCATTGTGCCTTTTGTATTTAATTCCGATGCAATTTCTGTGTTTCATCGTCAATAAGAATGTCCAAGGGATACTGTAAACCTGGAGTGAAGCATCGGAATCTATAACTAGAGTCACAGTAATGGTTCAAAACATTGACAGTAAGAGGAGTCTGTCTTCTTGTACTTAAGTCGGCATTGTCCTTTTTGTATTTAATTCCGATGCAATATCTGTGTTTCATCGTCAATAAGAAGGTCCAAGGGATACAGTAAACCTGAAGTGAAGTATCGGAATCTATAACTAGTGTCACAGGAATGGTTCGAAACATAGACAGTAAGAAGAGTCAGTCTTCTTGTACTTAAGTCGGCATTGTGCCTTTTGTATTTAATTCCGATGCAATTTCTGTGATTCAACGTCAATTAGAAGGTCCAAGGGATACAGTAAACCTCAAGTGAAGCATCGGAATCTATAACTAGTGTCACACGAATGGTTCAAATCATAGTCAGTAGGAAGAGTAGGTCTTCATGTACTTAAGTCGGCATTGTGCCTATTGTATTTAATTCCGATGCAATTTCTGTGTTTCATCGTCAATAAGAAGGTCCAAGGGATACAGTAATCCTGAAGTGAAGCACCGGAATCTATAACTAGAGTCAGAGGAATGGTTCAAAACATAGACAGTATGAACAGTCAGTCTCCTTGTACTTAAGTCGCCATTGTGCCTTTTGTATTTAATTCCGATGCAATTTCTGTGTTTCATCGTCATTAAGATAGTTTAAGGTATACAGTAAACCTGAAGTGAAGCATCGGAATCTATAACTAGTGTCACAGGAATGGTTCAGAACATAGTCAGTAAGAAGAGTCAGTCTTCTTGTACTTAAGTCGGCATTGTGCCTTTTGTATGTAATTCCGATGCAATTTCTTTGTTTCATCGTCACAAAGAAAGTACAAGGGATACAGTAAACCTGAAGTGAAGTATCGGAATCTATAACTAGTGTCACAGGAATGGTTCGAAACATAGACAGTAAGAAGAGTCAGTCTTCTTGTACTTAAGTCGGCATTGTGCCTTTTCTATTGAATACCGATGCAATTTCTGTGTTTCATCGTCATTAAGAAGGTCAGAGGGATACAGTAAACCTGAAGTCAAGCATGGGAATCTACAACTAGTGTCACAGGATTGGTTCGAAACATAGACAGTAAGAAGAGTCAGTCTTCTTGTACTTAAGTCGGCATTGTGCCTTTTCTATTTAATACCAATGCAATTTCTGTGTTTCATCGTCATTAAGAAGGTCAGAGGGATACAGTAAACCTGAAGTGAAGCATCGGAATCTATAACTAGTGTCAAAGGAGTGGTTCAAAACATAGACAGTAAGAAGAGTCTGTCTTCTTGTACTTAATTCGGCATTGTGCCTTTCGTATTGAATTCCGATGCAATTTCTGGTTTTCACCGTCTATAAGAAGGTCAGACGGATACACAAAACCGGAAGTGAAGCATCGGAATCTATAACTAGTGTCACAGGAATGGTTCACACATAGACAGTAAGAAGAGTCAGTCTTCATGTACTTAAATATGCATTGTGCCTTTTGTATTTAATTCCGATGCAATTTCCGTATTTCATCGTCAATAAGATGGTCCAAGCGATCCAGTAAACCGGAAGTGAAGCATCGGAATCTGTAACTAGTGTCACACTAATGGTTCAAAGCAAAGTCAGTAAGAAGTGTCAGTCTTCTTATCCTTAAGTCGGCATTGTGCCTTTTATTTTTAATTCCGATGCAATTTCTGTGTTTCATCGTCAATAAGAATGACCAAGGGATACAGTAAACCTGAAGTGAAGCATCTTAATCCATAACTAGTGTCGCAGGAATGGTTAAAATCATTGTCAATAAGAAGAGTCGGTCTTCATGTACTTAAGTCGGCATTGTGCCTTTTGTATTTAAGTCCGATGCAATTTCTGTGTTTCATAGTCAATATGAAGGTCCAAGAGATACAGTAATCCTGAAGTGAAGCATCAGAATCTATAACTAGAGTTACAGGAATGGTTCAAAACATAGACAGTATGAAGAGTCAGTCTTCTTGTACTTAAGTCGGCATTGTGCCTTTTGTATTTAATTCCGATGCAATTTCTGTGTTTCATCGTCATTAAGATAGTCCAAGGTATACAGTAAACCTGAAGTGAAGCATCGGAATCTATAACTAGTGTCACAGGAATGGTTCAGAACATAGTCAGTAAGAAGAGTCAGTCTTCTTGGACTTAAGTCGGCATTGTGCCTTTTGTATTTAATTCCGATGCAATTTCTGTGTTTCATCGTCAATAAGAAAGTACAAGGGATACAGTAAACCTGAAGTGAAGCATCGGAATCTATAACTAGTGTCACAGGAATGGTTCAAAACATAGACAGTAGGAAGAGTCAGTGTTCTTGTACGTAAGTCGGCATTGTGCCTTTTGTGTTTAATTCCGATGCAATTTCTGTGTTTCATCGTCAATAAGAAGGTCCAAGGGATACAGTAAACCTGAAGGGAGGCATCGGAATCTACAACTATTGTCACAGGATTAGTTCAAAACATAGACAGTAAGTAGAGTCAGTCTTCTTGTACTCAAGTCGGCATTGTGCCTTTTCTATTTAATACCGATGCAATTTCTGTGTTTCATCGTCAATAAGAAGGTCCAAGCGATACAGTTAAACTGAAGTGAAGCATCGGTATCTATAACTAGCGTCACACTAATGGTTCAAAGCAAAGTCAGTAGTAAGAGTCAGTCTTCTTGTTCTTAAGTCCGCATTGTGCCTTTTGTATTTAATTCCGATGCAATATCTGTGTTTCATCGTCAATAAAAATTTCCAAGGGATACAGTAAACCTGAAATGAAGCATCGGAATCTATAACTAGTGTCACAGGAATGGTTCAAATCATTGTCAATAAGAAGAGTCGGTCTTCATGTACTTAAGTCGGCATTGTGCCTTTTGTATTTAATTCCGATGCAATTTCTGTGTTTCATCGTCACAAAGAAAGTACAAGGGATACAGTAAACCTGAAGTGAAGCATCGGAATCTATAACTAGTGTCACAGGAATGGTTCAAAACATTGACAGTAATAAGAGTCAGTGTTCTTGTACTTAAGTCGGCATTGTGCCTTTTGTATTTAATTCCGATGCAATTTCAGTGTTTCATCGTCAATAAGAAGGTCCAAGGGATACAGTAAACCTGAAGTGAAGCATCGGAATCTACAACTAGTGTCACAGGATTGGCACAAAACATAGACAGTAAGAAGAGTCAGTCTTCTTGTACTTAAGTCGACATTGTGCCTTTTCTATTTAATACCGATGCAATTTCTGTGTTTCATCGTCAATAAGAAGGTCAGAGGGATACAGTAAACCTGAAGTGTAGCATCGGAATCTATAACTAGTGTCACAGGAATGGTTCAAAACATAGTCAGTAAGAGGAGTCTGTCTTCTTGTACTTAATTCGGCATTGTGCCTTTCGTATTGAATTCCGATGCAATTTCTGTATTTCACCGTCTATAAGATGGTCAGAGGGATACAGCGAACCTGAAGTGAAGCATCGGGATATATAACTAGTGTCACAGGAATCGTTCAAATCATAGTCAGTACGAAGAGTCAGTCTTCTTGTAATTAAGTCGGCATAGTGCCTTTTCTATTTAATTCCGATGCAATTTGTGTGTTTCATCGTCAATAAGAAGGTCCAAGGGATACAGTAAACCTGAAATGAAGCATCGGAATATATAACTAGTGTCACAGGAATGGTTCAAATCATTGTCAATAAGAAGTGACGGTCTTCATGTACTTAAGTCGGCATTGTGCCTTTTGTATTTAATTCCGGTGCAATTTCTTTGTTTCATCGTCACAAAGAAAGTACAAGGGATACAGTAAACCTGAAGTGAAGCATCGGAATCTATAACTAGGGTCACAGGAATGGTTCGAAACATAGACAGTAAGAAGAGTCAGTCTTCTTGTACTTAAGTCGGCATTGTGCCTTTTCTATTTAATACCGATACAATTTCTGTGTTTCATCGTCATTAAGAAGGTCAGAGGGATACAGTAAACCTGAAATCAAGCATCGGAATCAACAACTAGTGTCACAGGATTGGTTCGAAACATAGACAGTAAGAAGAGTCAGTCTTCTTGTACTTAAGTCGGCATTGTGCCTTTTCTATTTAATACCAATGCAATTTCTGTGTTTCATCGTCATTAAGAAGGTCAGAGGGATACAGTAAACCTGAAGTGAAGCATCGGAATCTATAACTAGTGTCACAGGAGTGGTTCAAATCATAGTCAGTAAGAAGAGTCTGTCTTCTTGTACTTAATTCGGCATTGTGCCTTTCGTATTGAATTCCGATGCAATTTCTGGTTTTCTCCGTCTATAAGAAGGTCAGATGGATACACAAAACCTGAAGTGAAGCATCGGAATCTATAACTAGTGTCACAGGAATGGTTCACACATAGACAGTAAGAAGAGTCAGTCTTCATGTACTTAAATCGGCATTGTGCCTTTTGTATTTAATTCCGATGCAATTTCCGTGTTTCATCGTCAATAAGATGGTCCAAGCGATACAGTAAACCGGAAGTGAAGCATCGGAATCTATAACTAGTGTCACACTAATGGTTCAAAACAAAGTCAGTAAGAAGTGTCAATCTTCTTATCCTTAAGTCGGCATTGTGCCTTTTATATTTAATTCCGATGCAATTTCTGTGTTTCATCGTCAATAAGAATGTCCAAGGGATACAGTAAACCTGAAGTGAAGCATCGGAATCTATAACTAGTGTCACAGGAATGGTTAAAATCATTGTCAATATAAAGTGTCAGTCTTCTTGTACTTAATTGGGCATTGTGCGTTTGGTATGTAATTCCGATGCAATTTCTGTGCTTCACCGTCAATAAGAACGACAGAGGGATACAGTAAACCTGAAGTGATGCATCGGAATCTATAACTAGTGTCACAGGAACGGTTCAAACATAGACAGTAAGAAGAGTCAGTCTTCTTGTACTTAAGTCGGCATTGTGCCTTTTGTATTTAATTCCGATGCAATTCCTGTGTTTCATCGTCAATAAGAAGGTCAGAGGGATACAGTAAACCGGAAGTGAAGGATCGGAACCTATAACTAGTGTCACAGGAATGGTTCAAACATAGTCAGTAAGAAGAGTCAGTCTTCTTGTCCTTAAGTCGGCATTGTGCCTTTTGTATTTAATTCCGATGCAATTCCTGTGTTTCATCGTCAATAAGAAGGTCAGAGGGATACAGTAAACCGGAAGTGAAGCATCGGAACCTATAACTAGAGTCACAGGAATGGTTCAAACATAGTCAGTAAGAAGAGTCAGTCTTCTTATCCTTAAGTCGGCATTGTGCCTTTTGTATTTAATTCCGATGCAATTTCTGTGTTTCATCGTCAATAAGAAGGTCCAAGGGATACAGTAAACCTGGAGTGAAGCATCGGAATCTATAACTAGAGTCACAGTAATGGTTCAAAACATTGACAGTAAGAAGAGTCTGTCTTCTTGTACTTAAGTCGGCATTGTCCCTTTTCTATTGAATACCGATGCAATTTCTGTGTTTCATCGTCATTAAGAAGGTCAGAGGGATACAGTAACCTGAAGTCAAGCATGGGAATCTACAACTAGTGTCACAGGATTGGTTCGAAACATAGACAGTAAGAAGATTCAGTCTTCTTGTACTTAAGTCGGCATTGTGCCTTTTCTATTTAATACCAATGCAATTTCTGTGTTTCATCGTCATTAAGAAGGTCAGAGGGATACAGTAAACCTGAAGTGAAGCATCGGAATCTATAACTAGTGTCAAAGGAGTGGTTCAAAACATAGACAGTAAGAAGAGTCTGTCTTCTTGTACTTAATTCGGCATTGTGCCTTTCGTATTGAATTCCGATGCAATTTCTGGTTTTCACCGTCTATAAGAAGGTCAGATGGATACACAAAACCGGAAGTGAAGCATCGGAATCTATAACTAGTGTCACAGGAATGGTTCACACATAGACAGTAAGAAGAGTCAGTCTTCATGTACTTAAATATGCATTGCGCCTTTTGTATTTAATTCCGATGCAATTTCCGTATTTCATCGTCAATAAGATGGTCCAAGCGATCCAGTAAACCGGAAGTGAAGCATCGGAATCTATAACTAGTGTCACACTAATGGTTCAAAGCAAAGTCAGTAAGAAGTGTCAGACTTCTTATCCTTAAGTCGGCATTGTGCCTTTTTTTTTTAATTCCGATGCAATTTCTGTGTTTCATCGTCAGTAAGAATGACCAAGGGATACAGTAAACCTGAAGTGAAGCATCTTAATCCATAACTAGTGTCACAGGAATGGTTAAAATCATTGTCAATAAGAAGAGTCGGTCTTCATGTACTTAAGTCGGCATTGTGCCTTTTGTATTTAATTCCGATGCAATTTCTGTGTTTCATCGTCAATAAGAAAGTACAAGGGATACAGTAAACCTGAAGTGAAGCATCGGAATCTATAACTAGTGTCACAGGAATGGTTAAAACATAGACAGTAGGAAGAGTCAGTGTTCTTGTACTTAAGTCGGCATTGTGCCTTTTGTGTTTAATTCCGATGCAATTTCTGTGTTTCATCGTCAATAAGAAGGTCCTAGGGATACAGTAAACCTGAAGTGAGAAATCGGAATCTATAACTAGTATCACAGAAATGGTTCAAATCATAGTCAGTACTAAGAGTCGGTCTTCATGTACTTAAGTCGGCATTGTGCCTTTTGTATTTAAGTCCGATGCAATTTCTGTGTTTCATAGTCAATATGAAGGTCCAAGAGATACAGTAATCCTGAAGTGAAGCATCAGAATCTATAACTAGAGTTACAGGAATGGTTCAAAACATAGACAGTATGAAGAGTCAGTCTTCTTGTACTTAAGTCGGCATTGTGCCTTTTGTATTTAATTCCGATGCAATATCTGTGTTTTATCGACAATAAGAAGGTCCAAGCGATGCAGTTAACCGGAAGTGAAGCATCGGTATCTATAACTAGCGTCACACTAATGGTTCAAATCATTGTCAATAAAAGTGTCGGTCTTCATGTACTTAAGTCGGCATTGTGCCTTTTGTATTTAATTCCGGTGCAATTTCTTTGTTTCATCGTCACAAAGAAAGTACAAGTGATACAGTAAACCTGAAGTGAAGCATCGGAATCTATAACTAGTGTCACAGGAGTGGTTCAAAACATAGTCAGTAAGAAGAGTCTGTCTTCTTGTACTTAATTCGGCATTGTGCCTTTCGTATTGAATTCCGATTACTGGTTTTCTCCGTCTATAAGAAGGTCAGATGGATACACAAAACCTGCAGTGAAGCATCGGAATCTATAACTAGTGTCACAGGAATGGTTCACACATAGACAGTAAGAAGAGTCAGTCTTCATGTACTTAAATCGGCATTGTGCCTTTTGTATTTAATTCCGATGCAATTTCCGTGTTTCATCGTCAATAAGATGGTCCAAGCGATACAGTAAACCGGAAGTGAAGCATCGGAATCTATAACTAGTGTCACACTAATGGTTCAAACAAAGTCAGTAAGAAGTGTCAGTCTTCTTATCCTTAATTCGGCATTGTGCCTTTTATATTTAATTCCGATGCAATTTCTGTGTTTCATCGTCAATAAGAATGTCCAAGGGATACAGTAAACCTGAAGTGAAGCATCGGAATCTATAACTAGTGTCACAGGAATGGTTAAAATCATTGTCAATAAGAAGAGTCGGTCTTCATGTACTTAAGTCGGCTTTGTGCCTTTTGTATTTAATTCCGATGCAATTTCTGTGTTTCATCGTCAATAAGAAAGTACAAGGGATACAGTAAACCTGAAGTGAAGCATCGGAATCTATAACTAGTGTCACAGGAATGGTTCAAAACATAGACAGTAGGAAGAGTCAGTGTTCTTGTACTTAAGTCGGCATTGTGCCTTTTGTGTTTAATTCCGATGCAATTTCTGTGTTTCATCGTCAATAAGAAGGTCCAAGGTATACAGTAAACCTGAAGGGAGGCATCGGAATCTACAACTATTGTCACAGGATTAGTTCAAAACATAGACAGTAAGTAGAGTCTGTCTTCTTGTACTCAAGTCGGCATTGTGCCTTTTCTATTTAATACCGATGCAATTTCTGTGTTTCATCGTCAATAAGAAGGTCCAAGCGATACAGTTAAACTGAAGTGAAGCATCGGTATCTATAACTAGCGTCACACTAATGGTTCAAAGCAAAGTCAGTAGTAAGAGTCAGTCTTCTTGTTCTTAAGTCGGCATTGTGCCTTTTGTATTTAATTCCGATGCAATATCTGTGTTTCATCGTCAATAAAAATTTCCAAGGGATACAGTAAACCTGAAATGAAGCATCGGAATCTATAACTAGTGTCACAGGAATGGTTCAAATCATTGTCAATAAGAAGAGTCGGTCTTCATGTACTTAAGTCGGCATTGTGCCTTTTGTATTTAATTCCGATGCAATTTCTGTGTTTCATCGTCACAAAGAAAGTACAAGGGATACAGTAAACCTGAAGTGAAGCATCGGAATCTATAACTAGTGTCACAGGAATGGTTCAAAACATTGACAGTAATAAGAGTCAGTGTTCTTGTACTTAAGTCGGCATTGTGCCTTTTGTATTTAATTCCGATGCAATTTCAGTGTTTCATCGTCAATAAGAAGGTCCAAGGGATACAGTAAACCTGAAGTGATGCATCGGAATCTATAACTAGGGTCACAGGAATGGTTCGAAACATAGACAGTAAGAAGAGTCAGTCTTCTTGTACTTAAGTCGGCATTGTGCCTTTTCTATTTAATACCAATGCAATTTCTGTGTTTCATCGTCATTAAGAAGGTCAGAGGGATACAGTAAACCTGAAGTGAAGCATCGGAATCTATAACTAGTGTCACAGGAGTGGTTCAAAACATAGTCAGTAAGAAGAGTCTGTCTTCTTGTACTTAATTCGGCATTGTGCCTTTCGTATTGAATTCCGATGCAATTTCTGGTTTTCTCCGTCTATAAGAAGGTCAGATGGATACACAAAACCTGAAGTGAAGCATTGGAATCTATAACTAGTGTCACAGGAATGGTTCACACATAGACAGTAAGAAGAGTCAGTCTTCATGTACTTAAATCGGCATTGTGCCTTTTGTATTTAATTCCGATGCAATTTCCGTGTTTCATCGTCAATAAGATGGTCCAAGCGATACAGTAAACCGGAAGTGAAGCATCGGAATCTATAACTAGTGTCACACTAATGGTTAAAACAAAGTCAGTAAGAAGTGTCAATCTTCTTATCCTTAAGTCGGCATTGTGCCTTTTATATTTAATTCCGATGCAATTTCTGTGTTTCATCGTCAATAAGAATGTCCAAGGGATACAGTAAACCTGAAGTGAAGCATCGGAATCTATAACTAGTGTCACAGGAATGGTTAAAATCATTGTCAATATGAAGTGTCAGTCTTCTTGTACTTAATTGGGCATTGTGCGTTTGGTATGTAATTCCGATGCAATTTCTGTGCTTCACCGTCAATAAGAACGACAGAGGGATACAGTAAACCTGAAGTGATGCATCGGAATCTATAACTAGTGTCACAGGAACGGTTCAAACATAGACAGTAAGAAGAGTCAGTCTTCTTGTACTTAAGTCGGCATTGTGCCTTTTGTATTTAATTCCGATGCAATTCCTGTGTTTCATCGTCAATAAGAAGGTCAGAGGGATACAGTTAACCGGAAGTGAAGGATCGGAACCTATAACTAGTGTCATAGGAATGGTTCAAACATAGTCAGTAAGAAGAGTCAGTCTTCTTGTCCTTAAGTCGGCATTGTGCCTTTTGTATTTAATTCCGATGCAATTCCTGTGATTCATCGTCAATAAGAAGGTCAGAGGGATACAGTAAACCGGAAGTGAAGCATCGGAACCTATAACTAGTGTCACAGGAATGGTTCAAACATAGTCAGTAAGAAGAGTCAGTCTTCTTGTCCTTAAGTCGGCATTGTGCCTTTTGTATTTAATTCCGATGCAATTTCTGCGTTTCATCGTCAATAAGAAGGTCCAAGGGATACAGTAAACCTGAACTGAAACATCGGAATCTACAACTAGTGTCACAGGATTGGTTCAAATCATAGACAGTAAGAAGAGTCTGTCTTCTTGTACTTAAGTCGGCATTGTCCCTTTTGTATTTAATTCCGATGCAATTTCTGTGTTTCATCGTCAGTAAGTAGGTCCAAGGGATACAGTAAACCTGAAGTGAAGCATCGGAATCTATAACTAGTGTCACTGCAATGGTTCGAAATATAGACAGTAAGAAGAGCCAGTCTTCATGTACTTAAATCGGCATTGTGCCTTTTGTATTTAATCACGATGCAATTTCTGTGTTTCATCGTCAATAAGAAGGTCAGAATGATACAGTAAAGCGGAAGTGAAGCATCGGAATCTATAACTAGTGTCACAGGAATGGTTCAAATCATAGTCAGTAAGGAGAGTCAGTCTTCTTGTCCTTAAGTCGGCATTGTGCCTTTTGTATTTAATTCCGATGCAATATCTGTGTTTCATCGTCAATAAAAATGTCCAAGGGATACAGTAAACCTGAAATGAAGCATCGGAATCTATAACTAGTGTCACAGGAATGGTTCAAATCTTTTTCAATAAGAAGAGTCGGTCTTCATGTACTTAAGTCGGCATTGTGCCTTTTGTATTTAATCACGATGCAATTTCTGTGTTTCATCGTCAATAAGAAGGTCAGAATGATACAGTAAAGCGGAAGTGAAGCATCGGAATCTATAACTAGTGTCACAGGAATGGTTCAAATCATAGTCAGTAAGGAGAGTCAGTCTTCTTGTCCTTAAGTCGGCATTGTGCCTTTTGTATTTAATTCCGATGCAATTTCAGTGTTTCATCGTCAATAAGAAGGTCCAAGGGATACAGTAAACCTGAAGTGAAGCATCGGAATCTATAACTAGTGTCACAGGAATGGTTCAAACATTGACAGTAAGAAGAGTCAGTCTTCATGTACTTAAATCGGCATTGTGCGTTTTGTATTTAATTCCGATGCAATTTTGTGTTTCATCGTCAATAAGAATGTCCAAGGGATACAGTAAACCTGAAGTAAACCATCGGAATCTATAACTAGTGTCACAGGAATGGTTCAAATCATTGTCAATAAGAAGAGTCGGTGCTCATGTACTTAAGTCGGCATTGTGCCATTTGTATTTAATTCCGATGCAATTTCTGTGTTTCATCGTCAATAAGAAAGTACAAGGGATACAGTAAACCTGTAGTGAAGCATCGGAATCTATAACTAGTGTCACAGGAATGATTCAAAACATAGACAGTAGGAAGAGTCAGTGTTCTTGTACTTAAGTCGGCATTGTGCATTTTGTATTTAATTCCGATGCAATTTCTGGGTTTCATCGTCAATAAGAAGGTCCAAGGGATACAGTAAACCTGAAGTGAATCATTGGGATCTACAACTAGTGTCACAGGATTGGTTCAAAACATAGACAGTAAGAAGAGTCAGCCTTCTTGTACTTAAGTCCCCATTGTGCCTTTTCTATTTAATACCGATGCAATTTCTGTGTTTCATCGTCAATAAGAAGGTCAGAGGCATACTGTAAACCTAAAGTGAAGCATCAGAATCTATAACTAGTGTCAAAGGAATGGTTCAAAACATAGTCAGTAAGAAGAGTCAGTCCTCTTGTACTTAATTAGGCATTGTGCCTTTCGTATTGAATTCCGATGCATTTTCTGTGTTTCATCGTCATTAAGAAGGTCAGAGGGATACAGTAAACCTGAAGTGAAGCATCGGAATCTATAACTACTGTCACAGGAATGGTTCAAACATAGACAGTAAGAAGAGTCAGTCTTCTTGTACTTAAGTCGGCATTGTGCCTTTTGTATCTAATTCCGATGCAATTTCTGTGTTTCATCGTCAATAATAAGGTCAGAGGGATACAGTAAACCTGAAGTGAAGCATCGGAATCAAAACTAGTTTCACAGGAATGGTTCAAAACATAGTCAGTAAGAAGAGTCAGTCTTCTTGTACTTAAGTCGGCATTGTGCCTTTTCTATTTAATTCCGATGCAATTTCTGTGTTTCATCGTCAATAAGAAGGTCCAAGTGATACAGTAAAATTGGAGTGAAGCATCGGAATCTATAACTAGTGTCACAGGATTGGTTCAAAACATAGACAGTAAGAAGAGTCAGTCATCTTGTAGTTAAGTCGACAGTGTGCCTTTTCTATTTAATAGCGATGCAATTTCTGTGTTTCATCGTCAATAAGAAGGTCAGAGGGATACAGTAAACCTGAAGTGAAGCATCGGAATCTATAACTAGTGTCACAGGAATGGTTCAAAACATAGTCAGTAAGAAGAGTCTGTCTTCTTGTACTTAATTCGGCATTGTGCCTTTCGTATTGAATTCCGATGCAATTTCTGTGTTTCACCGTCTATAAGATGGTCAGAGGGATACACAAAACCTGAAGTGAAGCATCGGAATCTATAACTAGCGTCACAGGAATGGTTCAAACATTGACAGTAAGAAGAGCCAGTCTTCATGTACTTAAATCGGCATTGTGCCTTTTGTATTTAATACCGATGCAATTTCTGTGTTTCATCGTCAATAAGACGGTCAGAGGGATACAGTAAACCGGAAGTGAAGCATCGGAATCTATAACTAGTGTCACAGGAATGGTTCAAATCATAGTCAGTAAGTAGAGTCAGTCTTCTTGTCCTTAAGTCGGCATTGTGCCTTTTGTATTTAATTCCGATGCAATATCTGTGTTTCATCGTCAATAAAAATGTCCAAGGGATACAGTAAACCTGAAATGAAGCATCGGAATCTATAACTAGTGTCACAGGAATGGTTCAAATCATTGTCAATAAGAAGAGTCGGTCTTCATGTACTTAAGTCGGCATTGTGCCTTTTGTATTTAATTCCGATGCAATTTCTGTGTTTCATCGTCACAAAGGAAATACAAGGGATACAGTAAACCTGAAGTGAAGCATCGGAATCTATAACTAGTGTCACAGGATTGGTTCAAAACATAGACAGTAAGAAGAGTCAGTCATCTTGTAGTTAAGTCGACAGTGTGCCTTTTCTATTTAATAGCGATGCAATTTCTGTGTTTCATCGTCAATAAGAAGGTCAGAGGGATACAGTAAACCTGAAGTGAAGCATCGGAATCTATAACTAGTGTCACAGGAATGGTTCAAAACATAGTCAGTAAGAAGAGTCTGTCTTCTTGTACTTAATTCGACATTGTGCCTTTCGTATTGAATTCCGATGCAATTTCTGGTTTTCTCCGTCTATAAGAAGGTCAGATGGATACACAAAACCTGAAGTGAAGCATCGGAATCTATAACTAGTGTCACAGGAATGGTTCACACATAGACAGTAAGAAGAGTCAGTCTTCATGTACTTAAATCGGAATTGTGCCTTTTGTATTTAATTCCGATGCAATTTCCGTGTTTCATCGTCAATAAGATGGTCCAAGCGATACAGTAAACCGGAAGTGAAGCATCGGAATCTATAACTAGTGTCACACTAATGGTTCAAAACAAAGTCAGTAAGAAGTGTCAATCTTCTTATCCTTAAGTCGGCATTGTGCCTTTTATATTTAATTCCGATGCAATTTCTGTGTTTCATCGTCAATAAGAATGTCCAAGGGATACAGTAAACCTGAAGTGAAGCATCGGAATCTATAACTAGTGTCACAGGAATGGTTAAAATCATTGTCAATATGAAGTGTCAGTCTTCTTGTACTTAATTGGGCATTGTGCGTTTGGTATGTAATTCCGATGCAATTTCTGTGCTTCACCGTCAATAAGAACGACAGAGGGATACAGTAAACCTGAAGTGATGCATCGGAATCTATAACTAGTGTCACAGGAACGGTTCAAACATAGACAGTAAGAAGAGTCAGTCTTCTTGTACTTAAGTCGGCATTGTGCCTTTTGTATTTAATTCCGATGCAATTTCTGTGTTTCATCGTCAATAAGAAGGTCAGAGGGATACAGTAAACCGGAAGTGAAGCATCGGAACCTATAACTAGTGTCACAGGAATGGTTCAAACATAGTCAGTAAGAAGAGTCAGTCTTCTTGTCCTTAAGTCGGCATTGTGCCTTTTGTATTTAATTCCGATGCAATTTCTGTGTTTCATCGTCAATAAGAAGGTCCAAGGGATACAGTAAAACTGGAGTTAAGCATCGGAATCTATAACTAGAGTCACAGTAATGGTTCAAAACATTGACAGTAAGAAGAGTCTGTCTTCTTGTACTTAAGTCGGCATTGTCCCTTTTGTATTTAATTCCGATGCAATTTCTGTGTTTCATCGTCAGTAAGTAGGTCCAAGGGATACAGTAAACCTGAAGTGAAGCATCGGAATCTATAACTAGTGTCACTGCAATGGTTCGAAATATAGACAGTAAGAAAAGTCAGTCTTCTTGTACTTAAGCCGGCATTGTGCCATTTGTATTTAATTCCGATGCAATTTCTGTGATTCATCGTCAGAAAGAAGTTCCAAGGGATACAGTAAACCTGAAGTGAAGCATCGGACTCTATAAAAAGTGTCACAGAAATGGATCAAAACGTAGGCAGTAGGAAGAGTCAGTCTTCTTATACTTAAGTCGGCATTGTGCCTTTTGTATTTAATTCTGAAGCAATTTCTGTGTTTCAACGTCAATTAGAAGGTCCAAGGGATACAGTAAACCTCAAGTGAAGCATCGGAATCTATAACTAGTGTCACAAGAATTGTTCAAATCATAGTCAGTACTTAGAGTCGGTCTTCATGTACTTAAGTCGGCATTGTGCCTTTTGTATTTAAGTCCGATGCAATTTCTGTGTTTCATCGTCAATATGAAGGTCCAAGAGATACAGTAATCCTGAAGTGAAGCATCAGAATCTATAACTAGAGTCACAGGAATGGTTCAAAACATAGACAGTATGAAGAGTCAGTCTTCTTGTACTTAAGTCGGCATTGTGCCTTTTGTATTTAATTCCGATGAAATTTCTGTGTCTCATCGTCATTATGATAGTCCAAGGTATACAGTAAACCTGAAGTGAAGCATCGATATCTATAACTAGTGTCACAGGAATGGTTCAGAACAGAGTCAGTAAGAAGAGTCAGTCTTCTTGTACTTATGTCGGCATTGTGCCTTTTGTATTTAATTCCGATGCAATTTCTGTGTTTCATCGTCAATAAGAAGGTCCAAGCGATACAGTTAAACTGAAGTGAAGCATCGGTATCTATAACTAGCGTCACACTAATGGTTCAAAGCAAAGTCAGTAGGAAAAGTCAGTCTTCTTGTTCTTAAGTCGGCATTGTGCCTTTTGTATTTAATTCCGATGCAATATCTGTGTTTCATCGTCAATAAAAATTTCCAAGGGATACAGAATACCTGAAATGAAGCATCGGAATCTATAACTAGTGTCACAGGAATGGTTCAAATCATTGTCAATAAGAAGAGACGGTCTTCATGTACTTAAGTCGGCATTGTGCCTTTTGTATTTAATTCCGATGCAATTTCTGTGTTTCATCGTCACAAAGAAAGTACAAGGGAAACAGTAAACCTGAAGTGAAGCATCGGAATCTATAACTCGTGTCACAGGAATGGTTCAGAACATTGACAGTAATAAGAGTCAGTGTTCCTGTACTTAAGTCGGCATTGTGCCTTTTGTATTTAATTCCTATGCAATTTCAGTGTTTCATCGTCAATAAGAAGGTCCAAGGGATACAGTAAACCTGAAGTGAAGCATCGGAATCTACAACTAGTGTCACAGGATTGGCTCAAATCATAGACAGTAAGAAGAGTCAGTCTTCTTGTACTTAAGTCGACATTGTGCCTTTTCTATTTAATACCGATGCAATTTCTGTGTTTCATCGTCAATAAGAAGGTCAGAGGGATACAGTAAACTTGAAGTGAAGCATCGGAATCTATAACTAGTGTCACAGGAATGGTTCAAAACATAGTCAGTAAGAAGAGTCTGTCTTCTTGTACTTAATTCGGCATTGTGCCTTTCGTATTGAATTCCGATGCAATTTCTGTGTTTCACCGTCTATAAGATGGTCAGAGGGATACACAAAACCTGAAGTGAAGCATCGGAATCTATAACTAGTGTCACAGGAATGGTTCAAACATTGACAGTAAGATGAGCCAGTCTTCATGTACTTAAATCGGCATTGTGCCTTTTGTATTTAATCACGATGCAACTTCTGTGTTTCATCGTCAATAAGAAGGTCAGAATGATACAGTAAACCGGAAGTGAAGCATCGGAATCTATAACTAGTGTCACAGGAATGGTTCATATCATAGTCAGTAAGGAGAGTCAGTCTTCTTGTCCTTAAGTCGGCATTGTGCATTTTGTATTTAATTCCGATGCAATATCTGTGTTTCATCGTCAATAAAAATGTCCAAGGGATACAGTAAACCTGAAATGAAGCATCGGAATCTATAACTAGTGTCACAGGAATGGTTCAAATCATTTTCAATAAGAAGAGTCGGTCTTCATGTACTTAAGTCGGCATTGTGCCTATTGTATTTAATTCCGATGCAATTTCTGTGTTTCATCGTCACAAAAAAAAATACAAGGGATACAGTAAACCTGAAGTGAAGCATCGGAATCTATAACTAGTGTCACAGGAATGGTTCAAAACATAGACAGTAGGAAGAGTCAGTGTTCTTGTACTTAAGTCGGCATTGTGAATATTGTATTTAATTCCGATGCAATTTCAGTGTTTCATCGTCAATAAGAAGGTCCAAGGGATACAGTAAACCTGAAGTGAAGCATCGGAGTCTATAACTAGTGTTACAGGAATGGTTCAAACATTGACAGTAAGAAGAGTCAGTCTTCATGTACTTAAATCGGCATTGTGCCTTTTGTATTTAACCCGATGCAATTTCTGTGTTTCATCGTCAATAAGAAGTTCAGAGGGATACAGTAAACCGGAAGTGAAGCATCGGAATCTATAACTAGTGTCACAGGAATGGTTCAAAACATAGTCAGTAAGTAGAGTCAGTCTCCTTGTCCTTAAGTCGGCATTGTGCCTTTTGTATTTAATTCCGATGCAATTTTGTGTTTCATCGTCAATAAGAATGTCCAAGGGATACAGTAAACCTGAAGTAAACCATCGGAATCTATAACTAGTGTCACAGGAATGGTTCAAATCATTGTCAATAAGAAGAGTCGGTGCTCATGTACTTAAGTCGGCATTGTGCCATTTGTATTTAATTCCGATGCAATTTCTGTGTTTCATCGTCAATAAGAAAGTACAAGGGATACAGTAAACCTGTAGTGAAGCATCGGAATCTATAACTAGTGTCACAGGAATGATTCAAAACATAGACAGTAGGAAGAGTCAGTGTTCTTCTACTTAAGTCGGCATTGTGCATTTTGTATTTAATTCCGATGCAATTTCTGGGTTTCATCGTCAATAGGAAGGTCCAAGGGATACAGTAAACCTGAAGTGAATCATTGGGATCTACAACTAGTGTCACAGGATTGGTTCAAAACATAGACAGTAAGAAGAGTCAGCCTTCTTGTACTTAAGTCCCCATTGTGCCTTTTCTATTTAATACCGATGCAATTTCTGTGTTTCATCGTCAATAAGAATGTCAAAGGCATACTGTAAACCTAAAGTGAAGCATCAGAATCTATAACTAGTGTCACAGGAATGGTTCAAAACATAGTCAGTAAGAAGAGTCAGTCCTCTTGTACTTAATTGGGCATTGTGCCTTTCGTATTGAATTGCGATGCATTTTCTGTGTTTCATCGTCATTAGGAAGGTCAGAGGGATACAGTAAACCTTAAGTGAAGCTTCGGAATGTATAACTAGTGTCACAGGAATGGTTCAAACATAGACAGTAAGAAGAGTCAGTCTTCTTGTACTTAAGTCGGCATTGTGCCTTTTGTATTTAATTCCGACGCAAATTTCTGTGTTTCATCGTCAATAATAAGGTCAGAGGGATACAGTAAACCTGAAGTGAAGCATCGGAATCAAAACTAGTTTCACAGGAATGGTTCAAAACATAGTCAGTAAGAAGAGTCAGTCTTCTTGTACTTAAGTCGGCATTGTGCCTTTTCTATTTAATTCCGATGCAATTTCTGTGTTTCATCGTCAATAAGAAGGTCCAAGGGATACAGTAAAATTGGAGTGAAGCATCGGAATCTATAACTAGTGTCACAGGATTGGTTCAAAACATAGACAGTAAGAAGAGTCAGTCTTCTTGTACTTAAGTCGACATTGTGCCTTTTCTATTTAATAGCGATACAATTTCTGTGTTTCATCGTCAATAAGAAGGTCAGAGGGATACAGTAAACTTGAAGTGAAGCATCGGAATCTATAACTAGTGTCACAGGAATGGTTCAAAACATAGTCAGTAAGAAGAGTCTGTCTTCTTGTACTTAATTCGGCATTGTGCCTTTCGTATTGAATTCCGATGCAATTTCTGTGTTTCACCGTCTATAAGATGGTCAGAGGGATACACAAAACCTGAAGTGAAGCATCGGAATCTATAACTAGTGTCACAGGAATGGTTCAAACATTGACAGTAAGAAGAGCCAGTCTTCATGTACTTAAATCGGCATTGTGCCTTTTGTATTTAATACCGATGCAATTTCTGTGTTTCATCGTCAATAAGACGGTCAGAGGGATACAGTAAACCGGAAGTGAAGCATCGGAATCTATAACTAGTGTCACAGGAATGGTTCAAATCATAGTCAGTAAGTAGAGTCAGTCTTCTTGTCCTTAAGTCGGCATTGTGCCTTTTGTATTTAATTCCGATGCAATATCTGTGTTTCATCGTCAATAAAAATGTCCAAGGGATACAGTAAACCTGAAATGAAGCATCGGAATCTATAACTAGTGTCACAGGAATGGTTCAAATCATTCTCAATAAGAAGAGTCGGTCTTCATGTACTTAAGTCGGCATTGAGCCTTTCGTATTTAATTCCGATGCAATTTCTGTGTTTCATCGTCACAAAGGAAATACAAGGGATACAGTAAACCTGAAGTGAAGCATCGGAATCTATAACTAGTGTCACAGCAATGGTTCAAAGCATAGACAGTAGGAAGAGTCAGTGTTCTTGTACTTAAGTCGGCATTGTGCCTATTGTATTTAATTCCGATGCAATTTCAGTGTTTCATCGTCAATAAGAAGGTCCAAGGGATACAGTAAACCTGAAGTGAAGCATCGGAATCTACAACTAGTGTCACAGGATTGGTTCAAACATAGACAAAAGAAAAGTCAGTCTTCTTGTACTTAAGTCGACATTGTGCCTTTTCTATTTAATACCGATGCAATTTCTGTGTTTCATCGTCAATAAGAAGGTCAGAGGGATACAGTAAACCTGAAGTGAAGCATCGGAATCTATAACTAGTGTCACAGGAATGGTTCAAAACATAGTCAGTAAGAAGAGACTGTCTTCTTGTACTTAATTCGGCATTGTGCCTTTCGTATTGAATTCCGATGCAATTTCTGTGTTTCATCGTCTATAAGAAGGTCAGAGGGATACACAAAACCTGAAGTGAAGCATCGGAATCTATAACTAGTGTCACAGGAATGGTTCAAACATTGACAGTAAGAAGAGTCAGTCTTCATGTACTTAAATCGGCATTGTGCCTTTTGTATTTAATCCCGATGCAATTTCTGTGTTTCATCGTCAATAAGAAGGTCAGAGGGATACAGTAAACCGGAAGTGAAGCATCGGAATCTATAACTAGTGTCTTAGGAATGGTTCAAATCATAGTCAGTAAGTAGAGTCAGTTTTCTTGTCCTTAAGTCGGCATTGTGCCTTTTGTATTTAATTCCGATGCAATTTTGTGTTTCATCGTCAATAAGAATGTCCAAGGAATACAGTAAACCTGAAGTGAAGCATCGGAATCTATAACTAGTGTCACAGGAATGGTTCAAATCATTGTCAATAAGAAGAGTCGGTCCTCTTGTACTTAAGTCGGCATTGTGCCATTTGTATTTAATTCCGATGCAATTTCTGTGTTTCATCGTCAATAAGAAAGTACAAGGGATACAGTAAACCTGTAGTGAAGCATCGGAATCTATAACTAGTGTCACAGGAAAGATTCAAAACATAGACAGAAAGGAAGAGTCAGTGCTCTTGTACTTAAGTCGACATTGTGCCTTTTGTATTTAATTCCGATGCAATTCCTGGGTGTCATCGTCAATAAGAAGGTCCAAGGGATACAGTAAACCTGAAGTGAAGCATCGGAATCTATAACCAGTGTCACAGGAATGGTTCAAAACATAGTCAGTAAGAAGAGTCAGTCCTCTTGTACTTAATTGGGCATTGTGCCTTTCGTATTGAATTCCGATGCAATTTCTGTGTTTCATCGTCATTAAGAAGGTCAGAGGGATACAGTAAACTTGAAGTGAAGCATCGGAATCTATAACTAGTGTCACAGGAATGGTTCAAACATAGACAGTAAGAAGAGTCAGTCTTCTTGTGCTTAAGTCGGCATTGTGCCTTTTGTATTTAATTCCGATGCAATTTCTGTGTTTCATCGTCAATAAGAAGGTCAGAGGGATACAGTATAAAGGAAGTGAAGCATCGGAACCTATAACTAGTGTCACAGGAATGGTTCAAAACGTAGACAGTTAAAAGAGTCAGTCTTCTTGTACTTAAGTCGACATTGTGCCTTTTGTATTCAATTCCGATGCAATTTCTGTGTTTCATCGTCAATAAGAAGGTCCAAGGGACACAGTAAACCTGAAGTGAAGCATCGGAATCTATAACTAGTGTCACCGGAATGGTTCAAAACATAGACAGTAAGAAGAGTCAATCTCCTTGTACTTAAGTCAGCATTGTGCATTTTGTATTTCTTCCGATGCAATTTCTGTGATTCATCGTCAATAAGAAAGTCCAAGGGATACAGTAAACCTGAAGTGAAGCATCGGACTCCATAACTAGTGTCACAGAAATGGATCAAAACATAGACAGTAGGAAGAGTTAGTCTTTTTATACTTAAGTCGGCATTGTGCCTTTTGTATTAAATTCCTATGCAATTTCTGTGTTTCATCGTCAATAAGAAGGTCCAAGGGAAACAGTAAACCTGAAGTGAAGCATCGGAATCTATAACTGGTGTCACAGGAATGGTTCAAAACATAGTCAGTAAGAAGAGTCAGTCTTCCTGTCCTTAAGTCGGCATTGTGCCTTTTTTATTTAATTCCGATGCAATTTCTGTGTTTCATTGGCAATAAGGTCAGAGGGATACAGTAAACCTGAAGTGAAGCATCGGAATCTATGACTAGTGTCACAGCAATGGTTCAAAACATAGACAGTAGGAAGAGTCAGTCTTCTTGTACTTCAGTCGGCATTGTGCCTTTGGTATTTAATTCCGATGCAATTTCTGTGTTTCATCGTCAATAATAAGGTCAGAGGGATACAGTAAACCTGAAGTGAAGCATCGGAATCATAACTAGTTTCACAGGAATGGTTCAAAACATAGTCATTAAGAAGAGTCAGTCTTCTTGTACTTAAGTCGGCATTGTGCCTTTTCTATTTAATTCCGATGCAATTTCTGTGTTTCATCGTCAATAAAAAGGTCCAAGTGATACAGTAAAATTGGAGTGAAGCATCGGAATCTATAACTAGTGTCACAGGATTGGTTCAAAACATAGACAGTAAGAAGTGTCAGTCTTCTTGTACTTAAGTCGACATTGTGCCTTTTCTATTTAATACCGATGCAATTTCTGTGTTTCATCGTCAATAAGAAGGTCAGAGGGATACAGTAAACCTGAAGTGAAGCATCGGAATCTATAACTAGTGTCACAGGAATGGTTCAAAACATAGTCAGTAAGAAGAGTCTCTCTTCTTGTACTTAATTCGGCATTGTGCCTTTCGTATAGAATTCCGATGCAATTTCTGTGTTTCACCGTCTATTAGAAGGTCAGAGGGATACACAAAACCTAAAGTGAAGGATCGGAATCTATAACTAGTGTCACAGGAATGGCTCAAACATTGAAAGTGAGAAGACTCAGTCCTCTTGTACTTAAGTCGGCATTGTGCCTTTTTTATTTAATTCCGATGCAAATTCTGTGTTTCATCGGCAATAAGGTCAGAGGGATACAGTAAACCTGAAGTGAAGCATCGGAATCTATAACTAGTGTCACAGCAATGGTTCAAAACATAGACAGTAGGAAGAGTCAGTCTTCTTGTACTTCAGTCGGCATTGTGCATTTTGTATTTAATTCCGATGCAATTACTGTGTTTCATCGTCAATAATAAGGTCAGAGGGATACAGTAAACCGGAAGTTAAGCATCGGAATCAAATCTAGTTTCACAGGAATGATTAAAACATAGACAGTACGAAGAGTCAGTCTTCATGTACATAAGTCGGCATTGTAGCTTTTGTATTTAATTCCGATGCAATTTCTGTGTTACATCGTCAATGAGAAGGTCAGAGGGATACAGTAAACCTGAAGTGAAGCATCGGAATCTATAACTAGTGTCACAGGAATGGTTCAAACATAGACAGTAAGAAGACTCAGTCCTCTTGTACTTAGGTCGGCATTGTGCCTTTTTTATTTAATTCCGATGCAATTTCTGTGTTTCATCGGCAATAAGGTCAGAGGGATACAGTAAACCTGAAGTGAAGCATCGGAATCTATAACTAGTGTCACAGCAATGGTTCAAAACATAGACAGTAGGAAGAGTCAGTCTTCTTGTACTTCAGTCGGCATTGTGCATTTTGTATTTAATTCCGATGCAATTTCTGTGTTTCATCGTCAATAATAAGGTCAGAGGGATACAGTAAACCGGAAGTTAAGCATCGGAATCAAATCTAGTTTCACAGGAATGGTTCAAAGGATAGTCAGTAAGAAGAGTCAGTCTTCTTGTACTTAAGTCGGCATTGTGCCTTTTCTATTTAACTCCGATGCAATTTCTGTGTTTCATCGTCAATAAGAAGGTCCAAGTGATACAGTAAAATAGGAGTGAAGCATCGGAATCTATAACTAGTGTCACAGGAATGGTTCAAATCATAGACGGTAAGAAGAGTCAGACTTCTTATACTTAAGTCGACATTGTACCTTTTCTATTTAATTCCGAAGCAATTTCTGTGTTTGATCGTCAATAAGAAGGTCTGAGGGGTACAATAAACCTGAAGTGAAGCATCTGAATCTATAAGTAGTGTCACAGGAATGGTTCAAAACAAAGTCAGTAAGAAGAGTCAGTCATGTTGTCCTTAAGTCGTCATTGTGCCTTTTGTATTTAATTCCGATGCAATTTCTGTGTTTCATCGTCAATAAGATGGTCCAAGGGATACAGTATACCTGGAGTGAAGCATCGGAATCTATAAATACTGTCACAGGAATGGTTCAAAGCATAGTCAGTAAGAAGAGTCAGTCTTCTTGTCCTTAAGGCGGCATTGTGCCTTTTGTATTTAATAACGATGCAATTGCTGTGTTTCATCGTCAATAAGATGGTTCAAGGGATACAGTAAACCTGAAGTGAAGCATCGGAATCCATAACTAGTGTCACAGAAGTTTTTCGAAACATAGACAGTAGGAAGAGTCAGTGTTCTTGTACTTGAGTCGGCATTGTGCCTTTAGTATTTAATTCCGATTCAATTTCTGTGTTTCATCGTCAATAAGAAGGTCCAAGGGATACAGTAAACCGGAAGTGAAGCATCGGAATCTATAATTAGAGTCACAGTAGTGGTTCAAATCATAGACAGTAAGAATAGTCAGTCATCTTGTACTTATTTCGGGATTGTGCCTTTTGTATTTAGTTCCGATGCAATTTCTGTTTTTCATCGTCAATAAGAAGGTCCAAGGGATACAGTAAACCTGGAGTGAAGCATCGGAATCTATAACTAGTGTCACAGGAATGGTTCAAAACATAGACAGTAAGAAAAGTCAGTCTTCGTGTACTCAAGTCGGCATTGTGCCTTTTGTATTTCATTCCGATGCAATTTCTGTGATTCATCGTCAATAAGAAGGTCCAAGGGATACAGTAAACCTGAAGTGAAGCATCAGACTCCATAACTAGTGTCACAGAAATGGATCAAAGCATAGACAGTAGGAAGAGTCAGTCTTTTTATACTTAAGTCGGCATTGTGCCTTTTTTATTTAATTCCGATGCAATTTCTGTGTTTCATCGGCAATAAGGTCAGAGGGATACAGTAAACCTGAAGTGAAGCATCGGAATCTATAACTAGTGTCACAGCAACGGTTCAAAACATAGACAGTAGGAAGAGTCAGTCTTCTTGTACTTCAGTCGGCATTGTGCCTTTTGTATTTAATTCCGATGCAATTTCTGTGTTTCATCGTCAATAATAAGGTCAGTGGGATACACTAAACCTGAAGTAAAGCATCGGAATCAAAACTAGTTTCACAGGAATGGTTCAAAGCATAGTCAGTAAGACGAGTCAGTCTTCCTGTACTTAAGTCGGCATTGTGCCTTTTCTATATAATTCCGATGCAATTTCTGTGTTTCATCGTCAATAAGAAGGTCCAAGTGATACAGTAAAATTGGAGTGAAGCATCGGAATCTATAACTAGTGTCACAGGAATGGTTCAAAACATAGACGGTAAGAAGAGTCAGACTTCTTATACTTAAGTCGACATTGTGCCTTTTCTATTTAATTCCGAAGCTATTTCTGTGTTTGATCGTCAATAAGAAGGTCAGAGGGATACAATAAACCTGAAGTGAAGCATCGGAATCTATAACTAGTGTCACAGGAATGGTTCAAAACAAAGTCAGTGAGAAGAGTCAGTCATGTTGCCCTTAAGTCGTCATTGTGCCTTTTGTATTTAATTCCGATGCAATTTCTGTGTTTCATCGTCAATAAGATGGTCCAAGGGATAGAGTATACCTGGAGTGAAGCATCGGAATCTATAAATAGTGTCACAGGAATGGTTCAAAGCATAGTCAGTAAGAAGAGTCAGTCTTCTTGTCCTTAAGGCGGCATTGTGCCTTTTGTATTTAATTACGATGAAATTGCTGTGTTTCATCGGCAATAAGGTCAGAGGGATACAGTAAACCTGAAGTGAAGCATCGGAATCTATAACTAGTGTCACAGGAATGGTTCAAAACATTGACAGTAGGAAGAGTCAGTCTTCTTGTACTTAAGTCGGCATTTTGCCTTTTGTATTTAATTCCGATGCAATTTCTGTGTTTCATCGTCAATAAGAAGGTCAGAGGGATACAGTAAACCTGAAGTGAAGCATCGGATTCTAAAACTAATGTCACAGGAATGGTTCAAACATAGACAGTAGGAACAGTCAGTCTTCTTGTACTTAAGTCGGCATTGTGCCTTTTGTAATTAATTCCGATGCAATTTCTGTGTTTCATCGTCTACAAGAAGGTCAGAGGGATTGAGTAAACCTGAAGTGAAGCAACGGAATCCATAACTAGTGTCACGGGAATGTTTCAAATCATTGTCAATAAGAAGAGTCGGTCTTCATGTACTTAAGTCGGCATTGTGCCTTTTGTATTTAGTTCCGATGAAATTTCTGTGTTTCATCGTCAATAAGATGGTTCAAGGGATACAGTAAACCTGAAGTGAAGCATCGGAATCCATAACTAGTGTCACAGGAATTTTTCGAAACATAGACAGTAGGAAGAGTCAGTGTTCTTGTACTTAAGTCGGCATTGTGCCTTTTCTATTAAATTCCGATGCAATTTCTGTGTTTCATCGTCAATAAGAAGGTCAGAGGGATACAGTAAACCTGAAGTGAAGCATCGGAATCTATAACTAGTGTCACAGGAATGGTTCAAACGTAGACAGTAAGAAGAGTCAGTCTTCATGTACCTAAGTCGGCATTGTGCCTTTTGTATATAATTCCGATGCAATTTCTGTGTTTCATCGTCAATATGAAGGTCAGAGGTATACAGTAAAGCGGAAGTGAAGCATCGGAATCTATAACTAGTGTCACAGGAATGGTTCAAAACATAGTCAGTAAGAAGAGTCAGTCTTCTTGTCCTTAAGTCGGCATTGTGCCTTTAGTATTTAATTCCGATTCAATTTCTGTGTTTCATCGTCAATAAGAAGGTCCAAGGGATACAGTAAACCTGGAGTGAAGCATCGGAATCTATAATTAGAGTCACAGTAGTGGTTCAAAACATAGACAGTAAGAAGAGTCAGTCATCTTGTACTTATTTCGGGATTGTGCCTTTTGTATTTAGTTCCGATGCAATTTCTGTTTTTCATCGTCAATAAGAAGGTCCAAGGGATACAGTAAACCTGGAGTGAAGCATCGGAATCTATAGCTAGTGTCACAGGAATGGTTCAAACATAGACAGTAAGAAAAGTCAGTCTTCGTGTAGTTAAGTCGGCATTTTGATTTTTGTATTTACTTCCGATGCAATTTCTGTGTTTCATCGTCAATAAGAAATTCCAAGGTTTACAGTAAACCTGAGGTGAAGCATCGGAATCTATAACTAGTGTCACAGGAATGGTTCAAAACATAGTCGGTAAGATGAGTCAGTCTTCTTGTACTTAAGTCGGCATTGTACCTTTTCTATTTAATTCTGATGCAATTTCTGTGTTTCATTGTCAATAAGAAGGTCAGAGGGATACAATAAACCTGAAGCTAAGCATCGGAATCTATAACTAGTGTCACAGGAATGGTTCAAAACAAAGTCAGTTAGAAGAGTCAGTCTTCTTGTCCTTAAGTCGGCATTGTGCCATTTACATTTAATTCCGATGCAATTTCTGTGTTTCATCGACAGTAAGAAGGTCCAACGGATACAGTAAACCTGGAGTGAAGCATCGGAATCTATAACTAGTGTCACAGGATTGGTTCAAAACATAGACAGTAAGAAGAGTCAGTCTTCGTTTACTTAAGTCGGCATTTTGCCTTTTGTATATAATACCGATGCAATTGCTGTGTTTCATCGTCAATAACAAGGTCCATGGGATACAGTAAATCTGAAGTGAAGCATCGGAATCTATAACTTGTGTCACGGGAATGGTTCAAAACATAGTCAGTAAGAACATTCAGTCTTCTTGTACTTTACTCGGCATTGTGCCTTTTATATTTAATTCCGATGCAATTTCTGTGATTCATCGTCAATAAGAAGGCCCAAGGGTTACAGAAAACTGGAGGAACCGTCGGACTCTATAACTAGTGTCACAGAAATGGTTCCAAACATAGACAGTAGAAGAGTCAGTCTTCTTGTACTTAAGTCGGCATTGTGCCTTTTGTATTTAATTCCGATGCAATTTCTGTGTTTCATCGTCAACAAGAAGGTCCAAGAGAAACAGTATACCTGAAGTGAAGCATCGGAATCTAAAACTAGTGTCACAGGAATGGTTCAAAACATAGTCAGTAAGAAGAGTCAGTCTTCTTGTCCTTAAGTCGGCATTGTACCTTTTGTATTTAATTCCGATCCAATTTCTGTGTTTCATCGGCAATAAGGTCAGTGGGATACAGTAAACCTGAAGTGAAGCTTCAGAATCTATAACTAGTGTCACAGGAATGGTTCAAAACATAGACAGTAGGAAGAATCAGTCTTCTTGTACTTAAGTCGGCATTGTGCCTTTTGTAATTAATTCCGATGCAATTTCCGTGTTTCATCGACAATAAGAAGGTCAGAGCGATACAGTAAACTTAAAGTGAAGCATCAAAATCCAAAACTAATGTCACAGGAATGGTTCAAAGCATAGACAGTAGGAAGAGTCAGCCTTCTTGTACTTAAGTCGGCATTGTGCCTTTTGTATTTAATTCCGATGCAATTTCTGTATTTCGTCGTCAATATGAAAGTCAGAGGGACACAGTAAACCAGATGCGAAGCATCAGAATCAATAACTAGTGTCACAGGAATGGTTCAAAACATAGTCAGTAAGAAGATTCAGTCTTCTTGTACTTAAGTCGGCTTTGTGCCTTTTGTATTTAATTCTGATGAAATTTCTGTGTTTCATCGTCAATAAGAAGGTCCAAGGGATACAGTAAACTTGAAGTGAAGCATCAGAATCCAAAACTAATGTCACAGGAATGGTTCAAAACATAGACAGTAGGAAGAGTCAGGCTTCTTGTACTTAAGTCGGCATTGTGCCTTTTCTATTTAATTCCGATGCAATATCTGCGTTTCATCGTCAATAAGAAGGTCCAAGGCATACAGTAAACCTGAAGTGAAGCATCGGAATCTATAACTAGTGTCACAGGAATGGTTCAAAACATAGCCAGTAAGAAGAGTCAGTCTTCTTGTACTTAAGTCGGTATTGTGCCTTTTGTATTTAATTCCGATGCAATTTCTGTGATGCATCGTCAATAAGAAGGTCAGAGGGACACAATAAACCTGGAGTGAAGCATCGGAATCTATAACTAGTGTCACTGGAATGGTTCAAAATATACACAGTAAGAAGAGTCAGTCTTCTTGTACTTACGTCGGCATTGTGCCTTTTGTATTTAATTACGATGAAATTTCTGTGTTTCATCGTCAATAAGAAGGTCCCAGGGATACAGTAACCCTTAAGTGAAGCATCAGAATCTATAACTATTGTCACAAGAATGGTTAAAATCATAGACAGTAGGAAGGGTCAGTCTTCTTGTACTTAAGTCGGCATTGTGCCTTTCGTATTTAATTCCGATGCAATCTCTGTGTCTCATCGTCAATAAGATGGTCCAAGGGATACGGCAAACCTGGAGTGAAGCATCGGAATCTATAACTAGTGTCACAGGAATGGTTCAAAACATAGACAGTAAGAGGAGTCAGTCTTCTTGTGCTTAAGTCGTCTTTGTGCCATTTCTATTTAATTCCGATGGAATTTCTGTGTTTCATCGTCAATAAGAAGGTCAGAGGGATACAATAAACCTGAAGTGAAGCATCAGAATCTATAACTAGTGTCACAGGAATGGTTCAAAACAAAGTCAGTAAGAAGAGTCAGTCTTCTTGTCCTTAAGTCGGCATTGTGCCTTTTGTATTTAATTCCGATGAAATTTCTGTGTTTCGTCGTCAATAAGAAGGTCCAAGGGATACAGTAAACCTGCAGTGTATCATCGGAATCTATAACTAGTGTCACAGGAATGGTTCAAAACATAGACAGTAAGAAAAGTCAGTCTTCGTGTACTTAAGTCGGCATTTAGCTTTTTGTATTTACTTCTGATGCAATTTCTGTGTTTCATCGTCAATAAGAAATTCCAAGGTTTACAGTAAACCTGAGGTGAAGCATCGAAATCTATAACTAGTGTCACAGGAAAGGTTCAAAACATAGTCAGTAAGAAGAGTCAGTCTTCTTGTACTTAAGTCGGCATTGTACCTTTTCTATTTAATTCTGATGCAATTTATGTGTTTCATAGTCAATAACAAGGTCCAAGGGATACAGCAAACCTGGAGTGAAGCATCGCAATCTGTAACTAGTGTCAATGGAATGGTTCATAACATAGTCAGTAAGAAGAGTCAGTCTTCTTGTCCTTAAGTCGGAATTGTGCCTTTTGTATTTAATTCCGATGCAATTTCTGTGTTTCATCGTCAATAAAAGCTCCAAGGGATACAGTACACGTGGAGTGAAGCATCGGAATCTATAACTAGTGTCACAGGAATGGTCCAAAGCATAGACAGTACGAAGAGTCAGTCTTCTTGTACTTAAGTCGGCATTGTGTCTTTTGTATTTAATTCCGATGCAATTACTGTGTTTCGTCATCAATAAAAAGGTCAGAGGGATACAGTAAACCTGAAGTGAGGCATCGGAATCCAAAACTAGTGTCACAGGAATGGTTCAAAACATAGACGGTAGGAAGAGTCAGTCTTCTTGTACGTAAGTCGGCATTGTGCCTTTTGTATTTAATTCCGATGCAATTTCTGTGTTTCATCGTAAAAAAGATGGTCCAAGGTATACAGTAAAACTAAGGTGAAGCGTCGGAATCTATAACTAGTTTCTCAGGAATGGTTCAAAACATAGTCAGTAAGAGGAGTCAGTCTTCTTGTACTTAAGTCTTCATTGTGCCTTTTCCATTTAATTCCGATGCTAATTCTGTGTTTCATCGTCAATAAGAAGGTCCAAGGGATACAGTAAACCTGGAGAGAAGCATCGGAATCTATAACTAGTGTCACAGGAATGGTTCAAAACGTAGACAGTATGAAGAGTCAGACTTCTTGTACTTAAGTCGACATTGTGCCTTTTCTATTTAATTCCGTTGCAATTTCTGTGTTTCATTGTCAATAAGAAGGTCAGAGGGATACAATAAACCTAAAGTGAAGCATCTGAATCTATAACTAGTGTCACAGGAATGGTTCAAAACAAAGTCAGTAAGAAGAGTCAGTCTTCTTGTCCTTAAGTCGGCATTGTGCCATTTGCATTTACTTCCGATGCAATTTCTGTGTTTCATCGTCAGTACGAAGGTCAGAGGGATACAGTAAACCTGAAGTGAAGCATCGGATTCTAAAACTAATGTCACAGGAATGGTTCAAAGCATAGACAGTAGGAACAGTCAGCCTTCTTGTACTTAAGTCGGCATTGTGCCTTTTGTAATTAATTCCGATGCAATTTCTGTGTTTCATCGTCTACAAGAATGTCAGAGGGATTGAGTAAACCTGAAGTGAAGCAACGGAATCCATAACTAGTGTCACGGGAATGTTTCAAATCATTGTCAATAAGAAGAGTCGGTCTTCATGTACTTAAGTCGGCATTGTGCCTTTTGTATTTAATTCCGACGAAATTTCTGTGTTTCATCGTCAATAAGATGGTTCAAGGGATACAGTAATTCTGAAGTGAAGCATCGGAATCCATAACTAGTGTCACAGGAATTTTTCAAAACATAGACAGTAGGAAGAGTCAGTGTTCTTGTACTTAAGTCGGCATTGTGCCTTTTGTATTTAATTCCGATGCAATTTCTGTGTTTCATCGTCAATAAGAAGGTCCAAGGGATACAGTAAACCAGAAGTGAAGCATCGGAATCTACAACTAGTGTCACAGGATTGGTTCAAGACATAGACAGTAAGAAGAGTCAGTCTTCTTGTACTTAAATCGGCATTGTGCCTTTTCTATTTAATTCCGATGCAATTTCTGTGTTTCATCGTCAATAAGAAGGTCAGAGGGATACAGTAAACCTGAAGTGAAGCATCGGAGTCTATAACAAGTGTCACAGGAATGGTTCAAAACATAGTCAGTAAGAAGAGTCAGTCTTCTTGTACTTAATTCGGCATTTAGCCTTTCGTATTGAATTCCGATGCAATTTATGTCCTTCACCGTCAATGAGAAGGTCAGAGGGATACAGTAAACCTGAAGTGAAGCATCGGAATCTATAACTAGTGTCACAGGAATGGTTCAAACGTAGACAGCAAGAAGAGTCAGTCTTCATGTACCTAAGACGGCATTGTGCCTTTTGTATATAATTCCGGTGCAATTTCTGTGTTTCATCGTCAATATGAAGGTCAGAGGTATACAGTAAACCGGAAGTGAAGCATCGGAATCTATAACTAGTGTCACAGGAATGGTTCAAAGCATAGTCAGTAAGAAGAGTCAGTCTTCTTGTCCTTAAGTCGGCATTGTGCCTTTAGTATTTAATTCCGATTCAATTTCTGTGTTTCATCGTCAATAAGAAGGTCCAAGGGATACAGTAAACCTGGAGTGAAGCATCGGAATCTATAATTAGAGTCACAGTAGTGGTTCAAAACATAGACAGTAAGAAGAGTCAGTCATCTTGTACTTATTTCGGGATTGTGCCTTTTGTATTTAGTTCCGATGCAATTTCTGTTTTTCATCGTCAATAAGAAGGTCCAAGGGATACAGTAAACCTGGAGTGAAGCATCGGAATCTATAACTAGTGTCACAGGAATGGTTCAAAACATAGACAGTAGGAAAAGTCAGTCTTCGTGTACTTAAGTCGGCATTTAGCCTTTTGTATTTACTTCCGATGCAATTTCTGTGTTTCATCGTCAATAAGAAATTCCAAGGTTTACAGTAAACCTGAGGTGAAGCATCGGAATCTATAACTAGTGTCACAGGAATGGTTCAAAACATAGTCAATAAGAAGAGTCAGTCTTCTTGTACTTAAGTCGGCATTGTACCTTTTCTATTTAATTCTGATGCAATTTCTGTGTTTCATCGTCAATAAGGAGGTCCAAGGGATACAATAAACCTGGAGAGAAGCATCGAAACTATAACTAGTGTCACAGGAATGGTTCAAATCGTAGACAGTAAGAAGAGTCAGACTTCTTGTACTTAAGTCGACATTGTGCCTTTTCTATTTAATTCCGATGCAATTTCCTGTGTTTCATTGTCAATAAGAAGGTCAGAGGGATACAATAAACCTGAAGTGAAGCATCGGAATCTATAACTAGTGTCACAGGAATGGTTCAAAACAAAGTCAGTAAGAAGAGTCAGTCTTCTTGTCCTTAAGTCGGCACTGTGCCATTTGCATTTAATTCCGATGCAATTTCTGTGTTTCATCGTCAGTAAGAAGGTCCAAGGGATGCAGTAAACCTGGAGTGAGGCATCGGAATCTATAACTAGTGTCACAGGATTGGTTCAAAACATAGACAGTAAGAAGCGTCAGTCTTCGTGTACTTAAGTCGGGATTTTGCCTTTTGTATTTAATTCCGATGCAATTGCTGTGTTTCATCGTCAATAACAAGGGTCCATGGGATACAGTAAACCTGAAGTGAAGCATCGGAATCTATAACTAGTGTCACAGGAATGGTACAAATCATAGTCAGTAAGAAGAGTCAGTCTTCTTGTACTTTACTCGGCATTGTGCCTTTTATATTTAATTCCGATGCAATTTCTGTGATTCATCGTCAATAAGTAGGCCGAAGGGTTACAGAAAACTGGAGTGAAGCATCGGACTCTATAACTAGTGTCACAGAAAATGGTTCAAAACATAGACAGTAGAAGAGTCAGTCTTCTTGTACTTAAGTCGGCATTGTGCCTGTTGTATTTAATTCCGATCCAATTTCTGTGTTTCATCGGCAATAAGATCAGAGGGATACAGTAAACCTGAAGTGAAGCTTCGGAATCTATAACTAGTGTCACAGGAATGGTTCAAAACATAGACAGTAGGAAGAATTAGTCTTCTTGTACTTAAGTCGGCAATGTGCCTTTTGTAATTAATTCCGATGCAATTTCTGTGTTTCATCGACAACAAGAAGGTCAGAGCGATACAGTAAACTTGAAGTGAAGCATCGGAATCCAAAACTAATGTCACAGGAATGGTTCAAAACATAGACAGTAGGAAGAGTCAGTCTTCTTGTACTTAAGTCGGCATTGTGCCTTTTGTATTTAATTCCGATGCAATTTCTGTGTTTCATCGTCAATAAGAAAGTCAGAGGGATAGAGTAAACCAGATGTGAAGCATCAGAATCAATAACTAGTGTCACAGGAATGGTTCAAAACATAGTCAGTAAGAAGATTCAGTCTTCTTGTACTTAAGTCGGCATTGTGCCCTTTTGTATTTAATTCTGATGCAATTTCTGTGTTTCATCGTCAATAAGAAGGTCCAAGGGATATAGTAAACCTCAAGTGAAGCATCGGAATCTATAACTAGTGTCACAGGAATGGTTCAAATCATAGTCAGTAGTAAGAGTCGGTCTTCATGTACTTAAGTTGGCAATGCGCCTTTTAATATGTAATGTCCGATGCAATTTCAGTGTTTCATCGTCAATAAGAAAGTAGAAGTGATACAGTAGACCTGAAGTGAAGCATCGGAATCTATAACTAGTGTCACAGGAATGGTTCATACATAGACAGTAGGAAGAGTCAGTCTTCTTGTACTTAAGTCGTCATTGTGCCTTTTCTATATAATTCCGATGCAATTTCTGTGTTTCATCGTCAATAAGAAAGTCAGAGGGATACAGTAAACCAGATGTGAAGCATCAGAATCAATAACTAGTGTCACAGGAATGGTTCAAAACATAGTCAGTAAGAAGATTCAGTCTTCTTGTACTTAAGTCGGCATTGTGCCTTTTGTATTTAATTCTGATGCAATTTCTGTGTTTCATCGTCAATAAGAAGGTCCAAGGGATATAGTAAACCTCAAGTGAAGCATCGGAATCTATAACTAGTGTCACAGGAATGGTTCAAAACATAGCCAGTAAGAAGAGTCAGTCTTCTTGTACTTAAGTCGGCATTGTGCCTTTTCTATTTAATTCTGATGCAATTTGTGTGTTTCATCGTCAGTAAGAAGGTCCAAGGGATATAGTAAACCTGGAGTGATGCATCGGAATCTATAACTAGTGTCACAGGAATGGTTCAAAACATAGACAGTAAGAAGAGTCAGTCTTCTTGTACCTAAGTCGACTTTGTGCCATTTCTATTTAATTCCGATGCAATTTCCGTGTTTCATCGTCAATAAGAAGGTCCAAGGGATACAGTAAACCTGAGGGTAAGCATCGGAATCTATAGCTAGTGTCACAGGAATGGTTCAAACATAGGCAGTAAGAAGAGTCAGTCTTCTTGCCCTTAAGTCGGCATAGTGCCTTTTATATTTAATTCCGATGCAATTTCTGTGTTTCATCGTCAATAAGAAGGTCCAAGAGATACAGTAAACCTGGAGTGTAGCATCGGAATCTATAACTAGTGTCACAGGAATGGTTCAAAACATAGACTGTAAGAAGAGTCAATCTTCGTATACGTAAGTCGGCATTTTGCCTTTTGTATTTAATTCCGATGCAATTTCGGTGTTTCATCGTCAATAAGAAGTTCCAAGGGATACAGTAAACCTGAGGTGAAGCATCGGAATCCATAACTAGTGTCACAGGAATGGTTCAAAACATAGTCAGTAAGAAGAGTCAGTCTTCTTTTACTTAAGTCGGCATTGTACCTTTTCAAATTAATTCCGATGCAATTTCCGTGTTTCATCGTCAATAAGAAGGTCCAAGGGATACAGTAAACCTGAGGTGAAGCATCGGAATCTATAGCTAGTGTCACAGGAATGGTTCAAAACATAGGCAGTAAGAAGAGTCAGTCTTCTTGCCCTTAAGTCGGCATAGTGCCTTTTGTATTTAATTCCGATGCAATTTCTGTGTTTCATCGTCAATAACAAGGTCCAAGGGATACAGTAAACCTGGAGTGAAGCATCGGAATTTATAACTAGTGTCACAGGAATGGTTCAAAACATAGACAGTAAGAAGAGTCAGACTTCTTGTACATAAGTCGACTTTGTGCCTTTTCTATTTAATTCCGATGCAATTTCTGTGATGCATCGTCAATAAGAAGGTCAGAGGGATACAATACACCTGGAGTGAAGCATCGGAATCTATAACTAGTGTCACTGGAATGGTTCAAAATATAGACAGTAAGAAGAGTCAGTCTTCTTGTACTTAAGTCGGCATTGTGCCTTTTCTATTTAATTCCGATGCAATTTCTGTGTTTCATCGTCAATAAGAAGGTCCAAAGCATACAGTAAACCTGAAGTGAAGCATCGGAATCTATAACTAGTGTCACAGGAATGGTTCAAAACATAGACAGTAAGAAGAGTCAGTCTTCTTGTACTTAAGTCGACATTGTGCCATTTCTATTTAATTCCGATACAATTTCCGTGTTTCATCGTCAATAAGATGGTCCAAGGGATACAGTAAACCTGAGGTGAAGCATCGGAATCTATAGCTAGTGTCACAGGAATGGTTAAAACATAGGCAGTAAGAAGAGTCAGTCTTCTTGCCCTTAAGTCGGCATAGTGCCCTTTGTATTTAATTCCGATGCAATTTCTGTGTTTCATCGTCAATAAGAAGGTCCAAGGGATACAGCAAACCTGGAGTGTAGCATCGGAATCTATAACTAGTGTCACAGGAATGGTTCAAGGCATAGACAGTAAGAAGAGTCTATCTTCGTATACTTAAGTCGGCATTTTGTCTTTTGTATTTCATTCCGATGCCATTTCGGTGTTTCATCGTCAATACGAAGTTCCAAGGGATACAGTAAACCTGAAATGAAGCATCGGAATCTATAACTAGTGTCACAGGAATGGTTCAAAACATAGTCGGTAAGAAGAGTCTGTCTTCTTGTACTTAAGTCGGCATTGTACGTTTTCTAATTAATTCCGATGCAATTTCCGTGTTTCATCGTCAATAAGAAGGTCCAAGGGATACAGTAACCCTGAGGTGAAGCATCGGAATCTATAGCTAGTGTCACAGGAATGGTTCAAAACATAGGCAGTAAGAAGAGTCAGTCTTTTTGCCCTTAAGTCGGCATAGTGCCTTTTGTGTTTAATTCCGATGCAAGTTCTGTGTTTCATCGTCAATAACATGGTCCAAGGGATACAGTAAACCTGGAGTGAAGCATCGGAATTTATAACTAGTGTCACAGGAATCGTTCAAAACGTAGACAGTAAGAAGAGTCAGACTTCTTGTACTTAAGTCGACATTGTGCCTTTTCTATTTAATTCCGATGCAATTTCTGTGTTTCATTGTCAATACGAAGGTCAGAGGGATACCTAAAGTGAAGCATCGGAATCTATAACTAGTGTCACAGGAATGGTTCAAACATAGACAGTAAGAAGAGTCAGTCTTCTTGTACTTAAGTCGGCATTGTGCCTTTTGTATTTAATTCTGATGCAATTTCTGTGTTTCATCGTCATTAAGAAGGTCCAAGGGATATAGTAAACCTCAAGTGAAGCATCGGAATCTATAACTAGTGTCACAGGAATGGTTCAAATCATAGTCAGTAGTAAGAGTCGGTCTTCATGTACTTAAGTTGGCATTGCGCCTTTTAATATGTAATTCCGATGCAATTTCAGTGTTTCATCGTCAATAAGAAAGTAGAAGTGATACAGTAGACCTGAAGTGAAGCATCGGAATCTATAACTAGTGTCACAGGAATGGTTCATACATAGACAGTAGGAAGAGTCAGTCTTCTTGTACTTAAGTCGTCATTGTGCCTTTTCTATATAATTCCGATGCAATTTCTGTGTTTCATCGTCAATAAAAAGGTCCAAGGCATACAGTAAACCTGAAGTGAAGCATCGGAATCTATAACCAGTGTCACAGGAATGGTTCAAAACATAGCCAGTAAAAAGAGTCAGTCTTCTTGTACTTAAGTCGGCATTGTGCCTTTTCTATTTAATTCCGATGCAATTTGTGTGTTTCATCGTCAGTAAGAAGGTCCAAGGGATACAGTAAACCAGGAGTGATGCATCGGAATCTATAACTAGTGTCACAGGAATGGTTCAAAACATAGACAGTAAGAAGAGTCAGTCTTCTTGTACCTAAGTCGACATTGTGCCATTTCTATTTAATTCCGATGCAATTTCCGTGTTTCATCGTCAATAAGAAGGTCCAAGGGATACAGTAAACCTGAAGTGAAGCATCGGAATCTATAACTAGTGTCACAGGAATGGTTCAAATCATAGTCAGTAGTAAGAGTCGGTCTTCATGTACTTAAGTTGGCATTGCGCCTTTTAATATGTAATTCCGATGCAATTTCAGTGTTTCATCGTCAATAAGAAAGTAGAAGTGATACAGTAGACCTGAAGTGAAGCATCGGAATCTATAACTAGTGTCACAGGAATGGTTCATACATAGACAGTAGGAAGAGTCAGTCTTCTTGTACTTAAGTCGTCATTGTGCCTTTTCTATATAATTCCGATGCAATTTCTGTGTTTCATCGTCAATAAAAAGGTCCAAGGCATACAGTAAACCTGAAGTGAAGCATCGGAATCTATAACCAGTGTCACAGGAATGGTTCAAAACATAGCCAGTAAGAAGAGTCAGTCTTCTTGTACTTAAGTCGGCATTGTGCCTTTTCTATTTAATTCCGATGCAATTTGTGTGTTTCATCGTCGGTAAGAAGGTCCAAGGGATACAGTAAACCAGGAGTGATGCATCGGAATCTATAACTAGTGTCACAGGAATGGTTCAAAACATAGACAGTAAGAAGAGTCAGTCTTCTTGTACCTAAGTCGACATTGTGCCATTTCTATTTAATTCCGATGCAATTTCCGTGTTTCATCGTCAATAAGAAGGTCCAAGGGATACAGTAAAGCTGAGGGTAAGCATCGGAATCTATAGCTAGTGTCACAGGAATGGTTCAAACATTGGCAGTAAGAAGAGTCAGTCTTCTTGCCCTTAAGTCGGCATAGTGCCTTTTATATTTAATTCCGATGCAATTTCTGTGTTTCATCGTCAATAAGAAGGTCCAAGAGATACAGTAAACCTGGAGTGTAGCATCGGAATCTATAACTAGTGTCACAGGAATGGTTCAAAACATAGACAGTAAGAAGAGTCAATCTTCGTATACGTAAGTCGGCATTTTGCCTTTTGTATTTAATTCCGATGCAATTTCGGTGTTTCATCGTCAATAAGAAGTTCCAAGGGATACAGTAAACCTGAGGTGAAGCATCGGAATCCATAACTAGTGTCACAGGAATGGTTCAAAACATAGACAGTAAGAAGAGTCAGACTTCTTGTACATAAGTCGACTTTGTGCCTTTTCTATTTAATTCCGATGCAACTTCTGTGATGCATCGTCAATAAGAAGGTCAGAGGGATACAATACACCTGGAGTGAAGCATCGGAATCTATAACTAGTGTCACTGGAATGGTTCAAAATATAGACAGTAAGAAGAGTCAGTCTTCTTGTACTTAAGTCGGCATTGTGCCTTTTCTATTTAATTCCGATGCAATTTCTGTGTTTCTTCGTCAATAAGAAGGTCCAAAGCATACAGTAAACCTGAAGTGAAGCATCGGAATCTATAACTAGTGTCACAGGAATGGTTCAAAACATAGACAGTAAGAAGAGTCAGTCTTCTTGTACTTAAGTCGACATCGTGCCATTTCTATTTAATTCCGATACAATTTCCGTGTTTCATCGTCAATAAGATGGTCCAAGGGATACAGTAAACCTGAGGTGAAGCATCGGAATCTATAGCTAGTGTCACAGGAATGGTTAAAACATAGGCAGTAAGAAGAGTCAGTCTTCTTGCCCTTAAGTCGGCATAGTGCCCTTTGTATTTAATTCCGATGCAATTTCTGTGTTTCATCGTCAATAAGAAGGTCCAAGGGATACAGTAAACCTGGAGTGTAGCATCGGAATCTATAACTAGTGTCACAGGAATGGTTCAAAACATAGACAGTAAGAAGAGTCTATCTTCGTATACTTAAGTCGGCATTTTGCCTTTTGTATTTAATTCCGATGCAATTTCGGTGTTTCATCGTCAATAAGAAGTTCCAAGGGATACAGTAAACCTGAAATGAAGCATCGGAATCTATAACTAGAGTCACAGGAATGGTTCAAAACATAGTCAGTAAGAAGAGTCAGTCTTCTTGTACTTAAGTCGGCATTGTACGTTTTCTAATTAATTCCGATGCAATTTCCGTGTTTCATCGTCAATAATAAGGTCCAAGGGATACAGTAAACCAGAGGTGAAGCATCGGAATCTATAGCTAGTGTCACAGGAATGGTTCAAAACATAGGCAGTAAGAAGAGTCAGTCTTTTTGCCCTTAAGTCGGCATAGTGCCTTTTGTGTTTAATTCCGATGCAAGTTCTGTGTTTCATCGTCAATAACAAGGTCCAAGGGATACAGTAAACCTGGAGTGAAGCATCGGAATCTATAACTAGTGTCACAGGAATCGTTCAAAACGTAGACAGTAAGAAGAGTCAGACTTCTTGTACTTAAGTCGACATTGTGCCTTTTCTATTTAATTCCGATGCAATTTCTGTGTTTCATTGTCAATACGAAGGTCAGAGGGATACCTGAAGTGAAGCATCGGAATCTATAACTAGTGTCACAGGAATGGTTCAAACATAGACAGTAAGAAGAGTCAGTCTTCTTGTACTTAAGTCGGCATTGTGCCTTTTTTATTTAATTCCGATGCAATTTCTGCGTTTCATCGGCAATAAGGTCAGAGGGATACAGTAAACCTGAAGTGAAGCATCGGAATCTATAACTAGTGTCACAGCAATGGTTCAAAACATAGACAGTAGGAAGAGTCAGTCTTCTTGTGCTTCAGTCGGCATTGTGCCTTTTGTATTTAATTCCGATGCAATTTCTGTGTTTCTACGTCAATAATAAGGTCAGAGGGATACAGTAAACCTGAAGTAAAGCATCGTAATCAAAACTAGTTTCACGGGAATGGTTCAAAGCATAGTCAGTAAGAAGAGTCAGTCTTCTTGTACTTAAGTCGGCATTGTGCCTTTTCTATCTTATTCCGATGCAATTTCTGTGTTTCATCGTCAATAAGAAGATCCAAGTGATACAGTAAAATTGGAGTGAAGCATCGGAATCTATAACTAGTTGTCACAGGAATGGTTCAAAACATAGACGGTAAGAAGAGTCAGACTTCTTATACTTAAGTCGACATTGTGCCTTTTCTATTTAATTCCGATGCTATTTCTGTGTTTGATCGTCAACAAGAAGGTCAGAGGGATACAATAAACCTGAAGTGAAGCATCGGAATCTATAACTAGTGTTACAGGAATGGTTCAAAACATTGACAGTAGGAAGAGTCAGTCTTCTTGTACTTAAGTCGGCATTTTGCCTTTTGTATTTAATTCCGATGCAATTTCTGTGTTTCATCGTCAATAAGAAGGTCAGAGGGATACAGTAAACCTGAAGTGAAGCATCGGATTCTAAAACTAATGTCACAGGAATGGTTCAAAACAAAGTCAGTGAGAAGAGTCAGTCATGTTGTCCTTAAGTCGTCATTGTGCCTTTTGTATTTAATTCCGATGCAATTTCTGTGTTTCATCGTCAATAAGATGGTCTAAGTGATACAGTATACCTGGAGTGAAGCATCGGAATCTATAAATAGTGTCACAGGAATGGTTCAAAGCATAGTCAGTAAGAAGAGTCAGTCTTCTTGTCTTTAAGGCGGTATTGTGCCTTTTGTATTTAATTACGATGCAATTTCTGTGTTTCATCGGCATAAGGTCAGAGGGATACAGTAAACCTGAAGTGAAGCATCGGAATCTATAACTAGTGTCACAGGAATGGTTCAAAACATTGACAGTAGGAAGAGTTAGTCTTCTTGTACTTAAGTCGGCATTTTGCCTTTTGTATTTAATTCCGATGCAATTTCTGTGTTTCATCGTCAATAAGAAGGTCAGAGGGATACAGTAAACCTGAAGTGAAGCATCGGATTCTAAAACTAATGTCACAGGAATGGTTCAAACATAGACAGTAGGAACAGTCAGTCTTCTTGTACTTAAGTCGGCATTGTGCCTTTTGTAATTAATTCCGATGTAATTTCTGTGTTTCATCGTCTACAAGAAGGTCAGAGGGATTGAGTAAACCTGAAGTGAAGCAACGGAATCCATAACTAGTGTCACGGGAATGTTTCAAATCATTGTCAATAAGATGAGTCGGTCTTCATGTACTTAAGTCGGCATTGTGCCTTTTGTATTTAATTCCGATGAAATTTCTGTGTTTCATCGTCAATAAGATGGTTCAAGGGATACAGTAAACCTGAAGTGAGGCATCGGAATCCATAACTAGTGTCACAGGAATTTTTCGAATCGTAGACAGTAGGAAGAGTCAGTGTTCTTGTACTTAAGTCGGCATTGTGCCTTTTCTATTAAATTCCGATGCAATTTCTGTGTCTCATCGTCAATAAGAAGGTCCAAGTGATACAGTAAAATTGGATGAAGCATCGGAATCTATAACTAGTGTCACAGGAATGGTTCAAAACATAGACGGTAAGAAGAGTCAGACTTCTTATACTTAAGTCGACATTGTGCCTTTTCTATTTAATTCCGAAGCTATTTCTGTGTTTGATCGTCAACAAGAAGGTCAGAGGGATACAATAAACCTGAAGTGAAGCATCGGAATCTATAACTAGTGTCACAGGAATGGTTCAAAACAAAGTCAGTGAGAAGAGTCAGTCATGTTGTCCTTAAGTCGTCATTGTGCCTTTTGTATTTAATTCCGATGCAATTTCTGTGTTTCATCGTCAATAAGATGGTCTAAGTGATACAGTATACCTGGAGTGAAGCATCGGAATCTATAAATAGTGTCACAGGAATGGTTCAAAGCATAGTGAGTAAGAAGAGTCAGTCTTCTTGTCCTTAAGGCGGCATTGTGCCTTTTGTATTTAATTACGATGCAATTTCTGTGTTTCATCGGCATAAGGTCAGAGGGGATACAGTAAACCTGAAGTGAAGCATCGGAATCTATAACTAGTGTCACAGGAATGGTTCAAAACATTGACAGTAGGAAGAGTCAGTCTTCTTGTACTTAAGTCGGCATTTTGCCTTTTGTATTTAATTCCGATGCAATTTCTGTGTTTCATCGTCTACAAGAAGGTCAGAGGGATTGAGTAAACCTGAAGTGAAGCAACGGAATCCATAACTAGTGTCACGGGAATGTTTCAATTCATTGTCAATAAGAAGAGTCGGTCTTCATGTACTTAAGTCGGCATTGTGCCTTTTGTATTTAATTCCGATGAAATTTCTGTGTTTCATCGTCAATAAGATGGTTCAAGGGATACAGTAAACCTGAAGTGAAGCATCGGAATCCATAACTAGTGTCACAGGAATTTTTCGAAACGTAGACAGTAGGAAGAGTCAGTGTTCTTGTATTTAAGTCGGCATTGTGCCTTTTCTATTAAATTCCGATGCAATTTCTGTGTTTCATCGTCAATAAGAAGGTCAGAGGGATACAGTAAACCTGAATTGAAGCATCTGAATCTATAACTAGTGTCACAGGAATGGTTCAAAGCATATTCAGTAAGAAGAGTCAGTCTTCTTGTACATAATTCGGCATTTAGCCTTTCGTATTGAATTCCGATCCAATTTATGTGCTTCACCGTCAATAAGAAGGTCAGAGGGATACAGTATACCTGAAGTGAAGCATCGGAATCTATAACTAGTGTCACAGGAATGGTTCAAACGTAGACAGTAAGAAGAGTCAGTCTTCATGTACCTAAGTCGGCATTGTGCCTTTTGTATATAATTCCGATGCAATTTCTGTGTTTCATCGTCAATATGAAGGTCAGAGGTATACAGTAAACCGGAAGTGAAGCATCGGAATCTATAACTAGTGTCACAGGAATGGTTAAAACATAGTCAGTAAGAAGAGTCAGTCTTCTTGTCCTTAAGTTGGCATTGTGCCTTTAGTATTTAATTCCGATTCAATTTCTGTGTTTCATCGTCAATAAGAAGGTCCAAGGGATACAGTAAACCTGGAGTGAAGCATCGGAATCTATAATTAGAGTCACAGTAGTGGTTCAAAACATAGACAGTTAGAAGAGTCAGTCATCTTGTACTTATTTCGGGATTGTGCCTTTTGTATTTAGTTCCGATGCAATTTCTGTTTTTCAATGTCAATAAGAAGGTCCAAGGGATACAGTAAACCTGGAGTGAAGCATCGGAATCTATAACTAGTGTCACAGGAATGGTTCAAAACATAGACAGTAAGAAAAGTCAGTCTTCGTGTACTTAAGTCGGCATTTTGCCTATTGTATTTACTTCCGATGCAATTTCTGTGTTTCATCGTCAATAATAAATTCCAAGGTTTACAGTAAACCTGAGGTGAAGCATCGGAATCTATAACTAGTGTCACAGGAATGGTTCAAAACATAGTCAGTAAGAAGAGTCAGTCTTCTTGTACTTAAGTCGGCATTGTACCTTTTCTATTTAATTCTGATGCAATTTCTGTGTTTCATCGTCAATAAGAAGGTCCAAGGGATACAATAAACCTGGAGAGAAGCATCGAAATCTATAACTAGTGTCACAGGAATGGTTCAAAACGTAGACAGTAAGTAGCGTCAGACTTCTTGTACTTAAGTCGACATTGTGCCTTTTCTATTTAATTCCGATGCAATTTCTGTGTTTCATTGTCAATAAGAAGGTCAGGGGGATACAATAAACCTGAAGCTAAGCAACGGAATCTATAACTAGTGTCACAGGAATGGTTCAAAACAAAGTCAGTTAGAAGAGTCAGTCTTCTTGTCCTTAAGTCGGCATTGTGCCATTTACATTTAATTCCGATGCAATTTCTGTGTTTCATCGACAGTAAGAAGTTCCAAGGGATACAGTAAACCTGGAGTGAAGCATCGGAATCTATAACTAGTGTCACAGGATTGGTTCAAAACATAGACAGTAAGAAGAGTCAGTCTTCGTGTACTTAAGTCGGCATTTTGCCTTTTGTATATAATTCCGATGCAATTGCTGTGTTTCATCGTCAATAACAAGGTCCATGGGATACAGTACATCTGAAGTGAAGCATCGGAATCTATAACTAGTGTCACGGGAATGGTTCAAAACATAGTCAGTAAGAACAGTCAGTCTTCTTGTACTTTACTCGGCATTGTGCCTTTTATATTTAATTTCGATGCAATTTCTGTGATTCATCGTCAATAAGAAGGCCCAAGGGTTACAGAATACTGGAGTGAACCGTCGGACTCTATAACTAGTGTCACAGAAATGGTTCAAAACATAGACAGTAGAAGAGTCAGTCTTCTTGTACTTAAGTCGGCATTGTGCCCTTTGTATTTAATTCCCATGCAATTTCTGTGTTTCATCGTCAACAAGAAGGTCCAAGAGAAACTGTATACCTAAAGTGAAGCATCGGAATCTATAACTAGTGTCACAGGAATGGTTCAAAACATAGTCAGTAAGAAGAGTCAGTCTTCTTGTCCTTAAGTCGGCATTGTCCCTTTTGTATTTAATTCCGATGCAATTTCAGTGTTTCATCGTAAATAAGAAGGTAGAAGGGATACAGTAGACCTGCAGTGAAGCGTCGGAATCTATAAGTAGTGTCACAGGGACGGTACAAAGCATACACAGTAAGATGAGTCAGTATTCTTGTACTTAAGTCGGCATTGTGCTTTTTGTATTTATTTCCGATGCAATTTCTGTGTTTCATCGTCAATAAGAAGGTCCAAGGGATACAGTAAACCTCAAGTGAAGCATCGGAATCTATAACTAGTGTCACAGGAATGGTTCAAATCATAGTCAGTAGTAAGAGTCGGTCTTCATGTACTTAAGTCGGCATTGTGCCTTTTAATATGTAATTCCGATGCAATTTCAGTGTTTCATCGTCAATAAGAAGGTAGAAGGGATGCAGTAGACCTGAAGTGAAGCATCGGAATCCATAACTAGTGTCACAGGAATGGTTCAAACATAGACAGTAGGAAGAGTCAGTCTTCTTTTACTTAAGTCGGCATTGTGCCTTTTCTATTTAATTCCGATGCAATTTCTGTGTTTCATCGACAATAAGAAGGTCCAAGGCATACAGTAAATTGAAGTGAAGCATCGGAATCTATAACTAGTGTCACAGGAATGGTTCAAAACATAGACAGTCTTTGTGCCACTTCTATTTAATTCCGATGCAATTTCTGTGTTTCATCGTCAATAAGAAGGACAGAGGGATACAATAATTCTGAAGTGAAGCATCAGAATCTATAACTAGTGTCACAGGAATGGTTCAAAACAAAGTCAGTAAGAAGAGTCAGTCTTCTTGTCCTTAAGTCGGCATTGTGCCTTTTGTATTTAATTCCGATGAAATTTCTGTGTTTCGTCGTCAATAAGAAGGTCCAAGGGATACAGTAAACCTGCAGTGTATCATCGGAATCTATAACTAGTGTCACAGGAATGGTTCAAAACATAGACAGTAAGAAAAGTCAGTCTTCGTGTACTTAAGTCGGCATTTAGCATTTTGTATTTACTTCTGTGTAATTTCTGTGTTTCATCGTCAATAAGAAATTCCAAGGTTTACAGTAAACCTGAGGTGAAGCATCGGAATCTATAACTAGTGTCACAGGAATGGTTCAAAACATAGTCAGTAAGAAGAGTCAGTCTTCTTGTACTTAAGTCGGCATTGTACCTTTTCTATTTAATTCTGATGCAATTTCTGTGTTTCATCGTCAATAACAAGGTCCAAGGGATGCAGTAAACCTGGAGTGAAGCTTCGGAATCTGGAACTAGTGTCAATGGAATGGTTCAAAACATAGTCAGTAAGAAGAGTCAGTCTTCTTGTACTTATGTCGGCATTGTGCCTGTTGTATTTAATTCCGATCCAATTTCTGTGTTTCATCGGCAATAAGATCAGAGGGATACAGTAAACCTGCAGTGGAAGCTTCGGAATCTATAACTAGTGTCACAGGAATGGTTCAAAACATAGACAGTAGGAAGAATTAGTCTTCTTGTACTTAAATCGGCAATGTGCCTTTTGTAATTAATTCCGATGCAATTTCTGTGTTTCATCGACAACAAGAAGGTCAGAGCGATACAGTAAACTTGAAGTGAAGCATCGGAATCCAAAACTAATGTCACAGGAATGGTTCAAAACATAGACAGTAGGAAGAGTCAGTCTTCTTGTACTTAAGTCGGCATTGTGCCTTTTGTATTTAATTCCGATGCAATTTCTGTGTTTCATCGTCAATAAGAAAGTCAGAGGGTTACAGTAAACCAGATGTGAAGCATCAGAATCAATAACTAGTGTCACAGGAATGGTTCAAAACATAGTCAGTAAGAAGATATAGTCTTCTTGTACTTAAGTCGGCATTGTGCCTTTTGTATTTAATTCTGATGCAATTTCTGTGTTTCATCGTCAATAAGAAGGTCCAAGGGATATAGTAAACCTCAAGTGAAGCATCGGAATCTATAACTAGTGTCACAGGAATGGTTCAAATCATAGTCAGTAGTAAGAGAGGGTCTTCATGTACTTAAGTTGGCATTGCGCCTTTTAATATGTAATTCCGATGAAATTTCAGTGTTTCATCGTCAATAAAAAGGTCCAAGGCATACAGTAAACCTGAAGTGAAGCATCGGAATCTATAACCAGTGTCACAGGAATGGTTCAAAACATAGCCAGTAAGAAGAGTCAGTCTTCTTGTACTTAAGTCGGCATTGTGCCTTTTCTATTTAATTCCGATGCAATTTGTGTGGTTCATTGTCAGTAAGAAGGTCCAAGGGATACATTAAACCTGGAGTGATGCATCGGAATCTATAACTAGTGTCACAGGAATGGTTCAAAACATAGACAGTAAGAAGAGTCAGTCTTCTTGTACTTAAGTCGACATTGTGCCATTTCTATTTAATTCCGAAGCAATTTCCGTGTTTCATCGTCAATAAGAAGGTCCAAGGGATACAGTAAACCTGAGGGTAAGCATCGGAATCTATAGCTAGTGTCACAGGAATGGTTCAAACATAGGCAGTAAGAAGAGTCAGTCTTCTTGCCCTTAAGTCGGCATAGTGCCTTTTATATTTAATTCCGATGCAATTTCTGTGTTTCATCGTCAATAAGAAGGTCCAAGGGATACAGTAAACCTGGAGTGTAGCATCGGAATCTATAACTAGTGTCACAGGAATGGTTCAAAGCATAGACAGTAAGAAGAGTCAATCTTCGTATACGTATGTCGGCATTTTGCCTTTTGTATTTAATTCAGATGCAATTTCGGTGTTTCATCGTCAATAAGAAGTTCCAAGGGATACAGTAAACCTGAGGTGAAGCATCGGAATCCATAACTAGTGTTACAAGAATGGTTCAAAACATAGTCAGTAAGAAGAGTCAGTCTTCTTTTACTTAAGTCGGCATTGTACCTTTTCAAATTAATTCCGATGCAATTTCCGTGTTTCATCGTCAATAAGAAGGTCCAAGGGATACAGTAAACCTGAGGTGAAGCATCGGAATCTATAGCTAGTGTCACAGGAATGGTTCAAAACATAGGCAGTAAGAAGAGTCAGTCTTCTTGCCCTTAAGTCGGCATAGTGCCTTTTGTATTTAATTCCGATGCTATTTCTGTGTTTCATCGTCAATAAGAAGGTCAGAGGGATACAATAAACCTGGAGTGAAGCATCGGAATCTATAACTAGTGTCACTGGAATGGTTCAAAGTATAAACAGTAAGAAGAGTCAGTCTTCTTGTACTTAAGTCGGCATTGTGCCTTTTCTATTTAATTCCGATGCAATTTCTGTGTTTCATCGTCAATAAGAAGGTCCAAAGCATACAGTAAACCTGAAGTGAAGCATCGGAATCTATAACTAGTGTCACAGGAATGGTTCAAAACATAGACAGTAAGAAGAGTCAGTCTTCTTGTACTTAAGTCGACATTGTGCCATTTCTATTTACTTCCGATACAATTTCCGTGTTTCATCGTCAATAAGTTGGTCCAAGGGATACAGTAAACCTGAGGTGAAGCATCGGAATCTATAGCTAGTGTCACAGGAATGGTTAAAACATAGGCAGTAAGAAGAGTCAGTCTTCTTGCCCTTAAGTCGGCATAGTGAACTTTGTATTTAATTCCGATGCAATTTCTGTGTTTCATCGTCAATAAGAAGGTCCAAGGGATACAGTAAACTTGGAGTGTAGCATCGGAATCCATAACTAGTGTCACAGGAATGGTTCAAAACATAGACAGTAAGAAGAGTCTATCTTCGTATACTTAAGTCGGCATTTTGCCTTTTGTATTTAATTCCGATGCAATTTCGGTGTTTCATCGTCAATAAGAAGTTCCAAGGGATACAGTAAACATAAAAAGAAGCATCGGAATCTATAACTAGTGTCACAGGAATGGTTCAAAACATAGTCAGTAAGAAGAGTCAGTCTTCTTGTACTTAAGTCGGCATTGTACGTTTTCTAATTAATTCCTATGCAATTTCCGTGTTTCATCGTCAATAAGAAGGTCTAAGGGATACAGTAAACCTGAGGTGAAGCATCGGAATCTATAGCTAGTGTCACAGGAATGGTTCAAAACATAGGCAGTAAGAAGAGTCAGTCTTTTTGCCCTTAAGTCGGCATAGTGCCTTTTGTATTTAATTCCGATGCAAGTTCTGTGTTTCATCGTCAATAACAAGGTCCAAGGGATACAGTAAACCTGGAGTGAAGCATCGGAATCTATAACTAGTGTCACAGGAATCGTTCAAAACGTAGACAGTAAGAAGAGTCAGACTTCTTGTACTTAAGTCGACATTGTGCCTTTTTTATTTAATTGCGATGCAATTTCTGCGTTTCATCGGCAATAAGGTCAGAGAGATACAGTAAACCCGAAGTGAAGCATCGGAATCTATAACTAGTGTCACAGCAATGGTTCAAAACATAGACAGTAGGAAGAGTCAGTCTTCTTGTACTTCAGTCGGCATTGTGCCTTTTGTATTTAATTCCGATGCAATTTCTGTGTTTCTACGTCAATAATAAGGTCAGAGGGATACAGTAAACCTGAAGTAAAGCATCGTAATCAAAACTAGTTTCACAGGAATGGTTCAAAGCATAGACAGTAAGAAGAGTCAGTCTTCTTGTACTTAAGTCGGCATTGTGCCTTTTCTATATAATTCCGATGCAATTTCTGTGTTTCATCGTCAATAAGAAGGTCCAAGTGATACAGTAAAATTGGAGTGAAGCATCGGAATCTATAACTAGTGTCACAGGAATGGTTCAAAACATAGACGGTAAGAAGAGTCAGACTTCTTATACTTAAGTCGACATTGTGCCTATTCTATTTAATTCCGAAGCTATTTCTGTGTTTGATCGTCAACAAGAAGGTCAGAGGGATACAATAAACCTGAAGTGAAGCATCGGAATCTATAACTAGTGTCACAGGAATGGTTCAAAACAAAGTCAGTGAGAAGAGTCAGTCATGTTGTCCTTAAGTCGTCATTGTGCCTTTTGTATTTAATTCCGATGCAATTTCTGTGTTTCATCGTCAATAAGATGATCTAAGTGATACAGTATACATGGAGTGAAGCATCGGAATCTATAAATAGTGTCACAGGAATGGTTCAAAGCATAGTCAGTAAGAAGAGTCAGTCTTCTTGTCCATAAGGCGGCATTGTGCCTTTTGTATTTAATTACGATGCAATTTCTGTGTTTCATTGTCATAAGGTCAGAGGGATGCAGTAAACCTGAAGTGAAGCATCGGACTCTATAACTAGTGTCACAGGAATGGTTCAAAACATTGACAGTAGGAAGAGTCAGTCTTCTTGTACTTAAGTCGGCATTTTGCCTTTTGTATTTAATTATGATGCAATTTCTGTGTTTCATCGTCAATAAGAAGGTCAGTGGGATACAGTAAACCTGAAGTGAAGCATCGGATTCTAAAACTAATGTCACAGGAATGGTTCAAACATAGACAGTAGGAACAGTCAGTCTTCTTGTACTTAAGTCGGCATTGTGCCTTTTGTAATTAATTCCGATGCAATTTCTGTGTTTCATCGTCTACAAGAAGGTCAGAGGGATTGAGTAAACCTGAAGTGAAGCAACGGAATCCATAACTAGTGTCACGGGAATGTTTCAAATCATTGTCAATAAGATGAGTCGGTCTTCATGTACTTAAGTCGGCATTGTGCCTTTTGTATTTAATTCCGATGAAATTTCTGTGTTTCATCGTCAATAAGATGGTTCAAGGGATACAGTAAACCTGAAGTGAAGCATCGGAATCCATAACTAGTGTCACAGGAATTTTTCGAAACGTAGACAGTAGGAAGAGTCAGTGTTCTTGTACTTAAGTCGGCATTGTGCCTTTTCTATTAAATTCCGATGCAATTTCTGTGTTTCATCGTCAATAAGAAGGTCCAAGTGATACAGTAAAATTGGAGTGAAGCATCGGAATCTATAACTAGTGTCACAGGAATGGTTCAAAACATAGACGGTAAGAAGAGTCAGACTTCTTATACTTAAGTCGACATTGTGCCTTTTCTATTAAATTCCGAAGCTATTTCTGTGTTTGATCGTCAACAAGAAGGTCAGAGGGATACAATAAACCTGAAGTGAAGCATCGGAATCTATAACTAGTGTCACAGGAATGGTTCAAAACAAAGTCAGTGAGAAGAGTCAGTCATGTTGTCCTTAAGTCGTCATTGTGCCTTTTGTATTTAATTCCGATGCAATTTCTGTGTTTCATCGTCAATAAGATGGTCTAAGTGATACAGTATACCTGGAGTGAAGCATCGGAATCTATAAGTAGTGTCACAGGAATGGTTCAAAGCATAGTCAGTAAGAAGAGTCAGTCTTCTTGTCCTTAAGGCGGCATTGTGCCTTTTGTATTTAATTACGATGCAATTTCTGTGTTTCATCGGCATAAGGTCAGAGGGATACAGTAAACCTCAAGTGAAGCATCGGAATCTATAACTAGTGTCACAGGAATGGTTCAAAACATTGACAGTAGGATGAGTCAGTCTTCTTGTACTTAAGTTGGCATTTTGCCTTTTGTATTTAATTCCGATGCAATTTCTGTGTTTCATCGTCAATAAGAAGGTCAGAGGGATGCAGTAAACCTGAAGTGAAGCATCGGATTCTAAAACTAATGTCACAGGAATGGTTCAAACATAGACAGTAGGAACAGTCAGTCTTCTTGTACTTAAGTCGGCATTGTGCCTTTTGTAATTAATTCCGATGCAATTTCTGTGTTTCATCGTCTACAAGAAAATCAGAGGGATTGAGTAAACCTGAAGTGAAGCAACGGAATCCATAACTAGTGTCACGGGAATGTTTCAAATCATTGTCAATAAGAAGAGTCGGTCTTCATGTACTTAAGTCGGCATTGTGCCTTTTGTATTTAATTCCGATGAAATTTCTGTGTTTCATCGTCAATAAGATGGTTCAAGGGATACAGTAAACCTGAAGTGAAGCATCGGAATCCATAACTAGTGTCACAGGAATTTTTCGAAACGTAGACAGTAGGAAGAGTCAGTGTTCTTGTACTTAAGTCGGCATTGTGCCTTTTCTATTAAATTCCGATGCAATTTCTGTGTTTCATCGTCAATAAAAAGGTCAGAGGGATACAGTAAACCTGAAGTGAAGCATCGGAATCTATAACTAGTGTCACAGGAATGGTTCAAACGTAGACAGTAAGAAGAGTCAGTCTTCATGTACCTAAGTCGGCATTGTGCCTTTTGTATATAATTCCGATGCTATTTCTGTGTTTCATCGTCAATATGAAGGTCAGAGGTATACAGTAAACCGGAAGTGAAGCATCGGAATCTATAACTAGTGACACAGGAATGGTTAAAAACATAGTCAGTAAGAAGAGTCAGTCTTCTTGTCCTTAAGTTGGCATTGTGCCTTTAGTATTTAATTCCGATTCAATTTCAGTGTTTCATCGTCAATAAGAAGGTCCAAGGGATACAGTAAACCTGGAGTGAAGCATCGGAATCTATAATTAGACTCACAGTAGTGGTTCAAAACATAGACAGTAAGAAGAGTCAGTCATCTTGTACTTATTTCGGGATTGTGCCTTTTGTATTTAGTTCCGATGCAATTTCTGTGTTTCATCGTCAATAAGAAATTCCAAGGTTTACAGTAAACCTGAGGTGAAGCATCGGAATCCATAACTAGTGTCACAGGAATTTTTCGAAACGTAGTCAGTAAGAAGAGTCAGTCTTCTTGTACTTAAGTCGGCATTGTACCTTTTCTATTTAATTCTGATGCAATTTCTGTGTTTCATCGTCAATAAGAAGGTCCAAGGGATACAATAAACCTGGAGAGAAGCATCGAAATCTATAACTAGTGTCACAGGAATGGTTCAAAACGTAGACAGTAAGTAGCGTCAGACTTCTTGTATTTAAGTCGACATTGTGCCTTTTCTATTTAATTCCGATGCAATTTCTGTGTTTCATTGTCAATAAGAAGGTCAGGGGGATACAATAAACCTAAAGCTAAGCAACGGAATCTATAACTAGTGTCACAGGAATGGTTCAAAACAAAGTCAGTTAGAAGAGTCAGTCTTCTTGTCCTTAAGTCGGCATTGTGCCATTTACATTTAATTCCGATGCAATTTCTGTGTTTCATCGACAGTAAGAAGTTCCAAGGGATACAGTAAACCTGGAGTGAAGCATCGGAATCTATAACTAGTGTCACAGGATTGGTTCAAAACATAGACAGTAAAAAGAGTCAGTCTTCTTTTACTTAAGTCGGCATTGTGCCTTTTCTATTTAATTCCGATGCAATTTCTGTGTTTCATCGACAATAAGAAGGTCCAAGGCATACAGTAAACCTGAAGTGAAGCATCGGAATCTATAACTAGTGTCACAGGAATGGTTCAAAACAAAGTCAGTAAGAAGAGTCAGTCTTCTTGTCCTTAAGTCGGCATTGTGCCTTTTGTATTTAATTCCGATGAAATTTCTGTGTTTCGTCGTCAATAAGAAGGTCCAAGGGATACAGTAATCCTGCAGTGTATCATCGGAATCTATAACTAGTGTCACAGGAATGGTTCAAAACATAGACAGTAAGAAAAGTCAGTCTTCGTGTACTTTACTCGGCATTGTGCATTTTATATTTAATTCCGATGCAATGTCTGTGATTCATCGTCAATAAGAAGGCCCAAGGGTTACAGAAAACTGGAGTGAACCGTCGGACTCTATAACTAGTGTCACAGAAATGGTTCAAAACATAGACAGTAGAAGAGTCAGTCTTCTTGTACTTAAGTCGGCATTGTGCCCTTTGTATTTAATTCCGATGCAATTTCTGTGTTTCATCGTCAACAAGAAGGTCCAAGAGAAACAGTATACCTAAAGTGAAGCATCGGAATCTATAACTAGTGTCACAGGAATGGTTCTAAACATAGTCAGTAAGAAGAGTTAGTCTTCTTGTCCTTAAGTCGGCATTGTGCCTTTTGTATTTAATTCCGATGCAATTTCAGTGTTTCATCGTCAATAAGAAGGTAGAAGGGATACAGTAGACCTGAAGTGAAGCATCGGAATCCATAACTAGTGTCACAGGAATGGTTCAAACATAGACAGTAGGAAGAGTCAGTCTTCTTTTACTTAAGTCGGCATTGTGCCTTTTCTATTTAATTCCGATGCAATTTCTGTGTTTCATCGACAATAAGAAGGTCCAAGGCATACAGTAAACCTGAAGTGAAGCATCGGAATCTATAACTAGTGTCACAGGAATGGTTCAAAACAAAGTCAGTAAGAAGAGTCAGTCTTCTTGTCCTTAAGTCGGCATTGTGCCTTTTGTATTTAATTCCGATGAAATTTCTGTGTTTCGTCGTCAATAAGAAGGTCCAAGGGATACAGTAATCCTGCAGTGTATCATCGGAATCTATAACTAGTGTCACAGGAATGGTTCAAAACATAGACAGTAAGAAAAGTCAGTCTTCGTGTACTTAAGTCGGCATTTAGCATTTTGTATTTACTTCTGATGCAATTTCTGTGTTTCATCGTCAATAAGAAATTCCAAGGTTTACAGTAAACCTGAGGTGAAGCATCGGAATCTATAACTAGTGTCACAGGAATGGTTCAAAACGTAGACAGTAAGAAGAGTCAGACTTCTTGTTCTTAAGTCGACATTGTGCCTTTTCTATTTAATTCCGATGCAATTTCTGTGTTTCATCGTCAATATGAAGGTCAGAGGTATACAGTAAACCGGAAGTGAAGCAATGGAATCTATAACTAGTGTCACAGGAATTTTCAAAACATAGTCAGTAAGAAGAGTCAGTCTTCTTGTCCTTAAGTCGGCATTGTGACTTTAGTATTTAATTCCGATTCAATTTCTGTGTTTCATCGTCAATAAGAAGGACCAAGGGATACAGTAAACCTGGAGTGAAGCATCGGAATCTATAACTAGTGTCACAGGAATGGTTCAAAACATAGACAGTAAGAAAAGTCAGTCTTCGTGTACTTAAGTCGGCATTTAGCCTTTTGTATTTACTTCCGATGCAATTTCTGTGTTTCATCGTCAATAAGAAATTCCAAGGTTTACAGTAAACCTGAGGTGAAGCATCGGAATCTATAACTAGTGTCACAGGAATGGTTCAAAACATAGTCAGTAAGAAGAGTCAGTCTTCTTGTCCTTAAGCCGGCATTGTGCCTTTTGTATTTAATTCCGATGAAATTTCTGTGTTTCGTCGTCAATAAGAAGGTCCAAGGGATACAGTAAACCTGCAGTGTATCATCGGAATCTATAACTAGTGTCACAGGAATGGTTCAAAACATAGACAGTAAGAAAAGTCAGTCTTCGTGTACTTAATTCGGCATTTAGCCTTTCGTATTGAATTCCGATGCAATTTATGTGCTTCACCGTCAATAAGAAGGTCAGAGGGATACAGTATACCTGAAGTGAAGCATCGGAATATATAACTAGTGTCACAGGAATGGTTCAAACGTAGACAGTGAGAAGAGTCAGTCTTCATGTACCTAAGTCGGCATTGTGCCTTTTGTATATAATTCCGATGCAATTTCTGTGTTTCATCGTCAATATGAAGGTCAGAGGTATACAGTAAACCGGAAGTGAAGCATCGGAATCTATAACTAGTGTCACAGGAAAGTTTAAAAACATAGTCAGTAAGAAGAGTCAGTCTTCTTGTCCTTAAGTTGGCATTTTGCCTTTAGTATTTAATTCCGATTCAATTTCTGTGTTTCATCGTCAATAAGAAGGTCCAAGGGATACAGTAAACCTGGAGTGAAGCATCGGAATCTATAATTAGAGTCACAGTAGTGATTCAAAACATAGACAGTAAGAAGAGTCAGTCATCTTGTACTTATTTCGGGATTGTGCCTTTTGTATTTTGTTCCGATGCAATTTCTGTTTTTCAATGTCAATAAGAAGGTCCAAGGGATACAGTAAACCTGGAGTGAAGCATCGGAATCTATAACTAGTGTCACAGGAAGGGTTCAAAACATAGACAGTAAGAAAAGTCAGTCTTCGTGTACTTAAGTCGGCATTTTGCCTATTGTATTTACTTCCGATGCAATTTCTGTGTTTCATCGTCAATAAGAAATTCCAAGGTTTACAGTAAACCTGAGGTGAAGCATCGGAATCTATAACTAGCGTCACAGGAATGGTTCAAAACACAGTCAGTAAGAAGAGTCAGTCTTCTTGTACTTAATTCGGCATTGTAGCTTTTCTATTTAATTCTGATGCAATTTCTGTGTTTCATCGTCAATAAGAAGGTCCAAGGGATACAATAAACCTGGAGAGAAGCATCGAAATCTATAACTAGTGTCACAGGAATGGTTCAAAACGTAGACAGTAAGTAGCGTCAGACTTCTTGTACTTATGTCGACATTGTGCCTTTTCTATTTAATTCCGATGCAATTTCTGTGTTTCATTGTCAATAAGAAGGTCAGGGGGATACAATAAACCTGAAGCTAAGCAACGGAATCTATAACTAGTGTCACAGGAATGGTTCAAAACAAAGTCAGTTAGAAGAGTCAGTCTTCTTGTCCTTATGTCGGCATTGTGCCATTTACATTTAATTCCGATGCAATTTCTGTGTTTCATCGACAGTAAGAAGGTCCAAGGGATACAGTAAACCTGGAGTGAAGCATCGGAATCTATAACTAGTGTCACAGGATTGGTTCAAAACATAGACAGTAAGAAGAGTCAGTCTTCGTGTACTTAAGTCGGCATTTTGCCTTTTGTATATAATTCCGATGCAATTGCTGTGTTTCATCGTCAATAACAAGGTCCATGGGATACAGTAAATCTGAAGTGAAGCATCGGAATCTATAACTAGTGTCACGGGAATGGTTCAAAACATAGTCAGTAAGAACAGTCAGTCTTCTTGTACTTTACTCGGCATTGTGCATTTTATATTTAATTCCGATGCAATGTCTGTGATTCATCGTCAATAAGAAGGCCCAAGGGTTACAGAAAACTGGAGTGAACCGTCGGACTCTATAACTAGTGTCACAGAAATGGTTCAAAACATAGACAGTAGAAGAGTCAGTCTTCTTGTACTTAAGTCGGCATTGTGCCCTTTGTATTTAATTCCGATGCAATTTCTGTGTTTCATCGTCAACAAGAAGGTCCAAGAGAAACAGTATACCTAAAGTGAAGCATCGGAATCTATAACTAGTGTCACAGGAATGGTTCTAAACATAGTCAGTAAGAAGAGTCAGTCTTCTTGTCCTTAAGTCGGCATTGTGCCTTTTGTATTTAATTCCGATGCAATTTCAGTGTTTCATCGTCAATAAGAAGGTAGAAGGGATACAGTAGACCTGAAGTGAAGCATCGGAATCCATAACTAGTGTCACAGGAATGGTTCAAACATAGACAGTAGGAAGAGTCAGTCTTCTTTTACTTAAGTCGGCATTGTGCCTTTTCTATTTAATTCCGATGCAATTTCTGTGTTTCATCGACAATATGAAGGTCCAAGGCATACAGTAAACCTGAAGTGAAGCATCGGAATCTATAACTAGTGTCACAGGAATGGTTCAAAACAAAGTCAGTAAGAAGAGTCAGTCTTCTTGTCCTTAAGTCGGCATTGTGCCTTTTGTATTTAATTCCGATGAAATTTCTGTGTTTCGTCGTCAATAAGAAGGTCCAAGGGATACAGTAATCCTGCAGTGTATCATCGGAATCTATAACTAGTGTCACAGGAATGGTTCAAAACATAGACAGTAAGAAAAGTCAGTCTTCGTGTACTTAAGTCGGCATTTAGCATTTTGTATTTACTTCTGATGCAATTTCTGTGTTTCATCGTCAATAAGAAATTCCAAGGTTTACAGTAAACCTGAGGTGAAGCATCGGAATCTATAACTAGTGTCACAGGAATGGTTCAAAACAAGGTCAGTAGGAAGAGTCAGTCTTCTTGTACTTAAGTCGGCATTGTACCTTTTCTATTTAATTCTGATGCAATTTCTGTGTTTCATCGTCAATAACAAGGTCCAAGGGGTACAGTAAACCTGGAGTGAAGCTTCGGAATCTGGAACTAGTGTCAATGGAATGGTTCAAAACATAGTCAGTAAGAAGAGTCAGTCTTCTTGTACTTAAGTCGGCATTGTGCCTTTTGTATTTAATTTCGATGCAATTTCTGTGTTTCATCGTCAATAAGAAGGTCGGAGGGATACAGTAAACCCGAAGTGAAGCATCGGAATCTATAGCTAGTGTCACAGGAATGGTTCAAATCATAGACAGTAGGAAGAGTCAGTCTTCTTGTACTTAAGTCGGCATTGTGTCTTTTGTATTTAATTCCGATGCAGTTTCTGTGTTTCGTCATCAATGAAAATGTCAGAGGGATACAGTAAACCTGAAATGAGGCATCGGAATCCAAAACTAGTGTCACAGGAATGTTTCAAAACATAGACAGTAGGAAGAATCAGTCTTCTTGTACGTAAGTCGGCATGTGCCTTTTGTATTTAATTCCGATGCAATTTCTGTGTTTCATCGTCAAAAATATGGTCCAAGGTATACAGTAAAACTAAGGTGAAGCGTCGGAATCTATAACTAGTTTCTCAGGAATGGTTCAAAACATAGTCAGTAAGAGGAGTCAGTCTTCTTGTACTTAAGTCTTCATTGTGCCTTTTCCATTTAATTCCGATGCTAATTCTGTGTTTCATCGTCAATAAGAAGGTCCAAGGATACAGTAAACCTGGAGAGGAGCATCGGAATCTATAACTAGTGTCACAGGAAAGGTTCAAAACGTAGACAGTAAGAAGAGTCAGACTTCTTGTACTTAAGTCGACAATGTGCCTTTTCTATTTAATTCCGATGCAATTTCTGTGTTTCATCGCCAATATGAAGGTCAGAGGTATACAGTAAACCGGAAGTGAAGCATCGGAATCTATAACTAGTGTCACAGGAATGGTTCAAAACATAGTCAGTAAGAAGAGTCAGTCTTCTTGTCCTTAAGTCGGCATTGTGACTTTAGTATTTAATTCCGATTCAATTTCTGTGTTTCATCGTCAATAAGAAGGTCCAAGGGATACAGTAAACCTAGCGTGAAGCATCGGAATCTATAATTAGAGTCACAGTAGTGGTCAAAACATAGACAGTAAGAAGAGTCAGTCATCTTGTACTTATTTCGGGATTGTGCCTTTTGTATTTAGTTCCGATGCAATTTCTGTGTTTCATCGTCAATAAGAAGGTCCAAGGGATACAGTAAACCTGGAGTGAAGCATCGGAATCTATAATTAGAGTCACAGTAGTGATTCAAAACATAGACAGTAAGAAGAGTCAGTCATCTTGTACTTATTTCGGGATTGTGCCTTTTGTATTTTGTTCCGATGCAATTTCTGTTTTTCAATGTCAATAAGAAGGTCCAAGGGATACAGTAAACCTGGAGTGAAGCATCGGAATCTATAACTAGTGTCACAGGAAGGGTTCAAAACATAGACAGTAAGAAAAGTCAGTCTTCGTGTACTTAAGTCGGCATTTTGCCTATTGTATTTACTTCCGATGCAATTTCTGTGTTTCATCGTCAATAAGAAATTCCAAGGTTTACAGTAAACCTGAGGTGAAGCATCGGAATCTATAACTAGCGTCACAGGAATGGTTCAAAACACAGTCAGTAAGAAGAGTCAGTCTTCTTGTACTTAATTCGGCATTGTAGCTTTTCTATTTAATTCTGATGCAATTTCTGTGTTTCATCGTCAATAAGAAGGTCCAAGGGATACAATAAACCTGGAGAGAAGCATCGAAATCTATAACTAGTGTCACAGGAATGGTTCAAAACGTAGACAGTAAGTAGCGTCAGACTTCTTGTACTTATGTCGACATTGTGCCTTTTCTATTTAATTCCGATGCAATTTCTGTGTTTCATTGTCAATAAGAAGGTCAGGGGGATACAATAAACCTGAAGCTAAGCAACGGAATCTATAACTAGTGTCACAGGAATGGTTCAAAACAAAGTCAGTTAGAAGAGTCAGTCTTCTTGTCCTTATGTCGGCATTGTGCCATTTACATTTAATTCCGATGCAATTTCTGTGTTTCATCGACAGTAAGAAGGTCCAAGGGATACAGTAAACCTGGAGTGAAGCATCGGAATCTATAACTAGTGTCACAGGATTGGTTCAAAACATAGACAGTAAGAAGAGTCAGTCTTCGTGTACTTAAGTCGGCATTTTGCCTTTTGTATATAATTCCGATGCAATTGCTGTGTTTCATCGTCAATAACAAGGTCCATGGGATACAGTAAATCTGAAGTGAAGCATCGGAATCTATAACCAGTGTCACGGGAATGGTTCAAAACATAGTCAGTAAGAACAGTCAGTCTTCTTGTACTTTACTCGGCATTGTGCATTTTATATTTAATTCCGATGCAATGTCTGTGATTCATCGTCAATAAGAAGGCCCAAGGGTTACAGAAAACTGGAGTGAACCGTCGGACTCTATAACTAGTGTCACAGAAATGGTTCAAAACATAGACAGTAGAAGAGTCAGTCTTCTTGTACTTAAGTCGGCATTGTGCCCTTTGTATTTAATTCCGATGCAATTTCTGTGTTTCATCGTCAACAAGAAGGTCCAAGAGAAACAGTATACCTAAAGTGAAGCATCGGAATCTATAACTAGTGTCACAGGAATGGTTCTAAACATAGTCAGTAAGAAGAGTCAGTCTTCTTGTCCTTAAGTCGGCATTGTGCCTTTTGTATTTAATTCCGATGCAATTTCAGTGTTTCATCGTCAATAAGAAGGTAGAAGGGATACAGTAGACCTGAAGTGAAGCATCGGAATCCATAACTAGTGTCACAGGAATGGTTCAAACATAGACAGTAGGAAGAGTCAGTCTTCTTTTACTTAAGTCGGCATTGTGCCTTTTCTATTTAATTCCGATGCAATTTCTGTGTTTCATCGACAATATGAAGGTCCAAGGCATACAGTAAACCTGAAGTGAAGCATCGGAATCTATAACTAGTGTCACAGGAATGGTTCAAAACAAAGTCAGTAAGAAGAGTCAGTCTTCTTGTCCTTAAGTCGGCATTGTGCCTTTTGTATTTAATTCCGATGAAATTTCTGTGTTTCGTCGTCAATAAGAAGGTCCAAGGGATACAGTAATCCTGCAGTGTATCATCGGAATCTATAACTAGTGTCACAGGAATGGTTCAAAACATAGACAGTAAGAAAAGTCAGTCTTCGTGTACTTAAGTCGGCATTTAGCATTTTGTATTTACTTCTGATGCAATTTCTGTGTTTCATCGTCAATAAGAAATTCCAAGGTTTACAGTAAACCTGAGGTGAAGCATCGGAATCTATAACTAGTGTCACAGGAATGGTTCAAAACAAGGTCAGTAGGAAGAGTCAGTCTTCTTGTACTTAAGTCGGCATTGTACCTTTTCTATTTAATTCTGATGCAATTTCTGTGTTTCATCGTCAATAACAAGGTCCAAGGGGTACAGTAAACCTGGAGTGAAGCTTCGGAATCTGGAACTAGTGTCAATGGAATGGTTCAAAACATAGTCAGTAAGAAGAGTCAGTCTTCTTGTACTTAAGTCGGCATTGTGCCTTTTGTATTTAATTTCGATGCAATTTCTGTGTTTCATCGTCAATAAGAAGGTCGGAGGGATACAGTAAACCCGAAGTGAAGCATCGGAATCTATAGCTAGTGTCACAGGAATGGTTCAAATCATAGACAGTAGGAAGAGTCAGTCTTCTTGTACTTAAGTCGGCATTGTGTCTTTTGTATTTAATTCCGATGCAGTTTCTGTGTTTCGTCATCAATGAAAATGTCAGAGGGATACAGTAAACCTGAAATGAGGCATCGGAATCCAAAACTAGTGTCACAGGAATGTTTCAAAACATAGACAGTAGGAAGAATCAGTCTTCTTGTACGTAAGTCGGCATGTGCCTTTTGTATTTAATTCCGATGCAATTTCTGTGTTTCATCGTCAAAAATATGGTCCAAGGTATACAGTAAAACTAAGGTGAAGCGTCGGAATCTATAACTAGTTTCTCAGGAATGGTTCAAAACATAGTCAGTAAGAGGAGTCAGTCTTCTTGTACTTAAGTCTTCATTGTGCCTTTTCCATTTAATTCCGATGCTAATTCTGTGTTTCATCGTCAATAAGAAGGTCCAAGGATACAGTAAACCTGGAGAGGAGCATCGGAATCTATAACTAGTGTCACAGGAAAGGTTCAAAACGTAGACAGTAAGAAGAGTCAGACTTCTTGTACTTAAGTCGACAATGTGCCTTTTCTATTTAATTCCGATGCAATTTCTGTGTTTCATCGCCAATATGAAGGTCAGAGGTATACAGTAAACCGGAAGTGAAGCATCGGAATCTATAACTAGTGTCACAGGAATGGTTCAAAACATAGTCAGTAAGAAGAGTCAGTCTTCTTGTCCTTAAGTCGGCATTGTGACTTTAGTATTTAATTCCGATTCAATTTCTGTGTTTCATCGTCAATAAGAAGGTCCAAGGGATACAGTAAACCTAGCGTGAAGCATCGGAATCTATAATTAGAGTCACAGTAGTGGTCAAAACATAGACAGTAAGAAGAGTCAGTCATCTTGTACTTATTTCGGGATTGTGCCTTTTGTATTTAGTTCCGATGCAATTTCTGTGTTTCATCGTCAATAAGAAGGTCCAAGGGATACAGTAAACCTGGAGTGAAGCATCGGAATCTATAATTAGAGTCACAGTAGTGATTCAAAACATAGACAGTAAGAAGAGTCAGTCATCTTGTACTTATTTCGGGATTGTGCCTTTTGTATTTTGTTCCGATGCAATTTCTGTTTTTCAATGTCAATAAGAAGGTCCAAGGGATACAGTAAACCTGGAGTGAAGCATCGGAATCTATAACTAGTGTCACAGGAAGGGTTCAAAACATAGACAGTAAGAAAAGTCAGTCTTCGTGTACTTAAGTCGGCATTTTGCCTATTGTATTTACTTCCGATGGAATTTCTGTGTTTCATCGTCAATAAGAAATTCCAAGGTTTACAGTAAACCTGAGGTGAAGCATCGGAATCTATAACTAGCGTCACAGGAATGGTTCAAAACACAGTCAGTAAGAAGAGTCAGTCTTCTTGTACTTAATTCGGCATTGTAGCTTTTCTATTTAATTCTGATGCAATTTCTGTGTTTCATCGTCAATAAGAAGGTCCAAGGGATACAATAAACCTGGAGAGAAGCATCGAAATCTATAACTAGTGTCACAGGAATGGTTCAAAACGTAGACAGTAAGTAGCGTCAGACTTCTTGTACTTATGTCGACATTGTGCCTTTTCTATTTAATTCCGATGCAATTTCTGTGTTTCATTGTCAATAAGAAGGTCAGGGGGATACAATAAACCTGAAGCTAAGCAACGGAATCTATAACTAGTGTCACAGGAATGGTTCAAAACAAAGTCAGTTAGAAGAGTCAGTCTTCTTGTCCTTATGTCGGCATTGTGCCATTTACATTTAATTCCGATGCAATTTCTGTGTTTCATCGACAGTAAGAAGGTCCAAGGGATACAGTAAACCTGGAGTGAAGCATCGGAATCTATAACTAGTGTCACAGGATTGGTTCAAAACATAGACAGTAAGAAGAGTCAGTCTTCGTGTACTTAAGTCGGCATTTTGCCTTTTGTATATAATTCCGATGCAATTGCTGTGTTTCATCGTCAATAACAAGGTCCATGGGATACAGTAAATCTGAAGTGAAGCATCGGAATCTATAACTAGTGTCACGGGAATGGTTCAAAACATAGTCAGTAAGAACAGTCAGTCTTCTTGTACTTTACTCGGCATTGTGCATTTTATATTTAATTCCGATGCAATGTCTGTGATTCATCGTCAATAAGAAGGCCCAAGGGTTACAGAAAACTGGAGTGAACCGTCGGACTCTATAACTAGTGTCACAGAAATGGTTCAAAACATAGACAGTAGAAGAGTCAGTCTTCTTGTACTTATGTCGGCATTGTGCCCTTTGTATTTAATTCCGATGCAATTTCTGTGTTTCATCGTCAACAAGAAGGTCCAAGAGAAACAGTATACCTAAAGTGAAGCATCGGAATCTATAACTAGTGTCACAGGAATGGTTCTAAACATAGTCAGTAAGAAGAGTCAGTCTTCTTGTCCTTAAGTCGGCATTGTGCCTTTTGTATTTAATTCCGATGCAATTTCAGTGTTTCATCGTCAATAAGAAGGTAGAAGGGATACAGTAGACCTGAAGTGAAGCATCGGAATCCATAACTAGTGTCACAGGAATGGTTCAAACATAGACAGTAGGAAGAGTCAGTCTTCTTTTACTTAAGTCGGCATTGTGCCTTTTCTATTTAATTCCGATGCAATTTCTGTGTTTCATCGACAATATGAAGGTCCAAGGCATACAGTAAACCTGAAGTGAAGCATCGGAATCTATAACTAGTGTCACAGGAATGGTTCAAAACAAAGTCAGTAAGAAGAGTCAGTCTTCTTGTCCTTAAGTCGGCATTGTGCCTTTTGTATTTAATTCCGATGAAATTTCTGTGTTTCGTCGTCAATAAGAAGGTCCAAGGGATACAGTAATCCTGCAGTGTATCATCGGAATCTATAACTAGTGTCACAGGAATGGTTCAAAACATAGACAGTAAGAAAAGTCAGTCTTCGTGTACTTAAGTCGGCATTTAGCATTTTGTATTTACTTCTGATGCAATTTCTGTGTTTCATCGTCAATAAGAAATTCCAAGGTTTACAGTAAACCTGAGGTGAAGCATCGGAATCTATAACTAGTGTCACAGGAATGGTTCAAAACAAGGTCAGTAGGAAGAGTCAGTCTTCTTGTACTTAAGTCGGCATTGTACCTTTTCTATTTAATTCTGATGCAATTTCTGTGTTTCATCGTCAATAACAAGGTCCAAGGGGTACAGTAAACCTGGAGTGAAGCTTCGGAATCTGGAACTAGTGTCAATGGAATGGTTCAAAACATAGTCAGTAAGAAGAGTCAGTCTTCTTGTACTTAAGTCGGCATTGTGCCTTTTGTATTTAATTTCGATGCAATTTCTGTGTTTCATCGTCAATAAGAAGGTCGGAGGGATACAGTAAACCCGAAGTGAAGCATCGGAATCTATAGCTAGTGTCACAGGAATGGTTCAAATCATAGACAGTAGGAAGAGTCAGTCTTCTTGTACTTAAGTCGGCATTGTGTCTTTTGTATTTAATTCCGATGCAGTTTCTGTGTTTCGTCATCAATGAAAATGTCAGAGGGATACAGTAAACCTGAAATGAGGCATCGGAATCCAAAACTAGTGTCACAGGAATGTTTCAAAACATAGACAGTAGGAAGAATCAGTCTTCTTGTACGTAAGTCGGCATGTGCCTTTTGTATTTAATTCCGATGCAATTTCTGTGTTTCATCGTCAAAAATATGGTCCAAGGTATACAGTAAAACTAAGGTGAAGCGTCGGAATCTATAACTAGTTTCTCAGGAATGGTTCAAAACATAGTCAGTAAGAGGAGTCAGTCTTCTTGTACTTAAGTCTTCATTGTGCCTTTTCCATTTAATTCCGATGCTAATTCTGTGTTTCATCGTCAATAAGAAGGTCCAAGGATACAGTAAACCTGGAGAGGAGCATCGGAATCTATAACTAGTGTCACAGGAAAGGTTCAAAACGTAGATAGTAAGAAGAGTCAGACTTCTTGTACTTAAGTCGACAATGTGCCTTTTCTATTTAATTCCGATGCAATTTCTGTGTTTCATCGCCAATATGAAGGTCAGAGGTATACAGTAAACCGGAAGTGAAGCATCGGAATCTATAACTAGTGTCACAGGAATGGTTCAAAACATAGTCAGTAAGAAGAGTCAGTCTTCTTGTCCTTAAGTCGGCATTGTGACTTTAGTATTTAATTCCGATTCAATTTCTGTGTTTCATCGTCAATAAGAAGGTCCAAGGGATACAGTAAACCTAGCGTGAAGCATCGGAATCTATAATTAGAGTCACAGTAGTGGTCAAAACATAGACAGTAAGAAGAGTCAGTCATCTTGTACTTATTTCGGGATTGTGCCTTTTGTATTTAGTTCCGATGCAATTTCTGTGTTTCATCGTCAATAAGAAATTCCAAGGTTTACAGTAAACCTGGAGAGAAGCATCGGAATCTATAACTAGTGTCACAGGAATGGTTCAAAACGTAGACAGTAAGAAGAGTCAGACTTCTTGTTCTTAAGTCGACATTGTGCCTTTTCTATTTAATTCCGATGCAATTTCTGTGTTTCATCGTCAATATGAAGGTCAGAGGTATACAGTAAACCGGAAGTGAAGCAATGGAATCTATAACTAGTGTCACAGGAATTTTCAAAACATAGTCAGTAAGAAGAGTCAGTCTTCTTGTCCTTAAGTCGGCATTGTGACTTTAGTATTTAATTCCGATTCAATTTCTGTGTTTCATCGTCAATAAGAAGGACCAAGGGATACAGTAAACCTGGAGTGAAGCATCGGAATCTATAACTAGTGTCACAGGAATGGTTCAAAACATAGACAGTAAGAAAAGTCAGTCTTCGTGTACTTAAGTCGGCATTTAGCCTTTTGTATTTACTTCCGATGCAATTTCTGTGTTTCATCGTCAATAAGAAATTCCAAGGTTTACAGTAAACCTGAGGTGAAGCATCGGAATCTATAACTAGTGTCACAGGAATGGTTCAAAACATAGTCAGTAAGAAGAGTCAGTCTTCTTGTCCTTAAGCCGGCATTGTGCCTTTTGTATTTAATTCCGATGAAATTTCTGTGTTTCGTCGTCAATAAGAAGGTCCAAGGGATACAGTAAACCTGCAGTGTATCATCGGAATCTATAACTAGTGTCACAGGAATGGTTCAAAACATAGACAGTAAGAAAAGTCAGTCTTCGTGTACTTAATTCGGCATTTAGCCTTTCGTATTGAATTCCGATGCAATTTATGTGCTTCACCGTCAATAAGAAGGTCAGAGGGATACAGTATACCTGAAGTGAAGCATCGGAATCTATAACTAGTGTCACAGGAATGGTTCAAACGTAGACAGTGAGAAGAGTCAGTCTTCATGTACCTAAGTCGGCATTGTGCCTTTTGTATATAATTCCGATGCAATTTCTGTGTTTCATCGTCAATATGAAGGTCAGAGGTATACAGTAAACCGGAAGTGAAGCATCGGAATCTATAACTAGTGTCACAGGAATGTTTAAAAACATAGTCAGTAAGAAGAGTCAGTCTTCTTGTCCTTAAGTTGGCATTTTGCCTTTAGTATTTAATTCCGATTCAATTTCTGTGTTTCATCGTCAATAAGAAGGTCCAAGGGATACAGTAAATCTGGAGTGAAGCATTGGAATCTATAATTAGAGTCACAGTAGTGATTCAAAACATAGACAGTAAGAAGAGTCAGTCATCTTGTACTTATTTCGGGATTGTGCCTTTTGTATTTTGTTCCGATGCAATTTCTGTTTTTCAATGTCAATAAGAAGGTCCAAGGGATACAGTAAACCTGGAGTGAAGCATCGGAATCTATAACTAGTGTCACAGGAAGGGTTCAAAACATAGACAGTAAGAAAAGTCAGTCTTCGTGTACTTAAGTCGGCATTTTGCCTATTGTATTTACTTCCGATGCAATTTCTGTGTTTCATCGTCAATAAGAAATTCCAAGGTTTACAGTAAACCTGAGGTGAAGCATCGGAATCTATAACTAGCGTCACAGGAATGGTTCAAAACACAGTCAGTAAGAAGAGTCAGTCTTCTTGTACTTAATTCGGCATTGTAGCTTTTCTATTTAATTCTGATGCAATTTCTGTGTTTCATCGTCAATAAGAAGGTCCAAGGGATACAATAAACCTGGAGAGAAACATCGAAATCTATAACTAGTGTCACAGGAATGGTTCAAAACGTAGACAGTAAGTAGCGTCAGACTTCTTGTACTTATGTCGACATTGTGCCTTTTCTATTTAATTCCGATGCAATTTCTGTGTTTCATTGTCAATAAGAAGGTCAGGGGGATACAATAAACCTGAAGCTAAGCAACGGAATCTATAACTAGTGTCACAGGAATGGTTCAAAACAAAGTCAGTTAGAAGAGTCAGTCTTCTTGTCCTTAAGTCGGCATTGTGCCATTTACATTTAATTCCGATGCAATTTCTGTGTTTCATCGACAGTAAGAAGGTCCAAGGGATACAGTAAACCTGGAGTGAAGCATCGGAATCTATAACTAGTGTCACAGGATTGGTTCAAAACATAGACAGTAAGAAGAGTCAGTCTTCGTGTACTTAAGTCGGCATTTTGCCTTTTGTATATAATTCCGATGCAATTGCTGTGTTTCATCGTCAATAACAAGGTCCATGGGATACAGTAAATCTGAAGTGAAGCATCGGAATCTATAACTAGTGTCACGGGATTGGTTCAAAACATAGTCAGTAAGAACAGTCAGTCTTCTTGTACTTTACTCGGCATTGTGCCTTTTATATTTAATTCCGATGCAATTTCTGTGATTCATCGTCATTAAGAAGGCCCAAGGGTTACAGAAAACTGGAGTGAACCGTCGGACTCTATAACTAGTGTCACAGAAATGGTTCAAAACATAGACAGTAGAAGAGTCAGTCTTCTTGTACTTAAGTCGGCATTGTGCCCTTTGTATTTAATTCCGATGCAATTTCTGTGTTTCATCGTCAACAAGAAGGTCCAAGAGAAACAGTATACCTAAAGTGAAGCATCGGAATCTATAACTAGTGTCACAGGAATGGTTCAAAACATAGTCAGTAAGAAGAGTCAGTCTTCTTGTCCTTAAGTCGGCATTCTTCCTTTTGTATTTAATTCCGATGCAATTTCAGTGTTTCATCGTCAATAAGAAGGTAGAAGGGATACAGTAGACCTGCAGTGAAGCATCGGAATCTATAAGTAGTGTCACAGGGACGGTACAAAGCATAGACAGTAAGATGAGTCAGTATTCTTGTACTTAAGTCGGCATTGTGCTATTTGTATTTATTTCCGATGCAATTTCTGTGTTTCATCGTCAATAAGAAGGTCCAAGGGATACAGTAAACCTCAAGTGAAGCATCGGAATCTATAACTAGTGTCCCAGGAATGGTTCAAAACATAGACAATAAGAGGAGTCAGTCTTCTTGTGCTTAAGTCGTCTTTGTGCCACTTCTATTTAATTCCGATGCAATTTCTGTGTTTCATCGTCAATAAGAAGGACAGAGGGATACAATAAGCCTGAAGTGAAGCATCAGAATCTATAACTAGTGTCACAGGAATGGTTCAAAACAAAGTCAGTAAGAAGAGTCAGTCTTCTTGTCCTTAAGTCGGCATTGTGCCTTTTGTATTTAATTCCGATGAAATTTCTGTGTTTCGTCGTCAATAAGAAGGTCCAAGGGATACAGTAAACCTGCAGTGTATCATCGGAATCTATAACTAGTGTCACAGGAATGGTTCAAAACATAGACAGTAAGAAAAGTCAGTCTTCGTGTACTGAAGTCGGCATTTAGCATTTTGTATTTACTTCTGATGCCATTTCTGTGTTTCATCGTCAATAAGAAATTCCAAGGTTTACAGTAAACCTGAGGTGAAGCATCGGAATCTATAACTAGTGTCACAGGAATGGTTCAAAACATAGTCAGTAAGAAGAGTCAGTCTTCTTGTACTTAAGTCGGCATTGTACCTTTTCTATTTAATTCTGATGCAATTTCTGTGTTTCATCGTCAATAACAAGGTCCAAGGGATACAGTAAACCTGGAGTGAAGCTTCGGAATCTGGAACTAGTGTCAATGGAATGGTTCAAAACATAGTCAGTAAGAAGAGTCAGTCTTCTTGTACTTATGTCGGCATTGTGCCTTTTGTATTCAATTTCGATGCAATTTCTGTGTTTCATCGTCCATACGAAGGTCGGAGGGATACAGTAAACCTGAAGTGAAGCATCTGAATCTATAGCTAGTGTCACAGGAATGGTTCAAATCATTGACAGTAGGAAGAGTCAGTCTTCTTGTACTTAAGTCGGCATTGTGTCTTTTGTATTTAATTCCGATGCAATTTCTGTGTTTCGTCATCAATAAAAATGTCAGAGGGATACAGTAAACCTGAAGTGAGGCATCGGAATCCAAAACTAGTGTCACAGGAATGTTTCAAAACATAGACAGTAGGAAGAGTCAGTCTTCTTGTACGTAAGTCGGCATGTGCCTTTTGTATTTAATTCCGATGCAATTTCTGTGTTTCATCGTCAAAAAGATGGTCCAAGGTATACAGTAAAACTAAGGTGAAGCGTCGGAATCTATAACTAGTTTCTGAGGAATGGTTCAAAACATAGTCAGTAAGAGGAGTCAGTCTTCTTGTACTTAAGTCTTCATTGTGCCTTTTCCATTTAATTCCGATGCTAATTCTGTGTTTCATCGTCAATAAGAAGGTCCAAGGGATACAGTAAATCTGGAGAGAAGCATCGGAATCTATAACTAGTGTCACAGGAATGGTTCAATACGTAGACAGTAAGAAGAGTCAGACTTCTTGTACTTAAGTCGACATTGTGCCTTTTCTATTTAATTCCGATGCAATTTCTGTGTTTCATCGTCAATATGAAGGTCAGAGGTATACAGTAAACCGGAAGTGAAGCATCAGAATCTATAACTAGTGTCACAGGAATGGTTCAAAACATAGTCAGTAAGAAGAGTCAGTCTTCTTGTCCTTAAGTCGGCATTGTGACTTTAGTATTTAATTCCGATTCAATTTCTGTGTTTCATCGTCAATAAGAAGGTCCAAGGGATACAGTAAACCTGGCGTGAAGCATCGGAATCTATAATTAGAGTCACAGTAGTGGTCAAAACATAGACAGTAAGAAGAGTCAGTCATCTTGTACTTATTTCGGGGTTGTGCCTTTTGTATTTAGTTCCGATGCAATTTCTGTGTTTCATCGTCAATAAGAAATTCCAAGGTTTACAGTAAACCTGGAGAGAAGCATCGGAATCTATAACTAGTGTCACAGGAATGGTTCAAAACGTAGACAGTAAGAAGAGTCAGACTTCTTGTACTTAAGTCGACATTGTGCCTTTTCTATTTAATTCCGATGCAATTTCTGTGTTTCATCGTCAATATGAAGGTCAGAGGTAAACAGTAAACCGGAAGTGAAGCATCGGAATCTATAACTAGTGTCACAGGAATGGTTCAAAACATAGTTAGTAAGAAGAGTCAGTCTTCTTGTCCTTAAGTCCGCATTGTGACTTTAGTATTTAGTTCCGATTCAATTTCTGTGTCTCATCGTCAATAAGAAGGTCCAAGGGATACAGTAAACCTGGAGTGAAGCATCGGAATCTGTAACTAGTGTCACAGGAATGGTTCAAAACATAGACAGTAAGAAAAGTCAGTCTTCGTGTACTTAAGTCTTCATTTAGCCTTTTGTATTTACTTCCGATGCAATTTCTGTGTTTCATCGTCAATAAGAAATTCCAAGGTTTACAGTAAACCTGAGGTGAAGCATCGGAATCTATAACTAGTGGCACAGGAATGGTTCAAAACATTGTCAGTAAGAAGAGTCAGTCTTCTTGTACTTAAGTCGGCATTGTACCTTTTCTATTTAATTCTGATGCAATTTCTGTGTTTCATCGTCAATAAGAAGGTCCAAGGGATACAAAAAACCTGGAGAGAAGCATCGAAACCTATAACTAGTGTCACAGGAATGGTTCAAAACGTAGACAGTAAGAAGAGTCAGACTTCTTGTACTTAAGTCGACATTGTGCCTTTTCTATTTAATTCCGATGCAATTTCTGTGTTTCATTGTCAATAAGAAGGTCAGAGGGATACAATAAACCTGAAGCGAAGCATCGGAATCTATAACTAGTGTCACAGGAATGGTTCAAAACATAGACAGAAAGAAGAGTCAGTCTTCTTGTACTTAAGTCGACATTGTGCCATTTCTATTTAATTCCGATGCAATTTCCGTGTTTCATCGTCAATAAGATGGTCCAAGGGATACAGTAAACCTGAGGTGAAGCATCGGAATCTATAGCTAGTGTCACAGGAATGGTTAAGACATAGGCAGTAAGAAGAGTCAGTCTTCTTGCCCTTAAGTCGGCATAGTGCCTTTTGTATTTAATTCCGATGCAATTTCTGTGTTTCATCGTCAATAAGAAGGTCCAAGGGTTACAGTAAACCTGGAGTGTTGCATCGGAATCTATAACTAGTGTCACAGGAATGGTTAAAACATAGACAGTAAGAAGAGTCAATCTTCGTATACTTAAGTCGGCATTTTGCCTTTTGTATTTACTTCCGATGCAATTTCGGTGTTTCATCGTCAATAAGAAGTTCCAAGGGATACAGTAAACCTGAGGTGAAGCATCGGAATCTATAACTAGTGACACAGGAATGGTTCAAAACATAGTCAGTAAGAAGAGTCAGTCTTCTTGTACTTAAGTCGGCATTGTACGTTTTCTAATTAATTCCGATGCAATTTCCGTGTTTCATCGTCAATAAGAAGGTCCAAGGGATACAGTAAACCTGAGGTGAAGCATCGGAATCTATAGCTAGTGTCGCAGGAATGGTTCAAAGCATAGGCAGTAAGAAGAGTCAGTCTTTTTGCCTTAAGTCGGCATAGTGCCTTTAATATTTACTTCCGATGCAATTTCTGTGTTTCATCGTCAATAACAAGGTCCAAGGGATACAGTAAACCTGGAGTGAAGCATCGGAATCTATAACTAGTGTCACAGGAATCGTTCAAAACGTAGACAGTAAGAAGAGTCAGACTTCTTGTACTTAAGTCGACTTTGTTCCTTTGCTATTTAATTCCGATGCAATTTCTGTGTTTCATTGTCAATAAGATGGTCAGAGGGATACAATAAACCTGAAGTGAAGCATCGGAATCTATAGCTAGTGTCACAGGAATGGTTCAAAACAAAGTCAGTAAGAAGAGTCAGTCTTCTTGTCCTTAAGTCGGTATTGTGCCATTTGCATTTAATTCCGATGCAATTTCTGTGTTTCATCGTCAGTAAGAAGGTCCAAGGGATACAGTAAACCTGGAGTGAAGCATCGGAATCTATAACTAGTGTCACAGGATTGGTTCAAAACATAGACAGTAAGAAGAGTCAGTCTTCGTGTACTTAAGTCGGCATTTTGCCTTTTGTATTTAATTCCGATGCAATTGCTGTGTTTCATCGTCAATAACAAGGTCCATGGGATACAGTATACCTGAAGTGAAGCATCGGAATCTATAACTAGTGTCACAGGAATGGTTCAAAACATAGTCAGTAAGAAGAGTCAGTCTTCTTGTCCTTAAGTCGGCATTGTGCTGTTTGTATTTAATTCTGATGCAATTTCTGTGTTTCATCGTCAATAAGAAGGTCCAAGGGATACAGTAAACCTGCAGTGAAGCATCGTAATCTATAAGTAGTGTCACAGGGACGGTACAAAACATAGACAGTAAGATGAGTCAGTATTCTTGTACTTAAGTATGCATTGTGCTTTTTGTATTTATTTCCGATGCAATTTCTGTGTTTCATCGTCAATAACATGGTCCAAGGGATACAGTAAACCTCAAGTGAAGCGTCGGAATCTATAACAAGTGTAACAGGAATGGTTCAAATCATAGTCAGTAGTAAGAGTCGGTCTTCATGTACTTAAGTCGGCATGATGCCTTTTAATATGTAATTCCGATGCAATTTCAGTGTTTCATCGTCAATAAGAAGGTAGAAGTGATACAGTAGACCTGAAGTGAGGCATCGGAATCTATAACTAGTGTCACAGGAATGGTTCAAACATAGACAGTAGGAAGAGTCAGTCTTCTTGTACTTAAGTCGGCATTGTGCCTTTTCTATTTAATTCCGATGCAATTTCTGTTTTTCATCGTCAATAAGAAGGTTAGAGGGATACAATAAACCTGGAGTGAAGCATCGGAATCTATAACTAGTGTCACTGGAATGGTTCAAAATATAGACAGTAAGAAGAGTCAGTCTTCTTGTATTTAAGTCGGCATTGTGCCTTTTGTATTTAATTCGGATGAAATTTCTGTGTTTCATCGTCAATAAGAAGGTCCAAGGGATACAGTAAACCTGAAGTGAAGCATCGGAACCCATAACTAGTGTCACAGGAATAGTTCAAATCATAGACAGTAGGAAGGGTCAGTCTTATTGTACTTAAGTCGACTTTGTGCCATTTCTATTTAATTCCGATGCAATTTCTGTGTTTCATCGTCAATAAGAAGGTCAGAGGGATACAATAAACCTGAAGTGAAGCATCAGAATCTATAACTAGTGTCACAGGAATGGTTTAAAACAAAGTCAGTAAGAAGAGTCAGTCTTCTTGTCCTTAAGTCGGCATTGTGCCTTTTGTATTTAATTCCGATGAAATATCTGTGTTTCACCGTCAATAAGATGGTCCAAGGGATACAGTAAACCTGCAGTGTATCATCGGAATCTATAACTAGTGTCACAGGAATGGTTCAAATCATAGACAGTAAGAAAAGTCAGTCTTCGTGTACTTAAGTCGGCATTTAGCCTTTTGTATTTACTTCCGATGCAATTTCTGTGCTTCATCGTCAAAAAGATGGTCCAAGGTATACAGTAAAACTAAAGTGAAGCATCGGAATCTATAACTAGTTTCACAGGAATGGTTCAAAACATAGTCAGTAAGAAGAGTCAGTCTTCTTGTACTTAAGTCTTCATTGTGCCTTTTCAATTTAATTCCGATGCTAATTCTGTGTTTCATCGTCAATGAGAAGGTCCAAGGGGACACAGTAAACCTGGAGAGAAGCATCGAAATCTATAACTAGTGTCACAGGAATGGTTCAAAACGTAGACAGTAAGAAGAGTCAGACTTCTTGTACTTAAGTCGACATTGTGCCTTTTCTATTTAATTCCGATGCAATTTCTGTGTTTCATTGTCAATAAGAAGGTCAGAGGGATAGAATAAACCTAAAGTGAAGCATCGGAATCTATGACTAGTGTCACAGGAATGGTTCAAAACAAAGTCAGTAAGAAGAGTCAGTCTTCTTGTCCTTAAGTCGGCATTGTGCCATTTGCATTTAATTCCAATGCAATTTCTGTGTTTCATCGTCAGTAAGAAGGTCCAAGGGATACAGTAAACCTGGAGTGAAGCATCGGAATCTATAACTAGTGTCACAGGACTGGTTCAAAACAGTCAGTAGACGAGGCAGTCTTCTTGTACTTTACTCGGCATTGTGCCTTTTATATTTAATTTCGATGCAATTTCTGTGATTTATCGTCAATAAGAAGGCCCAAAGGGTACAGAAAACTGGAGTGAAGCATCGGACTCTATAACTAGTGTCACAGAAATGGTTCAAAACATAGACAGTAGACGAGGCAGTCTTCTTGTACTTAAGTCGGCATTGTGCCTTTTGTATTTAATTCCGATGCAATTTCTGTGTTTCATCGTCAATAAGAAGGTCCAAGAGAAACAGTATACCTGAAGTGAAGCATCGGAATCGATAACTAGTGTCACAGGAATGGTTCAAAACATTGACGGTAGGAAGAATCAGTCTTCTTGTACTTAAGTCGGCATTGTGCCTTTTGTAATTAATTCCGATGCAATTTCTGTGTTTCATCGACAAAAAGAAGGTCAGAGCGATACAGTGAATTTGAAGTGAAGCATCGGAATCCAAAACTAATGTCACAGGAATGGTTCAAACATAGACAGTAGGAAGAGTCAGTCTTCTTGTACTTAAGTCGGCATTGTGCCTTTTGTATTTAATTCCGATGCAATTTCTGTGTTTCATCGTCAATAAGAAGTCAGAGGGATACAATAAACCAGATGTGAAGCATCAGAAACAATAACTAGTGTCACAGGAATGATTCAAAACATAGTCAGTAAGAAGATTCAGTCTTCTTGTACTTAAGTCGGCATTGTGCCTTTTGTATTTAATTCTGATGCAATTTCTTTGTTTCATCGTCAATAAGAAGGTCCAAGGGATGCAGTAAACCTGCAGTGAAGCATCGGAATCTATAAGTAGTGTCACAGGGACGGTACAAAACATAGACAGTAAGATGAGTCAGTATTCTTGTACTTAAGTCGGCATTGTGCTTTTTGTATTTATTTCCGATGCAATTTCTGTGTTTCATCGTCAATAAGAAGGTCCAAGGGATACAGTAAACCTCAAGTGGAGCATCAGAATCTATAATTAGTGTCACAGGAATGGTTCAAATCATAGTCAGTAGTAAGAGTCGGTCTTCATGTACTTAAGTCGGCATTGTGCCTTTTAATATGTAATTCCGATGCATTTTCAGTGTTTCATCGTCAATAAGAAGGTAGAAGGGATACAGTAGACCTGAAGTGAAGCATCGGAATCTATAACTAGTGTCACATGAATGGTTCAAACATAGACAGTAGGAAGAGTCAGTCTTCTTGTACTTAAGTCGGCATTGTGCCTTTTCTATTTAATTCCGATGCAATTTCTGTGTTTCATCGTCAATAAGAAGGTCCAAGGGATACAGTGAACCTGGAGTGAAGCATCGGAAACTATAGCTAGTGTCACAGGAATGGTTCAAAACATTGACAGTAAGAAGAGTCAGTCTTCTTGTACTTACGTCGCCATTGTGGCTTTTCTATTCAATTCCGATGCAATTTCTGTGTTTCATCGCCAATAAGAAGGTCCAAGGGATACAGTAAACCTGGAGTGTAGCATCGGACTCTATAACTAGTGTCACAGGAATAGTTCAAAACATAGACAGTAAGAAGAGTCAGTCTTCGTGTACTTAAGTCGGCATTTTGCCTTTTGTATTTAATTCCGATGCAATTTCTGTGTTTCATCGTCAATAAGAAGGTCCAAGGGATACAGTAAACCTGAGGTGAAGCATCGGACTCTATAACTAGTGTCACAAGAATGGTTCAAAACATAGTCAGTAAGAAGATTCAGTCTTCTTGTACTTAAGTCGGCATTGCACCTTTTCTATTTAATTTCGATGCAATTTCTGTGTTTCATCGTCAATAACAAGTTCCAAGGGATACAGTAAACCTGGAGTGAAGCATCGGAATCTATAACTAGAGTCAATGGAATGGTTCGAAACATAGACAGTAAGAACAGTCAGTCTTCTTGTACTTAAGTCGGCATTGTGCCTTTTGTATTTAATTCCGTTGCAGTTTCCGTGTTTCATCGTCTATAAGAAGGTCAGAGGGGGTACAGTAAACCTGGAGTGAAGCATCGGAATCTATAGCTAGTGTCACAGGAATGGTGCAAAACATAGTCAGTAAGAAGAGTCAGTCTTCTTGTCCTTAAGTAGTCATTGTGCCTTTTGTATTTAATTCTGATGCAATTTCTGTGTTTCATCATCAATAAGAAGGTCCAACGGATACAGTAAACCTGGAGTGAAGCATCTGAGTCTATAACTAGTGTCAAAGGACTGGTTCAAAAATAGGCAGTAAGAAGAGTCAGTCTTCTTGAACATAATTCGGCATTGTGCCTTCTGTATTTAATTCCGATGCAATTTCTGTGTTTCATCGTCAATAAGAAGGTCAGAGGGATACAGTAAACCTGAAGTGAGGCATCGGAATCCATAACTAGTGTCACAGGAATGGTTCAAAGCATAGTCAGAAAGGAGAGTCAGTCTTCTTGTACTTAAGTCGGCATTGTGCATTTTGTATTTAATTCCGATTCAATTTCTGTGTTTCATCGTCAATAGGAAGGTCCAAGGGATACGGTAAACCTGAGGTGAAGCATCGGAATCTATAACTAGTTTCACAGGAATGGTTCAAAACATAGTTAGTAAGAAGAGTCAGTCGTCTTGTACTTAAGTTGGCATTGTGCCTTTTCTATTTCATTCCGATGCAATTTCTGTGTTTCATCGTCAATAAGGTCAGAGGGATACAGTAATCCTGAAGGGAAGCATCGGAATCTATAACTAGTGCCACAGGAATGGTTCAAAACATAGACAGTAAGAAGAGTCAGTCTCCTTGTACTTAATTCTGCACTGTGCCTTTTGTATTTAATTCCGATGCAATTTCTGTGTTTCATCATCAATAAGAAGGTCCAAGGGATAGAGTAAACCTGGAGTGACGCATCGGAATCTATAACTAGTGTCACAGGAATGGTTCAAAACATAGACAGTAAGAAGAGTCAGTCTCCTTGTACTTAATTCTGCACTGTGCCTTTTGTATTTAATTCCGATGCAATTTCTGTGTTTCATCGTCAATAAGAAGGTCCAAGGGATACAGTAAACCTGAAGTGAAGCATCGGGATCTGTAACTAGTGTCACAGGAATCGTTCAAATCATAGTCAGTAAGAAGAGTCAGTCTTCTTGTACTTAAGTCGGCATAGTGCCTTATCTATTTAATTCCGATGCAATTTGTGTGTTTCATCGTCAATAAGAAGGTCCAAGGGATACAGTAAACCTAGAGTCAACCATCGGAATCTATAACTAGTGTCAATGGTATGGTTCAAAACATAGACAGTAAGAAGAGTCAGTGTTCTTGTACTTAAGTCGGCATTGTGCATTTTGTATTTAATTCCGATGCAATTTCTGTGTTTCATCGTCAATAAGAGGGTCAGAGGGACACACTAAACCTGAAGTGAAGCATCTGAATTCATAACTAGTGTCACAGGAATGGTTCAAAGCATAGTCAGAAAGGAGAGTCAGTCTTCTTGTACTTAAGTCTTCAGTGTTCCTTTTGTATTTAATTCCGATGCAATTTCTGTGTTTCATCGTCAATAGGAAGGTCCAAGGGATACAGTAAACCTGAGGTGAAGCATCGGAATCTATAACTAGTTTCACAATAATGGTTCAAAACATAGTCAGTAAGAAGAGTCAGTCTTCTTGTAGTTAAGACGGCATTGTGCCTTTTCTATTTAATTTCGATGCAATTTCTGTGTTTCATCGTCAATAAGAAGGTGCAAGGGATACAGGAAAACCTGGAGTGAAGCATCGGAAACTATAACTAGTGTCACAGGAAAGTTTCAAAACATAGACAGTAAGAAGAGTCAGTCGTCTTGTACTTACGTCGGCATAGTGCCTTTTCTATTTAATTCCGATGCAATTTCTGTGTTTCATCGTCAATAAGAAGGTCCAAGGGATACAGTAAACCTGAGGTGAAGCATCGGAATCTATAACTAGTGTCACAGGAATGGTTCAAACATAGTCAGTAAGAAGATTCAGTCTTCCAGTACTTAAGTCGGCATTGTACCTTTTCTATTTAAGTCCGATGCAATTTCTGTGTTTCTTCGTCAATAACAAGTTCCAAGGGATACAGTAAACCTGGAGTGAAGCATCGGAATCTATAACTAGTGTCAATGGAATGGTTCAAAACATAGACAGTAAGAAGAGTCAGTCTTCTTGTACTTAAGTCTGCATTGTGCCTTTTGTATTTAATTCCGATGCAGTTTCTGTGTTTCATCGTCAATAAGAAGGTCAGAGGAGTACAGTAAACCTGAAGTGAAGCATCGGGATCTATAGCTAGTGTCACAGGAATGGTTCAAAACATAGTCAGTAAGAAGAGTCAGTCTTCTTGTACTTAAGACGGCATAGTGCCTTTTCTATTTAATTCCGATGCAATTTCTGTGTTTCATCGTCAATAAGAATGTCCAAGGGATACAGTGAACCTGAAGTGTAGCATCGAAATTTATAACTAGTGTCACACGAATGGTTCATAACATAGTCAGTAAGAAGAGTCAGTCTTCTTGTACTTAAGTCGGCATAGTGCCTTTTCTATTTAATTCCGATGCAATTTGTGTGTTTCATCGTCAATAAGAAGGTCCAAGGGATACAGTAAACCTGGAGTGAAGCATCGGAATCTAAAACTAGTGTCAATGGTATGGTTCAAAACATGGACGGTAAGAAGAGTCAGTCTTCTTGTACTTAAGTCGGCATTGTGCCTTTTGTATTCAATTCCGATGCAATTTCTGTGTTTCATCGTCAATAAGAAGGTCCAAGGGATACAGTAAACCTGGAGTGAAGCATCGGAGTCTATAACTAGTGTCACAGGACTGGTTCAAAATTAGACAGTAAGAAGGGTCAGTCTTCTTGAACTTAATTCGGCATTGTGCCATTTGTATACAATTCCGATGCAATTTCTGTGTTTCATCGCCAATAAGAAGGTCAGAGGGATACAGTAAACCTGAAGTGAAGCATCGGTATCCATAACTAGTGTCACAGGCATGGTTCAAACCATAGTCAGTAAGAAGAGTCAGTCTTCTTGTACTTAAGTCGGCATTGTAACTTTTGTATTTAATTCCGATGCAATTTCTGTGTTTCATCGTCTATAAGAAGGTCCAAGGGATACAGAAAACATGGAGTGAAGCATCGGAATCTGTAACTAGTATCACAGGAATGGTTCAAATCATAGACTGTAAGAAGAGTCAGTCTTCGTGCACTTCAGTCGGCATTTTGCCTTTTGTATTTAATTCCGATGCAATTTTTGTGTTTCATAGTCAATAAGAACGTCCAAGGGATACAGTGAACCTGAAGTGAAGCATCGGGATATATAACTAGTGTCACAGGAATCGTTCAAATCATAGTCAGTACGAAGAGTCAGTCTTCTTGTACTTAAGTCGGCATAGTGCCTTCTCTATTTAATTCCGATGCAATTTGTGTGTTTCATCGTCAATAAGAAGGTCCAAGGGATACAGTAAACCTGGAGTGAAGCATCGGAATCTATAACTTGTGTCAATGGTATGGTTCAAAACATGGACGGTAAGAAGAGTCAGTCTTCTTGTACTTAAGTCGGCATTGTGCCTTTTGGATTTAATTACGATGCAATGTCTGTGTTTCATCGTCATTAAGAAGGTGAGAGGGATACAGTAAACCTGAAGTGAAGCATCGGAATCTATAGCTAGTGTCACAGGAATAGTTCAAAACATAGTCAGTAAGAAGAGTCAGTCTTCTTGTAGTTAAGACAGCATTGTGCCTTTTCTATTTAATTCCGATGCAATTTCTGTTTTTCATCGTCAATACGAAGGTCCAAGGGATACAGTAAACCTGGAGTGAAGCATCGGAAACTATAACTAGTGTCACAGGAATGGTTCAAAACATAGACAGTAAGAAGAGTCAGTCTTCTTGTACTTACGTCGGCATAGTGCCTTTTCTATTTAATTCCGATGCAATTTCTGTGTTTTATCGTCAATAAGAAGGTCCAAGGCATACAGTAAACCTGAGGTGAAGCATCGGAATCTATAAGTAGCGTCACAGGAATGGTTCAAAACATTGTCAGTAAGAAGAGTCAGTCTTCTTGTACTTAAGTCGGCATTGTACCTTTTCTATTTAATTCCGATGCAATTTCTGTGTTTCATCGTCAATAACAAGGTCCAAGGGATACAGTAAACCTGGAGTGAAGCATCGGAATCTATAACTAGTGTCAATGGAATATTTCAAAACATAGACAGTAAGAAGAGTCAGTCTCCTTGTACTTAATTCTGCACTGTGCCTTTTGTATTTAATTCCGATGCAATGTCTGTGTTTCATCGTCAATAAGAATGTCCAAGGGATACAGTAAACCTGAAGTGTAAAATCGGAATTTATAACTAGTGTCACAGCAGTGGTTCAAAACATAGTCAGTAAGAAGAGTCAGTCTTCTTGTACCTAAGTCGGCATTGTGCCTTTTCTATTTAATTACGATGCAATTTCTGTGTTTAATCGTCAATAAGAAGGACCAAGGGATACAGTAAACATGGAGTGAAGCATCGGAGTCTATAACTAGTGTCACAGGACTGGTTCAAAAATAGACAGTAAGAAGAGTCAGTCATCTAGAACTTAAGTCGGCATTGTGCCTTTTGTATTCAATTCCGATGCAATTTCTGTGTTTCATCGTCAATAAGAAGGTCAGAGGGATACAATAAACCTGAAGTGAAGCATCGGAATCCATAACTAGTGTAACAGGAATGGTTCAAAACATAGTCAGTAAGAAGAGTCAGTCTTCTTGTACTTAAGTCGGCATTGTGCCTTTTGTATTTCATTCCGATGCAATTTCTGTGTTTCTTCGTCAATAAGAAGGTCCTAGGGATACAGTAAACCTGGAGTGAAGCATCGGGATCTGTAACTAGTGTCACAGGAGTCGTTCAAAACATAGTCAGTAAGAAGAGTCAGTCTTCTTGTCCTTAAGTCGTCATTGTGCCTTTTGTATTCAAATCCGATGCAATTTCTGTGTTTCATCGTCAATAAGAAGGTCCAAGGGATACAGTAAACCTGGAGTGTAGCATCGGAATCTATAACTAGTGTCACAGGAATAGTTCAAAACATAGACAGTATGAAGAGTCAGTCTTCGTGAACTTAAGTCGGCATTTTGCCTTTTGTATTTAATTCCGATGCAATTTCTGTGTTTCATCGTCAATAAGAAGGTCCAAGGGATACAGTAAACCTGAGGTGAAGCATCGAAATCTATAACTAGTGTCACAGGAATGGTTCAAAACATAGTCAGTAAGAAGACTCAGTCTTCTTGTACTTAAGTCGGCATTGTACCTTTTCTATTTAATTCCGATGCAATTTCTGTGTTTCATCGTCAATAACAAGTTCCAAGGGATACAGTAAACCTGGAGTGAAGCATCGGAATCTATAACTAGTGTCAATGGAATGGTTCAAAACATAGACATTAAGAAGAGTCAGTCTTCTTGTACTTAAATCGGCATTGTGCCTTTTGTATTTAATTCCGATGCAGTTTCTGTGTTTCATCGTCAATAAGAAGGTCAGAGGGGTACAGTAAACCTGAAGTGAAGCATCGGAATCTATAAATAGTGTCACAGGAATGGTTCAAAACATAGTCAGTAAGAAGAGTCAGTCTTCTTGTACTTAAGTCGTCATTGTGCCTTTTGTATTTAATTCCGATGCTATTTCTGTGTTTCATCATCAATAAGAAGGTCCAACGGATACAGTAAACCTGGAGTGAAGCTTTGGAATCTATAACTACTGTCACAGGAATGGTTCAAAAGATAGACAGTAAGAAGAGTCAGTCTCCTTGTACTTAATTCTGCACTGTGCCTTTTGTATTTAATTCCGATGCAATTTCTGTGTTTCATCGTCAAGAAGAAGGACCAAGGGATACAGTAAACCTGGAGTGAAGCATCGGAGTCTATAACTAGTGTCAAAGGACTGGTTCAAAAATAGACAGTAAGAAGAGTCAGTCTTCTTGAACTTAATTCGGCATTGTGCCTTCTGTATTTAATTCCGATGCAATTTCTGTGTTTCATCGTCAATAAGGAGGTCAGAGGGATACAGTAAACCTGAAGTGAAGCATCGGAATCCATATCTATTCGGCATTGTGCCTTCTGTATTTAATTCCGATGCAATTTCTGTGTTTCATCGTCAATAAGGAGGTCAGAGGCATACAGTAAACCTGAAGTGAAGCATCGGAAACCATTTCTAGTGTCACAGGAATGGTTCAAACATAGTCAGTAAGAAGAGTTAGTCTTCTTGTACTTAAGTCGGCATTGTGCCTTTTGTATTTAATTCCGATGCAATTTCTGTGTTTCATCGTCAATAAGAGGGTCCAAGGGATACAGTAAACCTGGAGGGAAACATCGGAATCCGTAACTAGTGTCAGAGGAATGGTTCAAATCATAGACAGTAAGAAGAGTCAGTCTTCGTGTACTTCAGTCGGCATTTTGCCTTTTGTATTTAATTCCGATGCAATTTCTGTGTTTCATCGTCAATAAGAAGGTCCAAGGGATACAGTAAACCTGAAGTGAAGCATCGGGATCTGTAACTAGTGTCACAGGAATCGTTCAAAACATAGTCAGTAAGAAGAGTAAGTCTTCTTGTACTTAAGTCGGGATTAATTCCGATGCAATTTGTGTGTTTCATCGTCAATAAGAAGGTCCAAGGGATACAGTAAACCTGGAGTCAAGCATCGGAATCTATAACTAGTGTCAATGGTATGGTTCAAAACGTAGACAGTAAGAAGAGTCAGTGTTCTAGTACTTAAGTCGGCATTGTGCCTTTTGTAATTAATTCCGATGCAATTTCTGTGTTTCATCGTCAATAAGAAGGTCAGAGGGATACACTAAACCTGAAGTGAAGCATCGAAATTCATAACTAGTGTCACAGGAATGGTTCAAAGCATAGTCAGAAAGGAGAGTCAGTCTTCCTGTACTTAAGTCGGCATTGTGCCTTTTGTATTTAATTCCGATGCAATTTCTGTGTTTCATCGTCAATAGGAAGGTCCAAGGGATACAGTAAACCTGAGGTGAAGCATCGGAATCTATAACTAGTTTCACAGGAATGGTTCCAATCATAGTCAGTAAGAAGAGTCAGTCTTCTTGTACTTAAGTTGGCATTGTGCCTTTTCTATTTAATTCCGATGCAATTTCTGTGTTTCATCGTCAATAAGAAGGTCAGAGGGATACAGTAATCCTGAAGGGTAGCATCGAAATCTATAACTAGTGTCACAGGAATGGTTCAAATCATAGTCAGTAAGAAGAGTCAGTCTTCTTGTAGTTAAGACGGCATTGTGCCTTTTCTATTTAATTTCGATGCAATTTCTGTGTCTCATCGCAATAAGAAGGTCCAAGGGATACAGTAAACCTGGAGAGAAGCATCGGAAACTATAACTAGTGTCACAGGAATGGTTCAAAACATAGACAGTAAGAAGAGTCAGTCTTCTTGTACTTACGTCGGCATAGTGCCTTTTCTATTTAATTCCGATGCAATTTGTGTGTTTCATCGTCAATAAGAAGGTCCAAGGGATACAGTAAACCTGGAGTGTAGCATCGGAATCTATAACTAGTGTCACAGGAATGGTTCAAAGCATAGACAGTAAGAAGAGTCAGTCTTCGTGTACTTAAGTCGGCATTTTGCCTTTTGTATTTAATTCCGATGCAATTTCTGTGTTTTATCGTCAATAAGAAGGTCCAAGGCATACAGTAAACCTGAGGTGAAGCATCGGAATCTATAACTAGTGTCACAGGAATGGTTCAAAACATAGACAGTAAGAAGAGTCAGTCTCCTTGTACTTAATTCTGCACTGTGCATTTTGTATTTAATTCCGATGCAATTCCTGTGTTTCATCGTCAATAAGAATGTCCAAGGGATACAGTAAACCTGAAGTGTAGCATCGGAATTTACAACTAGTGTCACAGGAATGGTTCAAAACATAGACAGTAACAAGAGTCAGTCTTCGTGTACTTAAGTCGGCATTTTGCCTTTTGTATTTAATTCCGATGCAATTTCTGTGTTTCATCGTCAATAAGAAGGTCCAAGGGATACAGTAAACCTGAGGTGAAGCATCGGAATCTATAACTAGTGTCACAGGAATGGTTCAAACATAGTCAGTAAGAACATTCAGTCTTGTTGTACTTAAGTCGGCATTGTACCTTTTCTATTTAATTCCGATGCAATTTCTGTGTTCAATCGTCAATAACAAGTTCCAAGGGATACAGTGAACCTGGAGTGAAGCATCGGAGTCTATAACTAGTGTCAATGGAATAGTTCAAAACACAGACAGTAACAAGAGTCAGTCTTCTTGTACTTAAGTCGGCATTGTGCCTTTTGTATTTAATTCCGATGCAGTTTCTGTGTTTCATCGTCAATAAGAAGGTCAGAGGATTACAGTAAACCTGAAGAGAAGCATCGGAATCTATAGCTAGTGTCACAGGAATGGTTCAAAACATAGTCAGTAAGAAGATTCAGTCTTCTTGACCTTAAGTCGTCATTGTGCCTTTTGTATTTAATTCCGATGCAATTTCTGTGTTTCATCGTCAATAAGAAGGACCAGGGGATAAAGTAAACCGGGAGTGAGGCATCGGAGTCTATAACTAGTGTCAAAGGACTGGTTCAAAAATAGACAGTAAGAAGAGTCAGTCTTCTTGAACTTAATTCGGCATTGTGCCTTCTGTATTTAATTCCGATGCAATTTCTGTGTTTCATCGTCAATAAGAAGGTAAGAGGGATACAGTAAACCTGAAGTGAAGAATCGGAATCCATAACTAGTGTCACAGGAATGGTTCAAAACATAGTCAGTAAGAAGAGTTAGTCTTCTTGTACTTAAGTCGGCATTGTGCCTTTTGTATTTAATTCCGATGGAATTTCTGTGTTTCATCGTCAATAAGAAGGTCCAAGGGATACAGTAAACCTGAAGTGAAGCATCGGGATCTGTAACTGGTGTCACAGGAATCGTTCAAAACATAGTCAGTAAGAAGAGTCAGTCTTCTTGTACTTAAGTCGGCATAGTGCCTTATCTATCTAATTCCGTTGCAATTTGTGTGTTTCATCGTCAATAAGAATGTCCAAGGGATACAGTAAACGTGGAGTCAACAATCGGAATCTATAACTAGTGTCAATGGTATGGTTCAAAATATAGACAGTAAGAAGAGTCAGTGTTCTTGTACTTAAGTCGGCATTGTGCCTTTTGTATTACATTCCGATGCCATTTCTGTGTTTCATCGTCAATAAGAAGGTCAGAGGGATACACTAAACCTGAAATGAAGCATCGGAATTCATAACTAGTGTCACAGGAATGGTTCAAAGCATAGTCAGAAAGGAGAGTCAGTCTTCTTGTACTTAAGTCGGCATTGTGCCTTTTTTATTTAATTCCGATGGAATTTCTGTGTTTCATCGTCAATAAGAAGGTCCAAGGGATACAGTAAACCTGAGGTGAAGCATCGGAATCTGTAACTAGTTTCACAGGAATGGTTCAAAACATAGTCAGTAAGAAGAGTCAGTCTTCTTGTACTTAAGTTGGCATTGTGCCTTTTCTATTTAATTCCGATGCAGTTTCTGTGTTTCATCGTCAATAAGAAGGTCAGACGGATACAGTAATCCTGAAGGGAAGCATCGGAATCTATAACTAGTGTCACAGGAATGGTTCAAAACATAGTCAGTAAGAAGAGTCAGTCTTCTTGCAGTTAAGACGGCATTGTGCCTTTTCTATTTATTTTCGATGCAATTTCTGTGTTTCATCGTCAATACGAAGGTCCAAGGGATACAGTAAACCTGGAGTGAAGCATCGGAAACTATAACTAGTGTCACAGGAATGGTTCGAAACATAGACAGTAAGAAGAGTCAGTCTTCTTGTACTTACGTCGGCATAGTGCCTTTTCTATTTAATTCCGATGCAATTTGTGTGTTTCATCGTCAATAAGAAGCTCCAAGGGATACAGTAAACCTGGAGTGTAGCATCGGAATCTATAACTAGTGTCACAGGAATGGTTCAAAGCATAGACAGTAAGAAGAGTCAGTCTTCGTGTACTTAAGTTGGCATTTTGCCTTTTGTATTTAATTCCGATGCAATTTCTGTGTTTTATCGTCAATAAGAAGGTCCAAGGCATACAGTAAACCTGAGGTGAAGCATCGGAATCTATAACTAGTGTCACAGGAATGGTTCAAAACATAGTCAGTAAGAAGATTCAGTCTTCTTGTACTTAAATCGGCATTGTACCTTTTCTATTTAATTCCGATGCAATTTCTGTGTTTCATCGTCAATAACAAAACATAGTCATTAAGAAGATTCAGTCTTCTTGTACTTAAGTCGGCATTGTACCTTTTCTATTTAATTCCGATGCAATTTCTGTGTTTCATCGTCAATAACAAGTTCCAAGGTATACAGTAAACCTGGAGTGAAGCATCTGAATCTATAACTAGTGTCAATGGAATGGTTCAAAACATAGACAGTAAGAAGAGTCAGTCTTCTTGTACTTAAGTCGGCATTGTGTCTTTTGGATTTAATTCCGATGCAGTTTCTGTGTTTCATCGTCAATAAGAAGGTCCGAGGGGTACAGTAAACCTGAAGTGAAGCATCGGAATCTATAGCTAGTGTCACAGGAATGGTTTAAAACATAGTCAGTAAGAAGATTCAGTCTTCTTGTCCTTAAGTCGTCATTGTGCCTTTTGTATTTAATTCCGATGCAATTTATGTGTTTCATCATCAATAAGAAGGTCCAAGGGATACAGTAAACCTGGAGTGAAGCATCGGAATCTATAACTAGTGTCACAGGAATGGTTCAAAACATAGACAGTAAGAAGAGTCAGTCTCCTTGTACTTAATTCTGCACTGTGCCTTTTGTATTTAATTCCGATGCAATTTCTGTGTTTGATCGTCAATAAGAAGGACCAAGGGATACAGTAAACCTGGAGTGAAGCATCGGAGTCTATAACTAGTGTCAAAGGACTGGTTCAAAAATAGACAGTAAGAAGAGGCAGTCTTCTTGAACTTAATTCGGCATTGTGCCCTCTGTATTTAATTCCGATGCAATTTCTGTGTTTCATCGTCAATAAGAAGGTCAGAGGGATACAGTAAACCTGAAGTGAAGAATCGGAATCCATAACTAGTGTCACAGGAATGGTTCAAAACATAGTCAGTAAGAAGAGTTAGTCTTCTTGTACTTAAGTCGGCTTTGTGCATTTTGTATTTAATTCCGATGCAATTTCTGTGTTTCATCGTCAATAGAAAGGTCCAAGGGATACAGTAAACCTGGAGGCAAACATCGGAATCTGTAACTAGTGTCACAGGAATGGTTCAAATCATAGACAGTAAGAAGAGTCAGTCTTCGTGTACTTCAGTCGGCATTTTGCCTTTTGTATTTAATTCCGATGCAATTTCTGTGTTTCATCGTCAATAAGAAGGTCCAAGGTATACAGTAAACCTGAAGTGATGCATCGGGATCTGTAACTAGTGTCACAGGAATCGTTCAAACATAGTCAGTAAGAAGAGTCAGTCTTCTTGTACTTAAGTCGGCATAGTGCCTTATCTATTTAATTCCGATGCAAATTGTGTGTTTCATCGTCAATAAGAAGGTCCTAGGGATACAGTAAACCTGGAGTCAAGCATCGGAATCTATAACTAGTGTCAATGGTATGGTTCAAAACATAGACAGTAAGAAGAGTCAGTGTTCTTGTACTTGAGTCGGCATTGTGCCTTTTGTATTTAATTCCGGTGCAATTTCTGTGTTTCATCGTAAATAAGAAGGTCAGAGGGATACACTAAACCTGAAATGAAGCATCGGAATTCATAACTAGTGTCACAGGAATGGTTCAAAGCATAGTCAGAAAGGAGAGTCAGTCTTCTTGTGCTTAAGTCGGCATTGTGCCTTTTGTATTTCATTCCGATGGATTTTCTGTGTTTCATCGTCAATACGAAGGTCCAAGGGATACAGTAAACCTGAGGTGAAGCATCGGAATCTATAACTAGTTTCACAGGAATGGTTCAAAACATAGTCAGTAAGAAGAGTCAGTCTTCTTGTACTTAAGTTGGCATTGTGCCTTTTCTATTTAATTCAGATGCAATTTCTGTGTTTCATCGTCAATAAGAAGGTCAGAGGGATACAGTAATCCTGAAGGGAAGCATCGGAATCTATAACTAGTGTCACAGGAATGGTTCAAAACATAGTCAGTAAGAAGAGTCAGTCTTCTTGTAGTTAAGACGGCATTGTGCCTTTTCTATTTAATTTCGATGCAATTTCTGTGTTTCATCGTCAATAAGAAGGTCCAAGGGATACAGTAAACCTGGAGTGAAGCATCGGAAACTATAACTAGTGTCACAGGAATGGTTCGAAACATAGACAGTAAGAAGAGTCAGTCTTCTTGTACTTACGTCGGCATAGTGCCTTTTCTATTTAATTCCGATGCAATTTGTGTGTTTCATCGTCAATAAGGAGGTCCAAGGGATACAGTAAACCTGGAGTGTAGCATCGGAATCTATAACTAGTGTCACAGGAATGGTTCAAAGCATAGACAGTAAGAAGAGTCAGTCTTCGTGTACTTAAGTCGGCATTTTGCCTTTTGTATTTAATTCCGATGCAATTTCTGTGTTTTATCGTCAATAAGAAGGTCCAAGGCATACAGTAAACCTGAGGTGAAGCATCTGAATCTATAACTAGTGTCACAGGAATGGTTCAAAACATAGACAGTAAGAGGAGTCAGTCTCCTTGTACTTAATTCTGCACTTTGCCTTTTGTATTTAATTCCGATACAATTTCTGTGTTTCATCCTCAATAAGAATGTCCAAGGGATACAGTAAACCTGAAGTGTAGCATCGGAATTTATAACTAGTGTCACAGGAATGGTTCAAAACATAGTCAGTAAGAAGAGTCAGTCTTCTTGTACTTAAGTTGGCATTGTGCCTTTTCTATTTAATTCCGATGCAATTTCTGTGTTTCATCGTCAATAAGAAGGTCAGAGGGATACAGTAATCCTGAAGGGTAGCATCGGAATCTATAACTAGTGTCACAGGAATGGTTCAAAACATAGTCAGTAAGAAGAGTCAGTCTTCTTGTAGTTAAGACGGCATTGTGCCTTTTCTATTTAATTTCGATGCAATTTCTGTGTCTCATCGTCAATAAGAAGGTCCAAGGGATACAGTAAACCTGGAGTGAAGCATCGGAAACTATAACTAGTGTCACAGGAATGGTTCAAAACATAGACAGTAAGAAGAGTCAGTCTTCTTGTACTTACGTCGGCATAGTGCCCTTTCTATTTAATTCCGATGCAATTTGTGTGTTTCATCGTCAATAAGAAGGTCCAAGGGATACAGTAAACCTGGAGTGTAGCATCGGAATCTATAACTAGTGTCACAGGAATGGTTCAAAGCATAGACAGTAAGAAGAGTCAGTCTTCGTGTACTTAAGTCGGCATTTTGCCTTTTGTATTTAATTCCGATGCAATTTCTGTGTTTTATCGTCAATAAGAAGGTCCAAGGCATACAGTAAACCTGAGGTGAAGCATCTGAATCTATAACTAGTGTCACAGGAATGGTTCAAAACATAGACAGTAAGAAGAGTCAGTCTCCTTGTACTTAATTCTGCACTGTGCCTTTTGTATTTAATTCCGATGCAATTCCTGTGTTTCATCGTCAATAAGAATGTCCAAGGGATACAGTAAACCTGAAGTGTAGCATCGGAATTTACAACTAGTGTCACAGGAACGGTTCTAAACATAGTCAGTAAGATGAGTCAGTCTTCTTGTACTTAAGTCGGCATTGTGCCATTTCTATTTAATTCCGATGCAATTTCTGTGTTTAATCGTCAATAAGAAGGACCAAGGGATACAGTAAACCTGGAGTGATGCATCGGAGTCTATAACTAGTGTCACAGGACTGGTTGAAAAATAGACAGTAAGAAGAGTCAGTCTTCTTGAACTTAATTCGGCATTGTGCGTTTGTATTCAATTCCGATGCAATTTCTGTGTTACATCGTCAATAAGAAGGTCCAAGGGATACAGTAAACCTGGAGTGTAGCATCGGAATCTATAACTAGTGTCACAGGAATAGTTCAAAACATAGACAGTAAGAAGAGTCAGTCTTCGTGTACTTAAGTCGGCATTTTGCATTTTGTATTTAATTCCGATGCAATTTCTGTGTTTCATCGTCAATAAGAAGGTCCAAGGGATACAGTAAACCTGAGGTGAAGCATCGGAATCTATAACTAGTGTCACAGGAATGGTTCAAAACATAGTCAGTAAGAAGATTCAGTCTTGTTGTACTTAAGTCGGCATTGTACCTTTTCTATTTAATTCCGATGCAATTTCTGTGTTTAATCGTCAATAACAAGTTCCAAGGGATACAGTAAACCTGGAGTGAAGCATCGGAATCTATAACTAGTGTCAATGGAATGGTTCAAAACACAGACAGTAACAAGAGTCAGTCTTCTTGTACTTAAGTCGGCATTGTGCCTTTTGTATGTAATTCCGATACAGTTTCTGTGTTTCATCGTCAATAAGAAGGTCAGAGGGGTACAGTAAACCTGAAGTGAAGCATCGGAATCAATAGCTAGTGTCACAGGAATGGTTCAAAACATAGTCAGTAAGAAGAGTCAGTCTTCTTGACCTTAAGTCGTCATTGTGGCTTTTGTATTTAATTCCGGTGCAATTTCTGTGTTTCATCATCAATAAGAAGGTCCAAGGGATACAGTAAACCTGGAGTGAAGCATCGGAATCTATAACTAGTGTCACAGGAATGGTTCAAATCATAGACAGTAAGAAGAGTCAGTCTCCTTGTACTTAATTCTGCACTGTGCCTTTTGTATTTAATTCCGATGCAATTTCTGTGTTACATCGTCAATAAGAAGGACCAGGGGATACAGTAAACCGGGAGTGAAGCATCGGAGTCTATAACTAGTGTCAAAGGACTGGTTCAAAAATAGACAGTAAGAAGAGTCAGTCTTCTTGAACTTAATTCGGCATTGTGCCTCCTGTATTTAATTCCGATGCAATTTCTGTGTTTCATCATCAATAAGAAGGTAAGAGGGATACAGTAAACCTGAAGTGAAGAACCGGAATCCATAACTAGTGTCACAGGAATGGTTCAAAACATAGTCAGTAAGAAGAGTTAGTCTTCTTCTACTTCAGTCGGCATTGTGCCTTTTGTATCCAAATCCGATGCAATTTCTGTGTTTCATCGTCAATAGGAAGGTCCAAGGGATACAGTAAACCTGGATGGAAACATCGGAATCTGTAACTAGTGTCACAGGAATGGTTCAAATCATAGACAGTAAGAAGAGTCAGTCTTCGTGTACTTCAGTCGGCATTTTGCCTTTTGTATTTAATTCCGATGCAATTTCTGTGTTTCATCGTCAATAAGAAGGTCCAAGGGATACAGTAAACCTGAAGTGAAGCATCGGGATCTGTAACTGGTGTCACAGGAATCGTTCAAAACATAGTCAGTAAGAATAGTCAGTCTTCTTGTACTTAAGTCGGCATGGTGCCTTATCAATTTAATTCCGATGCAATTTGTGTGTTTCATCGTCAATAAGAAGGTCCAAGGGATACAGTAAACCTGGAGTCAAGCATCGGAATCTATAACTAGTGACAATGGTATGGTTCAAAACATAGACTGTAAGAAGAGTCAGTGTTCTTGTACTTAAGTCGGCATTGTGCCTTTTGTATTTAATTCCGATGCAATTTCTGTGTTTCATCGTCAATAAGAAGGTCAGAGGGATACACTAAACCTGAAATGAAGCATCGGAATTCATAACTAGTGTCAGAGGAATGGTTCAAAGCATAGTCAGAAAGGAGAGTCAGTCTTCTTGTACTTAAGTCGGCATTGTGCCTTTTGTATTTAATTCCGATGGAATTTCTGTGTTTCATCGTCAATAAGAAGGTCCAAGGGATACAGTAAACCTGAGATGAAGCATCGGAATCTATAACTAGTTTCACAGGAATGGTTCAAAACATAGTCAGTAAGAAGAGTCAGTCTTCTTGTACTTAAGTTGGCTTTGTGCCTTTTCTATTTAATTCCGATGCAATTTCTGTGTTTCATCGTCAATAAGAAGGTCAGACGGATACAGTAATCCTGAAGGGAAGCATCAGAATCTATAACTAGTGTCACTGGAATGGTTCAAAACATAGTCAGTAAGAAGAGTCAGTCTTCTTGCAGTTAAGACGGGATTGTGCCTTTTCTATTTAATTTCGATGCAATTTCTGTGTTTCATCGTCAATAAGAAGGTCCAAGGGATACAGTAAACCTGGAGTGAAGCATCGGATACTATAACTAGTGTCACAGGAATGGTTCGAAACATAGACAGTAAGAAGAGTCAGTCTTCTTGTACTTACGTCGGCATAGCGCCTTTTCTATTTAATTCCGATGCAATTTGTGTGTTTCATCGTCAATAAGAAGGTCCTTGGGATACAGTAAACCTGGAGTCAAGCATCGGAATCTATAACTAGTGTCAATGGTATGGTTCAAAACATAGACAGTAAGAAGAGTCAGTGTTCTTGTACTTGAGTCGGCATTGTGCCTTTTGTATTTAATTCCGATACAGTTTCTGTGTTTCATCGTCAATAAGAAGGTCAGAGGGGTACAGTAAACCTGAAGTGAAGCATCGGAATCAATAGCTAGTGTCACAGGAATGGTTCAAAACATAGTCAGTAAGAAGAGTCAGTCTTCTTGACCTTAAGTCGTCATTGTGGCTTTTGTATTTAATTCCGGTGCAATTTCTGTGTTTCATCATCAATAAGAAGGTCCAAGGGATACAGTAAACCTGGAGTGAAGCATCGGAATCTATAACTAGTGTCACAGGAATGGTTCAAATCATAGACAGTAAGAAGAGTCAGTCTCCTTGTACTTAATTCTGCACTGTGCCTTTTGTATTTAATTCCGATGCAATTTCTGTGTTTCATCGTCAATAAGAAGGACCAGGGGATACAGTAAACCGGGAGTGAAGCATCGGAGTCTATAACTAGTGTCAAAGGACTGGTTCAAAAATAGACAGTAAGAAGAGTCAGTCTTCTTGAACTTAATTCGGCATTGTGCCTTCTGTATTTAATTCCGATGCAATTTCTGTGTTTCATCATCAATAAGAAGGTAAGAGGGATACAGTAAACCTGAAGTGAAGAACCGGAATCCATAACTAGTGTCACAGGAATGGTTCAAAACATAGTCAGTAAGAAGAGTTAGTCTTCTTGTACTTAAGTCGGCATTGTGCCTTTTGTATCTAAATCCGATGCAATTTCTGTGTTTCATCGTCAATAGGAAGGTCCAAGGGATACAGTAAACCTGGATGGAAACATCGGAATCTGTAACTAGTGTCACAGGAATGGTTCAAATCATAGACAGTAAGAAGAGTCAGTCTTCGTGTACTTCAGTCGTCATTTTGCCTTTTGTATTTAATTCCGATGCAATTTGTGTGTTTCATCGTCAATAAGAAGGTCCAAGGGATACAGTAAACCTGGAGTCAAGCTTCGGAATCTATAACTAGTGACAATGGTATGGTTCAAAACATAGACAGTAAGAAGAGTCAGTGTTCTTGTACTTAAGTCGGCATTGTGCCTTTTGTATTTAATTCCGATGCAATTTCTGTGTTTCATCGTCAATAAGAAGGTCAGAGGGATACACTAAACCTGAAATGAAGCATCGGAATTCATAACTAGTGTCAGAGGAATGGTTCAAAGCATAGTCAGAAAGGAGAGTCAGTCTTCTTGTACTTAAGTCGGCATTGTACCTTTTGTATTTAATTCCGATGGAATTTCTGTGTTTCATCGTCAATAAGAAGGTCCAAGGGATACAGTAAACCTGAGATGAAGCATCGGAATCTATAACTAGTTTCACAGGAATGGTTCAAAACATAGTCAGTAAGAAGAGTCAGTCTTCTTGTACTTAAGTTGGCTTTGTGCCTTTTCTATTTAATTCCGATGCAATTTCTGTGTTTCATCGTCAATAAGAAGGTCAGACGGATACAGTAATCCTGAAGGGAAGCATCAGAATCTATAACTAGTGTCACTGGAATGGTTCAAAACATAGTCAGTAGGAAGAGTCAGTCTTCTTGCAGTTAAGACGGGATTGTGCCTTTTCTATTTAATTTCGATGCAATTTCTGTGTTTCATCGTCAATAAGAAGGTCCAAGGGATACAGTAAACCTGGAGTGAAGCATCGGATACTATAACTAGTGTCACAGGAATGGTTCGAAACATAGACAGTAAGAAGAGTCAGTCTTCTTGTACTTACGTCGGCATAGCGCCTTTTCTATTTAATTCCGATGCAATTTGTTGTTTCATCGTCAATAAGAAGCTCCAAGGGATACAGTAAACCTGGAGTGTAGCATCGGAATCTATAACTAGTGTCACAGGAATGTTTCAAAGCATAGACAGTAGGAAGAGTCAGTCTTCGTGTACTTAAGTTGGCATTTTGCCTTTTGTATTTAATTCCGATGCAATTTCTGTGTTTTATCGTCAATAAGAAGGTCCAAAGCATACAGTAAACCTGAGGTGAAGCATCGGAATCTATAACTAGTGTCACAGGAATGGTTCAAAACATAGTCAGTAAGAAGATTCAGTCTTCTTGTACTTAAGTCGGCATTGTACCTTTTCTATTTAATTCCGATGCAATTTCTGTGTTTCATCGTCAATAACAAAACATAGTCAGTAAGAAGATTCAGTCTTCTTGTACTTAAGTCGGCATTGTACCTTTTCTATTTAATTCCGATGCAATTTCTGTGTTTCATCATCAATAAGAAGGTCCAAGGGATACAGTAAACCTGGAGTGAAGCATCGGAATGTATACCTAGTGTCACAGGAATGGTTCAAAACATAGACAGTAAGAAGAGTCAGTCTCCTTGTACTTAATTCTGCACTGTGCCTTTTGTATTTAATTCCGATGCAATTTCTGTGTTTCATCGTCAATAAGAAGGACCAAGGGATACAGTAAACCTGGAGTGAAGCATCGGAGTCTATAACTAGTGTCAAAGGACTGGTTCAAATCATAGACAGTAAGAAGAGTCAGTCATCGTGTACTTCAGTCGGCATTTTGCCTTTTGTATTTAATTCCGATGCAATTTCTGTGTTTCATCGTCAATAAGAAAGTCCAAGGTATACAGTAAACCTGAAGTGAAGCATCGGGATCTGTAACTAGTGTCACAGGAATCGTTCAAACATAGTCAGTAAGAAGAGTCAGTCTTCTTGTACTTAAGTCGGCATTGTGCCTTATCTGTTTAATTCCGATGCAATTTGTGTGTTTCATCGTCAATAAGAAGGTCCTAGGGATACAGTAAACCTGGAGTCAAGCATCGGAATCCATAACTAGTGTCAATGGTATGGTTCAAAACATAGACAGTAAGAAGAGTCAGTGTTCTTGTACTTGAGTCGGCATTGTGCCTTTTGTATTTAATTCCGGTGCAATTTCTGTGTTTCATCGTCAATGAGAAGGTCAGAGGGATACACTAAACCTGAAATGAAGCATCGGAATTCATAACTAGTGTCACAGGAATGGTTCAAAACATAGTCAGAAAGGAGAGTCAGTCTTCTTGTACTTAAGTCGGCATTGTGCCTTTTGTATTTCATTCCGATGGAATTTCTGTGTTTCATCGTCAATAGGAAGGTCCAAGGGATACAGTAAACCTGAGGTGAAGCATCGGAATCTATAACTAGTTTCACAGGAATGGTTCAAAACATAGTCAGTAAGAAGAGTCAGTCTTCTTGTACTTAAGTTGGCTTTGCGCCTTTTCTATTCAATTCCGATGCAATTTCTGTGTTTCATCGTCAATAAGAAGGTCAGAGGGATACAGTAATCCTGAAGGGAAGCATCGGAATCTATAACTAGTGTCACAGGAATGGTTCAAAACATAGTCAGTAAGAAGAGTCAGTCTTCTTGTAGTTAAGACGGCATTGTGCCTTTTCTATTTAATTTCGATGCAATTTTTGTGTTTCATCGTCAATAAGAAGGTCCAAGGGATACAGTAAACCTGGAGTGAAGCATCGGAAACTATAACTAGTGTCACAGGAATGGTTCGAAACATAGACAGTAAGAAGAGTCAGTCTTCTTGTACTTACCTAGGCATAGTGCCTTTTCTATTTAATTCCGATGCAATTTGTGTGTTTCATCGTCAATAAGGAGGTCCAAGGGATACAGTAAACCTGGAGTGTAGCATCGGAATCTGTAACTAGTGTCACAGGAATGGTTCAAAGCATAGACAGAAAGAAGAGTCTGTCTTCGTATACTTAAGTCGGCATTTTGCCTTTTGTATTTAATTCCGATGCAATTTCTGTGTTTTATCGTCAATAAGAAGGTCCAAGGCATACAGTTAACCTGAGGTGAAGCATCTGAATCTATAACTAGTGTCACAGGAATGGTTCAAAACATAGACAGTAAGAGGAGTCAGTCTCCTTGTACTTAATTCTGCACTGTGCCTTTTGTATTTAATTCCGATACAATTTCTGTGTTTCATCCTCAATAAGAATGTCCGAGGGATACAGTAAACCTGAAGTGTAGCATCGGAATTTATAACTAGTGTCACATTAATGGTTCAAAACATAGTCAGTAAGAAGAGTCAGTCTTCTTGAACTTAATTCGGCATTGTGCCTTTTGTATTCAATTCCGATGCAATTTCTGTGTATCATCGTCAATAAGAAGGTCCAAGGGATACAGAAAAACCTGGAGTGTGGCATCGGAATCCATAACTAGTGTCACAGGAATAGTTCAAAACATAGACAGTACGAAGGGTCAGTCTTCGTGTACTTAAGTCGGCATTTTGCCTTTTGTATTTAATTCCGATGCAATTTCTGTGTTTCATCGTCAATAAGAAGGTCCAAGGGATACAGTAAACCTGAGGTGAAGCATCGGAATCTATAACTAGTGTCACAGGAATGGTTCAAAACATAGTCAGTAAGAAGATTCAGTCTTCTTGTACTTAAGTCGGCATTGTACCTTTTCTATTTAATTCCGATGCAATTTCTGTGTTTCATCGTCAATAACAAGTTCCAAGGGATACAGTAAACCTGGAGTGAAGCATCGGAATCTACACCTAGTGTCAATGGAATGGTTCAAAACATAGACAGTAAGAAGAGTCAGTCTTCTTGTACTTAAGTCGGCATTGTGCCTTTTGTATTTAATTCCGATGTCATTTCTGTGTTTCATCGTCAATAAGAAGGACCAAGGGATACAGTAAACGTGGAGTGAAGCTTCGGAGTCTATAACTAGTGTCAAAGGACTGGTTCAAAAATAGACAGTAAGAAGGGTCAGTCTTCTTGAACTTAATTCGGCATTGTGCCTTCTGTATTTAATTCCGATGCAATTTCTGTGTTTCATCGTCAATAAGAAGGTCAGAGGGATACAGTAAACCTGAAGTGAAGCATCGGAATCCATAACTAGTGTCACAGGAATAATTCAAAACATAGTCAGTAAGAAGAGTTAGTCTTCTTGTACTTAAGTAGGCATTGTGCCTTTTGCATTTAATTCCGATGCAATTTCTGTGTTTTATCGTCAATAAGAAGGTCCAAGGGATACAGTAAACCTGGAGGGAAACATCGGAATCTGTAACTAGTGTCACAGGAATGGTTCAAATGATAGACAGTAAGAAGAGTCAGTCTTCGTGTACTTCAGTCGGCATTTTGCCTTTTGTATTTCATTCCGATGCAATTTCTGTGTTTCATCGTCAATAAGAAGGTCCAAGGGATACAGTAAACCTGACGTGAAGCATCGGGATCTGTAACTAGTGTCACAGGAATCGTTTAAAACATAGTCAGTAAGAAGAGTCAGTCTTCTTGTACTTAAGTCGGCATAGTGCCTTATCTATTTAATTCCGATGCAATTTCTGTGTTTCATCGTCAATAAGAAAGTCCAAGGGATACAGTAAACCTGGAGTCAAGCATCGGAATCTATAACTAGTGTCAATGGTATGGTTCAAAACATAGACAGTAAGAAGAGTCAGTCTTCTTGTACTTAAGTCGGCATTGTGCCTTTTGTATTTAATTCCGATGCAATTTCTGTGTTTCATCGTCAATAAGAAGGTCCAAGGGATACAGTAAACCTGGAGTGAAGCATCGGAAACCATAACTAGTGTCACAGGAATGGTTCAAATCATAGACAGCAAGAAGAGTCAGTCTTCTTGTACTTACGTCGTCATTGTGCCTTTTGTATTTAATTCCGATGCAATTTATGGGTTTCATCATCAATAAGAAGGTCCAAGGGATACAGTAAACCTGGAGTGAAGCATCGGAATCTATAACTAGTGTCACAGGAATGGTTCAAAACATAGACAGTAAGAAGAGTCAGTCTCCTTGTACTTAATTCTGCACTGTGCCTTTTGTATTTAATTCCGATGCAAATTCTGTGTTTCATCGTCAATAAGAAGGACCAAGGGATACAGTAAACCTGGAGTGAAGCATCGGAGTCTATAACTAGTGTCAAAGGACTGGTTCAAAAATAGACAGTAAGAAGAGGCAGTCTTCTTGAACTTAATTCGGCATTGTGCCCTCTGTATTTAATTCCGATGCAATTTCTGTGTTTCATCGTCAATAAGAAGGTCAGAGGGATACAGTAAACCTGAAGTGAAGAATCAGAATCCATAACTAGTGTCACAGGAATGGTTCAAAACATAGTCAGTAAGAAGAGTTAGTCTTCTTGTACTTAAGTCGGCTTTGTGCATTTTGTATTGAATTCCGATGCAATTTCTGTGTTTCATCGTCAATAGAAAGGTCCAAGGGATGCAGTAAACCTGGAGGCAAACATCGGAATCTGTAACTAGTGTCACAGGAATGGTTCAAACCATAGACAGTAAGAAGAGTCAGTCTTCGTGTACTTCAGTCGGCATTTTGCCTTTTGTATTTAATTCCGATGCAATTTCTGTGTTTCATCGTCAATAAGAAGGTCCAAGGTATACAGTAAACCTGAATTGAAGCATCGGGATCTGTAACTAGTGTCACAGGAATCGTTCAAACATAGTCAGTAAGAAGAGTCAGTCTTCTTGTACTTAAGTCGGCATAGTGCCTTATCTATTTAATTCCGATGCAATTTGTGTGTTTCATCGTCAATAAGAAGGTCCTAGGGATACAGTAAACCTGGAGTCAAGCATCGGAATCTATAACTAGTGTCAATGGTATGGTTCAAAACATAGACAGTAAGAAGAGTCAGTGTTCTTGTACTTGAGTCGGCATTGTGCCTTTTGTATTTAATTCCGGTGCAATTTCTGTGTTTCATCGTCAATAACAAGGTCAGAGGGATACACTAAACCTGAAATGAAGCATCGGAATTCATAACTAGTGTCACAGGAATGGTTCAAAGCATAGTCAGAAAGGAGAGTCAGTCTTCTTGTACTTAAGTCGGCATTGTGCCTTTTGTATTTCATTCCGATGGAATTTCTGTGTTTCATCGTCAATACGAAGGTCCAAGGGATACAGTAAACCTGAGGTGAAGCATCGGAATCTATAACTAGTTTCACAGGAATGGTTCAAAACATAGTCAGTAAGAAGAGTCAGTCTTCTTGTACTTAAGTTGGCATTGTGCCTTTTCTATTTAATTCCGATGCAATTTCTGTGTTTCATCGTCAATAAGAAGGTCAGAGGGATACAGTAATCCTGAAGGGAAGCATCGGAATCTATAACTAGTGTCACAGGAATGGTTCAAAACATAGTCAGTAAGAAGAGTCAGTCTTCTTGTAGTTAAGACGGCATTGTGCCTTTTCTATTTAATTTCGATGCAATTTCTGTGTTTCATCGTCAATAAGAAGGTCCAAGGGATACAGTAAACCTGGAGTGAAGCATCGGAAACTATAACTAGTGTCACAGGAATGGTTCGAAACATAGACAGTAAGAAGAGTCAGCCTTCTTGTACTTACGTCGGCATAGTGCCTTTTCTATTTCATTCCAATGCAATTTGTGGGTTTCATCGTCAATAAGGAGGTCCAAGGGATACAGTAAACCTGGAGTGTAGCATCGGAATCTATAACTAGTGTCACAGGAATGGTTCAAAGCATAGACAGTAAGAAGAGTCAGTCTTCGTGTACTTAAGTCGGCATTTTGCCTTTTGTATTTAATTCCGATGCAATTTCTGTGTTTTATCGTCAATAAGAAGGTCCAAGGCATACAGTAAACCTGAGGTGAAGCATCTGAATCTATAACTAGTGTCACAGGAATGGTTCAAACATATACAGTAAGAGGAGTCAGTCTCCTTGTACTTAATTCTGCACTGTGCCTTTTGTATTTAATTCCGATACAATTTCTGTGTTTCATCCTCAATAAGAATGTCCAAGGGATACAGTAAACCTGAAGTGTAGCATCGGAATTTATAACTAGTGTCACAGCAATGGTTCAAAACATAGTCAGTAAGAAGAGTCAGTCTTCTTGTACTTAAGTTGGCATTGTGCCTTTTCTATTTAATTCCGATGCAATTTCTGTGTTTCATCGTCAATAAGAAGGTCAGAGGGATACAGTAATCCTGAAGGGTAGCATCGGAATCTATAACTAGTGTCACAGGAATGGTTCAAAACATAGTCAGTAAGAAGAGTCAGTCTTCTTGTAGTTAAGACGGCATTGTGCCTTTTCTATTTAATTTCGATGCAATTTGTGTGTTTCATCGTCAATAAGAAGGTCCAAGGGATACAGTAAACTTGGAGTGTAGCATCGGAATCTATAACTAGTGTCACAGGAATGGTTCAAAGCATAGACAGTAAGAAGAGTCAGTCTTCGTGTACTTAAGTCGGCATTTTGCCTTTTGTATTTAATTCCGATGCAATTTCTGTGTTTTATCGTCAATAAGAAGGTCCAAGGCATACAGTAAACCTGAGGTGAAGCATCTGAATCTATAACTAGTGTCACAGGAATGGTTCAAAACATAGACAGTAAGAAGAGTCAGTCTCCTTGTACTTAATTCTGCACTGTGCCTTTTGTATTTAATTCCGATGCAATTCCTGTGTTTCATCGTCAATAAGAATGTCCAAGGGATACAGTAATCCTGAAGTGTAGCATCGGAATTTACAACTAGTGTCACAGGAATGGTTCTAAACATAGTCAGTAAGATGAGTCAGTCTTCTTGTACTTAAGTCGGCATTGTGCCATTTCTATTTAATTCCAATGCAATTTCTGTGTTTAATCGTCAATAAGAAGGACCAAGGGATACAGTAAACCTGGAGTGATGCATCGGAGTCTATAACTAGTGTCACAGGACTGGTTCAAAAATAGACAGTAAGAAGAGTCAGTCTTCTTGAACTTAATTCGGCATTGTGCGTTTGTATTCAATTCCGATGCAATTTCTGTGTTACATCGTCAATATGAAGGTCCAAGGGATACAGTAAACCTGGAGTGTAGCATCGGAATCTATAACTAGTGTCACAGGAATAGTTCAAAACATAGACAGTAAGAAGAGTCAGTCTTCGTGTACTTAAGTTGGCATTTTGCCTTTTGTATTGAATTCCGATGCAATTTCTGTGTTTCATCGTCAATAAGAAGGACCAAGGGATACAGTAAACCTGGAGTGATGCATCGGAGTCTATAACTAGTGTCACAGGACTGGTTCAAAAATAGACAGTAAGAAGAGTCAGTCTTCTTGAACTTAATTCGGCATTGTGCGTTTGTATTCAATTCCGATGCAATTTCTGTGTTACATCGTCAATAAGAAGGTCCAAGGGATACAGTAAACCTGAGGTGAAGCATCGGAATCAATAACTAGTGTCACAGGAATGGTTCAAAACATAGTCAGTAAGAAGATTCAGTCTTGTTGCACTTAAGTCGGCATTGTACCTTTTCTATTTAATTCCGATGCAATTTCTGTGTTTAATCGTCAATAACAAGTTCCAAGGGATACAGTAAACCTGGAGTGAAGCATCGGAATCTATAACTAGTGTCAATGGAATGGTTCAAAACACAGACAGTAACAAGAGTCAGTCTTCTTGTACTTAAGTCGGCATTGTGCCTTTTGTATTTAATTCCGATACAGTTTCTGTGTTTCATCGTCAATAAGAAGGTCAGAGTGGTACAGTAAACCTGAAGTGAAGCATCGAAATAAATAGCTAGTGTCAGAGGAATGGTTCAAAGCATAGTCAGTAAGAAGAGTCAGTCTTCTTGACCTTAAGTCGTCATTGTGCCTTTTGTATTTAATTCCGGTGCAATTTCTGTGTTTCATCATCAATAAGAAGGTCCAAGGGATACAGTAAACCTAAAGTGAAGCATCGGAATCTATAACTAGTGTCACAGGAATGGTTCAAAACATAGACAGTAAGAAGAGTCAGTCTCCTTGTACTTAATTCTGCACTGTGCCTTTTGTATTTAATTCCGATGCAATTTCTGTGTTTCATCGTCAATAAGAAGGACCAGGGGATACAGTAAACCGGGAGTGAAGCATCGGAGTCTATAACTAGTGTCAAAGGACTGGTTCAAAAATAGACAGTAAGAAGAGTCAGTCTTCTTGAACTTAATTCGGCATTGTGCCTTCTGTATTTAATTCCGATGCAATTTCTGTGTTTTATCGTCAATAAGAAGGTAAGAGGGATACAGTAAACCTGAAGTGAAGAATCGGAATCCATAACTAGTGTCACAGGAATGGTTCAAAACATAGTCAGTAAGAAGAGTTAGTCTTCTTGTACTTAAGTCGGCATTGTGCCTTTTGTATCTAAATCCAATGCAATTTCTGTGTTTCATCGTCAATAGGGAGGTCCAAGGGATACAGTAAACCTGGATGGAAACATCGGAATCTGTAACTAGTGTCACAGGAATGGTTCAAATCATAGACAGTAAGAAGAGTCAGTCTTCGTGTACTTCAGTCGGCATTTTGCCTTTTGTATTTAATTCCGATGCAATTTCTGTGTTTCATCGTCAATAAGAAGGTCCAAGGGATACAGTAAACCTGAAGTGAAGCATCGGGATCTGTAACTGGTGTCACAGGAATCGTTCAAAACATAGTCAGTAAGAATAGTCAGTCTTCTTGTACTTAAGTCGGCATAGTGCCTTATCAATTTAATTCCGATGCAATTTGTGTGTTTCATCGTCAATAAGAAGGTCCAAGGGATACAGTAACCCTGGAGTTAAGCATCGGAATCTATAACTAGTGACAATGGTATGGTTCAAAACATAGACAGTAAGAAGAGTCAGTGTTCTTGTACTTAAGTCGGCATTGTGCCTTTTGTATTTAATTCCGATGCAATTTCTGTGTTTCATCGTCAATAAGAAGGTCAGAGGGATACACTAAACCTGAAATGAAGCATCGGAATTCATAACTAGTGTCACAGGAATGGTTCAAAGCATAGTCAGAAAGGAGAGTCAGTCTTCTTGTACTTAAGTCGGCATTGTGCCTTTTGTATTTAATTCCGATGGAATTTCTGTGTTTCATCGTCAATAAGAAGGTCCAAGGGATACAGTAAACCTGAGATGAAGCATCGGAATCTATAACTAGTTTCACAGGAATGGTTCAAAACATAGTCAGTAAGAAGAGTCAGTCTTCTTGTACTTAAGTTGGCATTGTGCCTTTTCTATTTAATTCCGATGCAATTTCTGTGTTTCATCGTCAATAAGAAGGTCAGACGGATACAGTAACACTGAAGGGAAGCATCTGAATCTATAACTAGTGTCACTGGAATGGTTTAAATCATAGTCAGTAAGAAGAGTCAGTCTTCTTGCAGTTAAGACGGCATTGTGCCTTTTCTATTTAATTTCGATGCAATTTCTGTGTTTCATCGTCAATAAGAAGGTCCAAGGGATACAGTAAACCTGGAGTGAAGCATCGGATACTATAACTAGTGTCACAGAAATGGTTCGAAACATAGACAGTAAGAAGAGTCAGTCTTCTTGTACTTACGTCGGCATAGCGCCTTTTCTATTTAATTCCGATGCAATTTGTGTGTTTCATCGTCAATAAGAAGCTCCAAGGGATACAGTAAACCTGGAGTGTAGCATCGGAATCTATAACTAGTGTCACAGGAATGGTTCAAAGCATAGACAGTAAGAAGAGTCAGTCTTCGTGTAATTAAGTTGGCATTCTGCCTTTTGTATTTAATTCCGATGCAATTTCTGTGTTTTATCGTCAATAAGAAGGTCCAAGGCATACAGTAAACCTGAGGTGAAGCATCGGAATCTATAACTAGTGTCACAGGAATGGTTCAAAACATAGTCAGTAAGAAGATTCAGTCTTCTTGTACTTAAGTCGGCATTGTACCTTTTCTATTTAATTCCGATGCAATTTCTGTGTTTCATCGTCAATAACAAAACATAGTCAGTAAGAAGATTCAGTCTTCTTGTACTTAAGTCGGCATTGTACCTTTTCTATTTAATTCCGATGCAATTTCTGTGTTTCATCATCAATAAGAAGGTCCAAGGGATACAGTAAACCTGGAGTGAAGCATCGGAATGTATAACTAGTGTCACAGGAATGGTTCAAAGCATAGACAGTAAGAAGAGTCAGTCTCCTTGTACTTAATTCTGCACTGTGCCTTTTGTATTTAATTCCGATGCAATTTCTGTGTTTCATCGTCAATAAGAAGGACCAAGGGATACAGTAAACCTGGAGTGAAGCATCGGAGTCTATAACTAGTGTCAAAGGACTGGTTCAAAAATAGACAGTAAGAAGAGGCAGTCTTCTTAAACTTAATTCGGCATTGTGACCCCTGTATTTAATTCCGATGCAATTTCTGTGTTTCATCGTCAATAAGAAGGTCAGAGGGATACAGTAAACCTGAAGTGAAGCATCGGAATCCACAACTAGTGTCACAGGAATGGTTCAAAGCATAGTCAGTAAGAAGAGTTAGTCTTCTTGTACTTAAGTCGGCATTGTGCATTTTGTATTTAATTCCGATGCAATTTCTGTGTTTCATCGTCAATAGAAACGTCCAAGGGATTTAGTAAACCAGGAGGCAAACATCGGAATCTGTAACTAGCGTCACAGGAATGGTTCAAATCATAGACAGTAAGAAGAGTCAGTCTTCGTGTACTTCAGTCGGCATTTTGCCTTTTGTATTTAATTCCGATGAAATTCCTGTGTTTCATCGTCAATAAGAATGTCCAAGGGATACAGTAAACCTGAAGTGTAGCATCGGAATTTACAACTAGTGTCACAGGAATGGTTCTAAACATAGTCAGTAAGATGAGTCAGTCTTCTTGTACTTAAGTCGGCATTGTGCCATTTCTATTTAATTCCGATGCAATTTCTGTGTTTAATCGTCAATAAGAAGGACCAAGGGATACAGTAAACCTGGAGTGATGCATCGGAGTCTATAACTAGTGTCACAGGACTGGTTCAAAAATAGACAGTAAGAAGAGTCAGTCTTCTTGAACTTAATTCGGCATTGTGCGTTTGTATTCAATTCCGATGCAATTTCTGTGTTACATCGTCAATAAGAAAGTCCAAGGGATACAGTAAACCTGGAGTGTAGCATCGGAATCTATAACTAGTGTCACAGGAATAGTTCAAAACATAGACAGTAAAAGAATCAGTCTTCGTGTACTTAAGTCGGCATTTTGCCTTTTGTATTGAATTCCGATGCAATTTCTGTGTTTCATCGTCAATAAGAAGGTCCAAGGGATACAGTAAACCTGAGGTGAAGCATCGGAATCTATAACTAGTGTCACAGGAATGGTTCAAAACATAGTCAGTAAGAAGATTCAGTCTTGTTGTACTTAAGTCGGCATTGTACCTTTTCTATTTAATTCCGATGCAATTTCTGTGTTTAGTCGTCAATAACAAGTTCCAATGGATACAGTAAACCTGGAGTGAAGCATCGGAATCTATAACTAGTGTCAATGGAATGGTTCAAAACACAGACAGTAACAAGAGTCAGTCTTCTTGTACTTAAATCGGCATTGTGCCTTTTGTATTTAATTCCGATACAGTTTCTGTGTTTCATCGTCAATAAGAAGGTCAGAGGGGTACAGTAAACCTGAAGTGAAGCATCGGAACCAATAGCTAGTGTCACAGGAATGGTTCAAAACATAGTCAGTAAGAAGAGTCAGTCTTCTTGACCTTAAGTCGTCATTGTGCCTTTTGTATTTAATTCCGGTGCAATTTCTGTGTTTCATCGTCAATAAGAAGGACCAGGGGATACAGTAAACCGGGAGTGAAGCATCGGAGTCTATAACTAATGTCAATGGACTGGTTCAAAAATAGACATTAAGAAGAGTCAGTCTTCTTGAACTTAATTCGGCATTGTGCCTTCTGTATTTAATTCCGATGCAATTTCTGTGTTTCATCGTCAATAAGAAGGTAAGAGGGATACAGTAAACCTGAAGTGAAGAATCGGAATCCATAACTAGTGTCACAGGAATGGTTCAAAACATAGTCAGTAAGAAGAGTTAGTCTTCTTGTACTTAAGTCGGCATTGTGCCTTTTGTATCTAAATCCGATGCTATTTCTGTGTTTCATCGTCAATAGGAAGGTCCAAGGGATACAGTAAACCTGGATGGAAACATCGGAATCTGTAACTAGTGTCACAGGAATGGTTCAAATCATAGACAGTAAGAAGAGTCAGTCTTCGTGTACTTCAGTCGGCATTTTGCCTTTTGTATTTAATTCCGATGCAATTTCTGTGTTTCATCGTCAATAAGTAGGTCCAAGGGATACAGTAAACCTGAAGTGAAGCATCGGGATCTGTAACTGGTGTCACAGGAATCGTTCAAAACATAGTCAGTAAGAATAGTCAGTCTTCTTGTACTTAAGTCGGCATAGTGCCTTATCAATTTAATTCCGATGCAATTTGTGTGTTTCATCGTCAATAAGAAGGTCCAAGGGATACAGTAAACCTGGAGTCAAGCATCGGAATCTATAACTAGTGACAATGGTATGGTTCAAAACATAGACAGTAAGAAGAGTCAGTGTTCTTGTACTTAAGTCGGCATTGTGCCTTTTGTATTTAATTCCGATGCAATTTCTGTGTTTCATCGTCAATAAGAAGGTCGGAGGGATACACTAAACCTGAAATGAAGCATCGGAATTCATAACTAGTGTCACAGGAATGGTTCAAAGCATAGTCAGAAAGGAGACTCAGTCTTCTTGTACTTAAGTCGGCATTGTGCCTTTTGTATTTAATTCCGATATAATTTCTGTGTTTCATCGTCAATAAGAAGGTCCAAGGGATACAGTAAACCTGAGATGAAGCATCGGAATCTATAACTAGTTTCACAGGAATGGTTCAAAACATAGTCAGTAAGAAGAGTCAGTCTTCTTGTACTTAAGTTGGCATTGTGCCTTTTCTATTTAATTCCGATGAAATTTCTGTGTTTCATCGTCAATAAGAAGGTCAGACGGATACAGTAATCCTGAAGGGAAGCATCGGAGTCTATAACTAGTGTCACTGGAATGGTTCAAAACATAGTCAGTAAGAAGAGTCAGTCTTCTTGCAGTTAAGACGGCATTGTGCCTTTTCTATTTAATTTCGATGCAATTTCTGTGTTTCATCGTCAATAAGAAGGTCCAAGGGATACAGTAAACCTGGAGTGAAGCATCGGATACTATAACTAGTGTCACAGGAATGGTTCGAAACATAGACAGTAAGAAGAGTCAGTCTTCTTGTACTTACGTCGGCATAGCGCCTTTTCTATTTAATTCCGATGCAATTTGTGTGTTTCATCGTCAATAAGAAGCTCCAAGGGATACAGTAAACCTGGAGTGTAGCATCGGAATCTATAACTAGTGTCACAGGAATGGTTCAAAGCATAGACAGTAAGAAGAGTCAGTCTTCGTGTACTTAAGTTGGCATTTTGCCTTTTGTATTTAATTCCGATGCAATTTCTGTGTTTTATCGTCAATAAGAAGGTCCAAGGCATACAGTAAACCTGAGGTGAAGCATCGGATTCTATAACTAGTGTCACAGGAATGGTTCAAAACATAGTCAGTAAGAAGATTCAGTCTTCTTGTACTTAAGTCGGCATTGTACCTTTTCTATTTAATTCCGATGCAATTTCTGTGTTTCATCGTCAATAACAAAACATAGTCAGTAAGAAGATTCAGTCTTCTTGTACTTAAGGCGGCATTGTACCTTTTCTATTTAATTCCGATGCAATTTCTGTGTTTCATCATCAATAAGAAGGTCCAAGGGATACAGTAAACCTGGAGTGAAGCATCGGAATGTATAACTAGTGTCACAGGAATGGTTCAAAACATAGACAGTAAGAACAGTCAGTCTCCTTGTACTTAATTCTGCACTGTGCCTTTTGTATTTAATTCCGATGCAATTTCTGTGTTTCATCGTCAATAAGAAGGACCAAGGGATACAGTAAACCTGGAGTGAAGCATCGGAGTCTATAACTAGTGTCAAAGGACTGGTTCAAAAATAGACAGTAAGAAGAGGCAGTGTTCTTAAACTTAATTCGGCATTGTGCCCCCTGTATTTAATTCCGATGCAATTTCTGTGTTTCATCGTCAATAAGAAGGTCAGAGGGATACAGTAAACCTGAAGTGAAGCATCGGAATCCACAACTAGTGTCACAGGAATGGTTCAAAACATAGTCAGTAAGAAGAGTTAGTCTTCTTGTACTTAAGTCGGCATTGTGCATTTTGTATTTAATTCCGATGCAATTTCTGTGTTTCATCGTCAATAGAAACGTCCAAGGGATACAGTAAACCTGGAGGGAAACATCGGAATCTGTAACTAGTGTCACAGGAATGGTTCAAATCATAGACAGTAAGAAGAGTCAGTCTTCGTGTACTTCAGTCGGCATTTTGCCTTTTGTATTTAATTCCGATGCAATTTCTGTGTTTCATCGTCAATAAGAAAGTCCAAGGTATACAGTAAACCTGAAGTGAAGCATCGGGATCTGTAACTAGTGTCACAGGAATCGTTCAAACATAGTCAGTAAGAAGAGTCAGTCTTCTTGTACTTAAGTCGGCATAGTGCCTTATCTGTTTAATTCCGATGCAATTTGTGTGTTTCATCGTCAATAAGAAGGTCCTAGGGATACAGTAAACCTGGAGTCAAGCATCGGAATCTATAACTAGTGTCAATGGTATGGTTCAAAACATAGACAGTAAGAAGAGTCAGTGTTCTTGTACTTGAGTCGGCATTGTGCCTTTTGTATTTAATTCCGGTGCAATTTCTGTGTTTCATCGTCAATAAGAAGGTCAGAGGGATACACTAAACCTGAAATGAAGCATCGGAATTAGTAACTAGTGTCACAGGAATGGTTCAAAACATAGTCAGAAAAGAGAGTCAGTCTTCTTGTACTTAAGTCGGCATTGTGCCTTTTGTATTTCATTCCGATGGAATTTCTGTGTTTCATCGTCAATAGGAAGGTCCAAGGGATACAGTAAACCTGAGGTGAAGCATCGGAATCTATAACTAGTTTCACAGGAATGGTTCAAACATAGTCAGTAAGAAGAGTCAGTCTTCTTGTACTTAAGTTGGCATTGCGCCTTTTCTATTTAATTCCGATGCAATTTCTGTGTTTCATCGTCAATAAGAAGGTCAGAGGGATACAGTAATCCTGAAGGGAAGCATCGGAATCTATAACTAGTGTCACAGGAATGGTTCAAAACATAGTTAGTAAGAAGAGTCAGTCTTCTTGTAGTTAAGACGGCATTGTGCCTTTTCTATTTAATTTCGATGCAATTTTTGTGTTTCATCGTCAATAAGAAGGTCCAAGGGATACAGTAAACCTGGAGTGAAGCATCGGAAACTATAACTAGTGTCACAGGAATGGTTCGAAACATAGACAGTAAGAAGAGTCAGTCTTCTTGTACTTACGTCGGCATAGTGCCTTTTCTATTTAATTCCGATGCAATTTGTGTGTTTCATCGTCTATAAGGAGGTCCAAGGGATACAGTAAACCTGGAGTGTAGCATCGGAATCTATAACTAGTGTCACAGGAATGGTTCAAAGCATAGACAGAAAGAAGAGTCAGTCTTCGTGTACTTAAGTCGGCATTTTGCCTTTTGTATTTAATTCCGATGCAATTTCTGTGTTTTATCGTCAATAAGAAGGTCCAAGGCATACAGTAAACCTGAGGTGAAGCATCTGAATCTATAACTAGTGTCACAGGAATGGTTCAAAACATAGACAGTAAGAGGAGTCACTCTCCTTGTACTTAATTCTGCACTGTGCCTTTTGTATTTAATTCCGATACAATTTCTGTGTTTCATCCTCAATAAGAATGTCCAAGGGATACAGTAAACCTGAAGTGTAGCATCGGAATTTATAACTAGTGTCACATTAATGGTTCAAAACATAGTCAGTAAGAAGAGTCAGTCTTCTTGTACTTAAGTCAGCATTGTGCCATTTCTATTTAATTCCGATGCAATTTCTGTGTTTCATCGTCAATAAGAAGGTTCAAGGGATACAGTAAACCTGAGGTGAAGCATCGGAATCTATAACTAGTGTCACAGGAATGGTTCAAAACATAGTCAGTAAGAAGATTCAGTCTTCTTGTACATAAGTCGGCATTGTACCTTTTCTATTTAATTCCGATGCAATTTCTGTGTTTCATCGTCAATAACAAGTTCCAAGGGATACAGTAAACCTGGAGTGAAGCATCGGAATCTACACCTAGTGTCAATGGAATGGTTCAAAACATAGACAGTAAGAAGAGTCAGTCTTCTTGTACTTAAGTCGGCATTGTGCCTTTTGTATTTAATTCCGATGCAGTTTCTGTGTTTCATCGTCAATAAGAAGGTCAGAGGGGTACAGTAAACCTGAAGTGAAGCATCGGAATCTATAGCTAGTGTCACAGGAATGGTTCAAAACATAGTCAGTAAGAAGAGTCAGTCTTCTTGTCCTTAAGTCGTCATTGTGCCTTTTGTACTTAATTCCGATGCAGTTTCTGTGTTTCATCATCAATAAGAAGGTCCAAGGGATACAGTAAACTTGGAGTGAAGCATCGGAAACTATAACTAGTGTCACAGGAATGGTTCAAAACATAGACAGTAAGAAGAGTCAGTCTCCTTGTACTTAATTCTGCACTGTGCCTTTTGTATTTAATTCCGATGTAATTTCTGTGTTTCATCGTCAATAAGAAGGACCACGGGATACAGTAAACGTGGAGTGAAGCTTCGGAGTCTATAACTAGTGTCAAAGGACTGGTTCAAAAATAGACAGTAAGAAGGGTCAGTCTTCTTGAACTTAATTCGGCATTGTGCCTTCTGTATTTAATTCCGATGCAATTTCTGTGTTTCATCGTCAATAAGAAGGTCAGAGGGATACAGTAAACCTGAAGTGAACCATCGGAACCCATAACTAGTGTCACAGGAATAATTCAAACATAGTCAGTAAGAAGAGTCAGTCTTCGTGTACTTCAGTCGGCATTTTGCCTTTTGTATTTAATTCCGATGCAATTTCTGTGTTTCATCGTCAATAAGAAGGTCCAAGGGATACAGTAAACCTGGAGTGAAGCATCGGAAACCATAACTAGTGTCACAGGAATGGTTCAAATCATAGACAGTAAGAAGAGTCAGTCTTCTTGTACTTACGTCGGCATAGTGCTTTTTCTATTTAATTCCGATGCAATTTGTGTGTTTCAACGTCAATAAGAAGGTCCAAGGGATACAGTAAACCTGGAGTGTAGCATCGGAATCTATAACTAGTGTCACAGGAATGGTTCAAAACATAGACAGTAAGAAGAGTCAGTCTTCCTGTACTTAAGTCGGCATTTTGCCTTTTGTATTTAATTCCGATGCAATTTCTGTGTTTTATCGTCAATAAGAAGGTCCAAGGCATACAGTAAACCTGAGGTGAAGCATCGGAATCTATAAGTAGCGTCACAGGAATGGTTCAAAACATAGTCAGTAAGAATAGTTAGTCTTCTTGTACTTAAGTCGGCATTGTACCTTTTCTATTTAATTCCGATGCAATTTCTGTGTTTCATCGTCAATAACAAGGTCCAAGGGATACAGTAAACCTGAGGTGAAGCATCGGAATCTATAAGTAGCGTCACAGGAATGGTTCAAAACATAGTCAGTAAGAAGAGTCAGTCTTCTTGTACTTAAGTCGGCATTGTACCTTTTCTATTTAATTCCGATGCAATTTCTGTGTTTCATCGTCAATAACAAGGTCCAAGGGATACAGTAAACCTGGAGTGAAGCATCGGAATCTATAACTAGTGTCAATTGAATATTTCAAAACATAGACAGTAAGAAGAGTCAGTCTCCTTGTACTTAATTCTGCACTGTGAATTTTGTATTTAATTCCGATGCAATTTCTGTGTTTCATCGTCAATAAGAATGTCCAAGGGATACAGTAAACCTGAAGTGTAGCATCGGAATTTATAACTAGTGTCACAGGAATGGTTCAAAACATAGTCAGTAAGAAGAGTCAGTCTTCTTGTACTTAAGTCGGCATTGTGCCTTTTCTATTTAATTCCGATGCAATTTCTGTGTTTAATCGTCAATAAGAAGGACCAAGGGATACAGTAAACCTGGAGAGAAGCATTGGAGTCTATAACTAGTGTCACAGGACTGGTTCTAAGGTAGACAGTAAGAAGAGTCAGTCTTCTAGAACTTAATTCGGCATTGTGCCTTTTGTATTCAATTCCGATGCAATTTCTGTGTTTCATCGTCAATAAGAAGGTCAGAGGGATACAGTAAACCTGAAGTGAAGCATCGGAATCCATAACTAGTGTCACAGGAATGGTTCAAAACATAGTCAGTAAGAAGAGTCAGTCTTCTTGTACTTAAGTCGGCATTGTGCCTTTTGTATTTAATTCCGATGCAATTTCTGTGTTTCATCGTCAATAAGAAGGCCCAAGGGACACAGTAAACCTGGAGTGAAGCATCGGAATCTGTAACTAGTGTCACAGGAATGGTTCAAACCATAGACTGTAAGAAGAGTCAGTCTTCGTGCACTTCAGTCGGCATTTTGTCTTTTGTATTTAATTCCGATGCAATTTTTGTGTTTCATAGTCAATACGAAGGTCCAAGGGGTACAGTAAACCTGAAGTGAAGCATCGGGATCTATAACTAGTGTCACAGGAATCGTTCAAAACATACTCAGTAAGAAGAGTCAGTCTTCTTGTACTTAAGTCGACATAGTGCCTTTTGTATTTAATTCCGATGCAATTTGTGTGTTTCATCGTCAATAAGAAGGTCCAAGGGATACAGTAAACCTGGAGTGAAGCATCGGAATCTATAACTAGTGTCAATGGTATGGTTCAAAACATGGACGGTAAGAAGAGTCAGTCTTCTTGTACTTAAGTCGGCATTGTGCCTTTTGGATTTAATTACGATGCAATGTCTGTGTTTCATCGTCATTAAGAAGGTCAGAGGGATACAGTAAACCTGAAGTGAAGCATCGGAATCTATAGCTAGTGTCACAGGAATGGTTCAAAACATAGTCAGTAAGAAGAGTCAATCTTGTTGTCCTTAAGACGGCATTGCGCCTTTTGTATTTAATTCCGATGCAATTTCTGTGTTTCATCGTCAATAAGAAAGTCCAAGGGATGCAGTAAACCAGGAGTGAAGCATCGGAATCTATAACTAGTGTCACAGAAATGGTTCAAAACATAGACAGTAAGAAGATTCAGTCTTCTTGTACTTAATTCGGCATTGTGCCTTTTGTATTTAATTCCGATGCAATTTCTGTGTTTCATCGTCAATAGGAACGTCCAAGGGATACAGTAAATCTGAGGTAAAGCATCGGAATCTATAACTAGTTTCACAGGAATGGTTCAAATCATAGTCAGTAAGAAGAGTCAGTCTTCTTGTACTTAAGTTGGCATTGTGCCTTTTCTATTTAATTCCGATGCAATTTCTGTGTTTCATCGTCAATAAGAAGGTCAGAGTGATACAGTAATCCAGAAGGGAAGCATCGGAATCTGTAACTAGTGTCACAGGAATGATTCAAAGCATAGTCAGTAATAAGAGTCAGTCTTCTTGTAGTTAAGACGGCATTGTGCCTTTTCTATTTAATTCCGATGCAATTTCTGTGTTTCATCGTCAATAAGAAGGTCCAAGGGATACAGTAAACCTGGAGTGAAGCATCGGAAACTATAACTAGTGTCACAGGAATGGTTCAAAACATAGACAGTAAGAAGAGTCAGTCTTCTTGTACTTACGTCGGCATAGTGCCTTTTCTACTTAATTCCGATGCAATTTGTGTGTTTCAACGTCAATAAGAAGGTCCAAGGGATACAGTAAACCTGGAGTGTAGCATCGGAATCTATAACTAGTGTCACAGGAATGGTTCAAAGCATAGACAATAAGAAGAGTCAGTCTTCGTGTACTTAAGTCGGCATTTTGCCTTTTTTATTTAATTCCGATGCAATTTCTGTGTTTTATCGTCAATAAGTAGGTCCAAGGCATACAGTAAACCTGAGGTGAAGCATCGGAATCTATAAGTAGTGTCACAGGAATGGTTCAAAACATAGTCAGTAAGAAGAGTCAGTCTTCTTGAACTTAATTCGGCATTGTGCCCTCTGTATTTAATTCCGATGCAATTTCTGTGTTTCATCGTCAATAAGAAGGTCAGAGGGACACAGTAAACCTGAAGTGAAACATCGGAATCCATAACTAGTGTCACAGGAAAGGTTCAAAACATAGTCAGTAAGAAGAGTTAGTCTTCTTGTACTTAAGTCGGCATTGTGCATTTTGTATTTAATTCCGATGCAATTTCTGTGTTTCATCGTCAATAGAAATGTCCAAAGGATACAGTAAACCTGGAGGCAAACATCGGAATCTGTAACTAGTGTCACGGGAATGGTTCAAATCTTAGACAGTAAGAAGAGTCAGTCTTCGTGTACTTCAGTCGGCATTTTGCCTTTTGTATTTAATTCCGATGCAATTTCTGTGTTTCATCGTCAATAAGAACGTCCAAGGGATACAGTAAACCTGAAGTGAAGCATCGGGATCTGTAACTAGTGTCACAGGAATCGTTCAAAACATAGTCAGTAAGAAGAGTCAGTCTACTTGAACGTAAGTCGGCATAGTGCCTTATCTATTTAATTCCGATGCAATTTGTGTGTTTCATCGTCAATAAGAAGGTCCAAGGGATACAGTAAAGCTGGAGTCAAGCATCGGAATCTATAACTAGTGTCAATGGTTTGGTTCAAAACATAGACAGTAAGAAGAGTCAGTGTTCTTGTAGTTAAGTCGGCATTGTGCCGTTTGTATTTAATTCCGATGCAATTTCTGTGTTTCATCGTCAATAAGAAGGTCAGAGGGATACACTAAACCTGAAATGAAGCATCGGAATTCATAACTAGTGTCACAGGAATGGATCAAAGCATAGTCAGAAAGGAGAGTCAGTCTTCATGTACTCAAGTCGGCATTGTGCCTTTTGTATTTCATTCCGATGGTACTTCCGTGTTTCATCGTCAATAGGAAGGTCCAAGGGATTCTGTAAACCTGAGGTGAAGCATCGGAATCTATAACTAGTTTCACAGGAATGGTTCAAAACATAGTCAGTAAGAAGAGTCAGTCTTCTTGTACTTAAGTTGGCATTATGCCTTTTCTATTTAATTCTGATGCAATTTCTGTATTTCATCGTCAATAGGAAGGTCAGAATAATACAGTAATCCTGAAGGGAAGCATCGGAATCTATAACTAGTGTCACAGGAATGGTTCAAAACATAGTCAGTAAGAAGAGTCAGTCTTCTTGTAGTTAAGACGGCATTGTGCCTTTTCTAATTAATTTCGAGGCAATTTCTGTGTTTCATCGTCAATAAGAAGGTCCAAGGGATACAGTAAACCTGGAGTGAAGCATCGGAAACTATAACTAGTGTCACAGGAATGGTTCGAAACATAGACAGTAAGAAGAATCAGTCTTCTTGTACTTACGTCGGCATAGTGCCTTTTCTATTTAATTCCGATGCAATTTGTGTGTTTCATCGTCAATAAGGAGGTCCAAGGAATACAGTAAACCTGGAGTGTAGCATCGGAATCTATAACTAGTGTCACAGGAATGGTTCAAAGCATAGACAGTAAGAAGAGTCAGTCTTCGTGTACTTAAGTCGGCATTTTGCCTTTTGTATTTAATTCCGATGCAATTTCTGTGTTTTATCGTCAATAAGAAGGTCCAAGGCATACAGTAAACCTGAGGTGAAGCATCTGAATCTATAACTAGTGTCACAGGAATGGTTCAAAACATAGACAGTAAGAAGAGTCAGTCTCCTTGTACTTAATTCTGCACTGTGCCTTTTGTATTTAATTCCGATACAATTTCTGTGTTTCATCCTCAATACGAATGTCCAAGGGATACAGTGAACCTGAAGTGTAGCATCGGAATTTATAACTAGTGTCACAGGAATGGTTCAAAACATAGTCAGTATAAAGAGTTAGTCTTCTTGTACTTAAGTCGGCATTGTGCCATTTCTATTTAATTCCGATGCAATTTCTGTGTTTAATCGTCAATAAGAAGGACCAAGGGATACAGTAAACCTGGAGTGAAGCATCGGAGTCTATAACTAGTGTTACAGGACTGGTTCAAAAATAGACAGTAAGAAGAGTCAGTCTTCTTGAACTTATTTCGGCATTGTGCCTTTTGTATTCAATTCCGATGCAATTTCTGTGTTTAATCGTCAATAAGAAGGTCCAAGGGATACAGTAAACCTGGAGTGTAGCATCGGAATCCATAACTAGAGTCTCAGGAATAGTTCAAAACATAGACAGTAAAAAGAGTCAGTCTTCGTGTACTTAAGTTGGCAATTTGCCTTTTGTATTTAATTCCGATGCAATTTCTGTGTTTCATCGTCAATAAGAAGGTCCAAGGGATACAGTAAACCAGAGGTGAAGCATCGGAATCTATAACTAGTGTCACAGGAATGGTTCAAAACATAGTCAGTAAGAAGATTCAGTCTTCTTGTACTTAAGTCGGCATTGTACCTTTTCTATTTAATTCCGATGCAATTTCTGTGTTTCATCGTCAATAACAAGTTCCAAGGGATACAGTAAACCTGGAGTTAAGCATCGGAATCTACACCTAGTGTCAATGGAATGGTTCAAAACATAGACAGTAAGAAAGTCAGTCTTCTTGTACTTAAGTCGGCATTGTGCCTTTTGTATTTAATTATGATGCAATTTCTGTGTTTCATCATCAATAAGAAGGTCCAAGGGATACAGTAAACATGGAGTGAAGCATCGGAATCTATAACTAGTGTCACAGGATTGGTTCAAAACATAGACAGTAAGAAGAGTCAGTCTCCTTGTACTTAATTCTGCACTGTGCATTTTGTATTTAATTCCGATGCAATTTCTGTGTTTCATCGTCAATAAGAAGGTCCAAGGGATACAGTAAACCTGGAGGGAAACATCGGAAGCTGTAACTAGTGTAACAGGAATGGTTCAAATCATAGACAGTATGAAGAGTCAGTCTTCGTGTACTTCAGTCGGCATTTTGCCTTTTGTATTTAATTCCGATGCATTTCTGTGTTTCATCGTCAATAAGAAGGTCCAAGGGATACAGTAAACCTGAAGTGAAGCATCGGGATCTGTAACTAGTGTCACAGGAATCGTTCAAAACATAGTCAGTAAGAAGAGTCTGTCTTCTTGTACTTAAGTCGGCATAGTGGCTTATCTATTTAATTCCGATGCAATTTCTGTGTTTCATCGTCAATAACAAGTTCCAAGGGATACAATAAACCTGGAGTGAAGCATCGGAATCTATAACTAGTGTCAATGGAATGGTTCAAAACATAGACAGTAAGAAGAGTCAGTCTTCTTGTACTTAAGTCGGCATTGTGCCGTTTGTATTTAATTCCGATGCAGTTTCTGTGTTTCATCGTCAATAAGAAGGTCAGAGGGGTACAGTAAACCTGAAGTGAAGCATCGGAATCTATAGCTAGTGTCACAGGAATGGTTCAAAACATAGTCAGTAAGAAGAGTCGGTCTTCTTGTCCTTAAGTCGTCATTGTGCCTTTTGTATTTATTTCCGATGCAGTTTCTGTGTTTCATCATCAATAAGAAGGTCCAAGGGATACAGTAAACTTGGAGTGAAGCATCGGAAACTATAACTAGTGTCACAGAAATGGTTCAAAACATAGACAGTAAGAAGAGTCAGTCTCCTTGTACTTAATTCAGCACTGTGCCTTTTGTATTTAATTCCGATGCAATTTCTGTGTTTCATCGTCAATAAGAAGGACCAAGGGATACAGTAAACGTGGAGTGAAGCATCGGAGTCTATAACTAGTGTCAAAGGACTGGTTCAAAGATAGACAGTAAGAAGAGTCAGTCTTCTTGAACTTAATTCGGCATTGTGCCTTCTGTATTTAATTCCGATGCAAATTCTGTGTTTCATCGTCAATAAGATGGTCAGAGGGATACAGTAAACCTGAAGTGAAGCAGCGGAATCCATAACTAGTGTCACAGGAATGGTTCAAAACATAGTCAGTAAGAAGAGTTAGTCTTCTTGTACTTAAGTCGGCATTGTGCCTTTTGTATTTAATTCCGATGCAATTTCTGTGTTTTATCGTCTATAAGAAGGTCCAAGGGATACAGTAAACCTGGAGGGAAACATCGGAATCTGTAACTAGTGTCACAGGAATGGGTCAAATCATAGACAGTAAGAAGATTCAGTCTTCGTGTACTTCAGTCGGCATTTTGCTTTTTGTATTTAATTCCGATGCAATTTCTGTGTTTCATCGTCAATAAGAAGGTCCAAGGGATACAGTAAACCTAAAGTGAAGCATCGGGATCTGTAACTAGTGTCACAGGAATCGTTCAAAACATAGTCAGTAAGAAGAGTCAGTCTTCTTGTACTTAAGTCGGCATAGTGCCTTATCTATTTAATTCCGATGCAATTTCTGTGTTTCATCGTCAATAAGAAGGTCCAAGGGATACAGTAAACCTGGAGTCAAGCATCGGAATCTATAACTAGTGTCAATGGTATGGTTCAAAACATAGACAGTAAGAAGAGTCAGTCTTCTCGTACTTAAGTCGGCATTGTGCCTTTTGTATTTAATTCCGATGCAATTTCTGTGTTTCATCGTCAATAAGAAGGTCAGAGGGATACACTAAACCTGAAGTGAAGCATCGGAATTCATAACTAGTGTCACAGGAATGGTTCAAAGCATAGTCAGATAGGAGAGTCAGTCTTCTTGTACTTAAGTCGGCATTGTGCCTTTTGTATTTAATTCCGATGCAATTTATGTGTTTCATCGTCAATAAGAAGGTCCAAGGGACACAGTAAACCTGGAGTGAAGCATCGGAATCCGTAACTAGTGTCACAGGAATGATTCAAATCATAGACTGTAAGAAGATTCAGTCTTCGTGCACTTCAGTCGGCATTTTGCCATTTGTATTTAATTCCTATGCAATTTTTGTGTTTCATAGTCAATAAGAAGGTCCAAGGGATACAGTAAACCTGAAGTGAAGCATCGGGATCTATAACTAGTGTCACAGGAATCGTTCAAAGCACAGTCAGTAAGAAGAGTCAGTCTTCTTGTACTTAAGTCGGCATAGTGCCTTTTCTATTTAATTCCGATGCAATTTGTGTGTTTCATCGTCAATACGAAGGTCCAAGGGACACAGTAAACCTGGAGTGAAGCATCGGAATCTATAACTAGTGTCAATGGTATGGTTCTAACCATGGACGGTAAGAAGAGTCAGTCTTCTTGTACTTAAGTCGGCATTGTGCCTTTTGGATTTAATTACGATGCAATGTCTGTGTTTCATCGTCATTAAGAAGGTCAGAGGGATACAGTAAACCTGAAGATAAGCATCGGAATCTATAGCTAGTGTCACAGGAATGGTTCAAGACATAGTCAGTAAGATGAGTCAATCTTGTTGTCCTTAAGTCGGCATTGTGCATTTTGTATTTAATTCCGATGCAATTTCTGTGTTTCATCGTCAATAAGAAGGTCCAAGGGATGCAGTAAACCAGGAGTGAAGCATCGGAATCTATAACTAGTGTCACAGAAATGGTTCAAAACACAGACGGTAAGAAGAGTCAGCCTTCTTGTACTTAATTCGGCATTGTGCCTTTTGTATTTAATTCCGATGTAATTTCTGTGTTTCATCGTCAATAGGAACGTCCAAGGGATACAGTAAATCTGAGGTGAAGCATCGGAATCAATAACTAGTTTCACAGGAATGGTTCAAATCATAGTCAGTAAGAAGAGTCAGTCTTCTTGTTCTTAAGTTGGCATTTTGCCTTTTCTATTTAATTCCGATGCAATTTCTGTGTTTCATCGTCAATAAGAAGGTCAGAGGGATACAGTAATCCTGAAGGGAAGCATCGGAATCTATAACTAGTGTCACAGGAATGGTTCAAAACATAGTCAGTAAGAAGAGTCAGTCTTCTTGTAGTTAAGACGGCATTGTGCCTTTTCTATTAAATTCCGATGCAATTTCTGTGTTTCATCGTCAATAAGAAGGTCCAAGGGATACAGTAAAACTGGAGTGAAGCATCGGAAACTATAACTAGTGTCACAATAATGGTTCAAAACATAGACAGTAAGAAGAGTCAGTCTTCGTGTACTTAAGTCGGCATTTTGCCTATTTATTTAATTCCGATGCAATTTCTGTGTTTCATCGTCAATAAGAAGATCCAAGGCATACAGTAAACCTGAGGTGAAGCATCGGAATCTATAAGTAGTGTCACAGGAATGGTTCAAAACATAGTCTGAAAGAAGAGTCAGTCTTCTTGTACTTAAGTCGGCATTGTACCTTTTCTATTTAATTCCGATGCAATTTCTGTGTTTCATCGTCAATAACAAGGTCCAAGGGATACAGTAAACCTCTAGTGAAGCATCGGAATCTATAACTAGTGTGAATGGAATATTTCAAAACATAGACAGTAAGAAGAGTCAGTCTCCTTGTACTTAATTCTGCACTGTGCCTTTTGTATTTAATTCCGATGCAATTTCTGTGTTTCATCGTCAATAAGAATGTCCAAGGGATACAGTAAACCTGGAGTGAAACATCGGAGTCTATAACTAGTGTCACAGGACTGGTTCAAAAATAGACAGTAAGAAGAGTCAGTCTTCTAGAACTTAATTCGGCATTGTGCCTTTTGTATTCAATTCCGATGCAATTTCTGTGTTTCATCCTCAATAAGAAGGTCCAAGGGAAACAGTAAACCTGGAGTGAAGCATCGGAATCTATAACTAGTGTCACAGGAATGGTTCAAAACATAGACAGTAAGAAGCGTCAGTCTTCTTGTACTTAATTCGGCATTGTGCCTTTTGTATTTAATTCCGATGCAATTTCTGTGTTTCATCGTCAATAACAAGGTCCAAGGGATACAGTAAACCTCAAGTGAAGCATCGGAATTTATAACGGGTGTCACAGGAATGGTTCAAACATAGTCAGTAGGAAGAGTCGGTCTTCATGTACTTAAGTCAGCATTGTGCCTTTTGTATTTAATTCCGATGCATTTTCTGTGTTTCATCGTCAATAAGAAGGTCCAAGGGATACAGTAAACCTGAAGTGAAGCATCGGGATCTGTAACTAGTGTCACAGGAATCGTTCAAAGCATAGTCAGTAAGAAGAGTCAGTCTTCTTGTACTTAAGTCGGCATAGTGCCTTATCTATTTAATTCCGATGCAATTTCTGTGTTTCATCGTCAATAACAAGTTCCAAGGGATACAGTAAACCTGGAGTGAAGCATCGGAATCTATAACTAGTGTCAATGGAATGGTTCAAAACATAGACAGTAAGAAGAGTTAGTCTTCTTGTACTGAAGTCGGCATTGTGCCGTTTGTATATAATTCCGATGCAGTTTCTGTGTTTCATCGTCAATAAGAGGGTCAGAGGGCTACAGTAAACCTGAAGTGAAGCATCGGAATCTATAGCTAGTGTCACAGTAATGGTTCAAAACATAGTCAGTAAGAAGAGTCAGTCTTCTTGTCCTTAAGTCGTCATTGTGCCTTTTGTATTTAATTCCGATGCAGTTTCTGTGTTTCATCATCAATAAGAAGGTCCAAGGGATACAGTAAACTAGGAGTGAAGCATCGGAAACTATAACTAGTGTCACAGGAAAGGTTCAAAACATAGACAGTAAGAAGAGTCAGTCTCCTTGTACTTAATTCTGCACTGTGCCTTTTGTATTTAATTCCGATGCAATTTCTGTGTTTCATCGTCAATAAGAAGGACCAAGGGATACAGTAAACGTGGAGTGAAGCATCGGAGTCTATAACTAGTGTCAAAGAACTGGTTCAAAACATAGTCAGTAAGAAGAGTCAGTCTTCTTGTAGTTAAGAGGGCATTGTGCCTTTTCTATTTAATTCCGATGCAATTTCTGTGTTTCATCGTCAATAAGAAGGTCCAAGGGATACAGTAAACCTGGAGGGAAACATCGGAAGCTGTAACTAGTGTAACAGGAATGGTTCAAATCATAGACAGTATGAAGAGTCAGTCTTCGTGTACTTCAGTCGGCATTTTGCCTTTTGTATTTAATTCCGATGCATTTCTGTGTTTCATCGTCAATAAGAAGGTCCAAGGGATACAGTAAACCTGAAGTGAAGCATCGGGATCTGTAACTAGTGTCACAGGAATCGTTCAAAACATAGTCAGTAAGAAGAGTCTGTCTTCTTGTACTTAAGTCGGCATAGTGGCTTATCTATTTAATTCCGATGCAATTTCTGTGTTTCATCGTCAATAACAAGTTCCAAGGGATACAATAAACCTGGAGTGAAGCATCGGAATCTATAACTAGTGTCAATGGAATGGTTCAAAACATAGACAGTAAGAAGAGTCAGTCTTCTTGTACTTAAGTCGGCATTGTGCCGTTTGTATTTAATTCCGATGCAGTTTCTGTGTTTCATCGTCAATAAGAAGGTCAGAGGGGTACAGTAAACCTGAAGTGAAGCATCGGAATCTATAGCTAGTGTCACAGGAATGGTTCAAAACATAGTCAGTAAGAAGAGTCGGTCTTCTTGTCCTTAAGTCGTCATTGTGCCTTTTGTATTTATTTCCGATGCAGTTTCTGTGTTTCATCATCAATAAGAAGGTCCAAGGGATACAGTAAACTTGGAGTGAAGCATCGGAAACTATAACTAGTGTCACAGAAATGGTTCAAAACATAGACAGTAAGAAGAGTCAGTCTCCTTGTACTTAATTCAGCACTGTGCCTTTTGTATTTAATTCCGATACAATTTCTGTGTTTCATCGTCAATAAGAAGGACCAAGGGATACAGTAAACGTGGAGTGAAGCATCGGAGTCTATAACTAGTGTCAAAGGACTGGTTCAAAAATAGACAGTAAGAAGAGTCAGTCTTCTTGAACTTAATTCGGCATTGTGCCTTCTGTATTTAATTCCGATGCAAATTCTGTGTTTCATCGTCAATAAGATGGTCAGAGGGATACAGTAAACCTGAAGTGAAGCAGCGGAATCCATAACTAGTGTCACAGGAATGGTTCAAAACATAGTCAGTAAGAAGAGTTAGTCTTCTTGTACTTAAGTCGGCATTGTGCCTTTTGTATTTAATTCCGATGCAATTTCTGTGTTTTATCGTCTATAAGAAGGTCCAAGGGATACAGTAAACCTGGAGGGAAACATCGGAATCTGTAACTAGTGTCACAGGAATGGGTCAAATCATAGACAGTAAGAAGATTCAGTCTTCGTGTACTTCAGTCGGCATTTTGCTTTTTGTATTTAATTCCGATGCAATTTCTGTGTTTCATCGTCAATAAGAAGGTCCAAGGGATACAGTAAACCTAAAGTGAAGCATCGGGATCTGTAACTAGTGTCACAGGAATCGTTCAAAACATAGTCAGTAAGAAGAGTCAGTCTTCTTGTACTTAAGTCGGCATAGTGCCTTATCTATTTAATTCCGATGCAATTTCTGTGTTTCATCGTCAATAAGAAGGTCCAAGGGATACAGTAAACCTGGAGTCAAGCATCGGAATCTATAACTAGTGTCAATGGTATGGTTCAAAACATAGACAGTAAGAAGAGTCAGTCTTCTCGTACTTAAGTCGGCATTGTGCCTTTTGTATTTAATTCCGATGCAATTTCTGTGTTTCATCGTCAATAAGAAGGTCAGAGGGATACACTAAACCTGAAGTGAAGCATCGGAATTCATAACTAGTGTCACAGGAATGGTTCAAAGCATAGTCAGATAGGAGAGTCAGTCTTCTTGTACTTAAGTCGGCATTGTGCCTTTTGTATTTAATTCCGATGCAATTTCTGTGTTTCATCGTCAATAAGAAGGTCCAAGGGACACAGTAAACCTGGAGTGAAGCATCGGAATCCGTAACTAGTGTCACAGGAATGATTCAAATCATAGACTGTAAGAAGATTCAGTCTTCGTGCACTTCAGTCGGCATTTTGCCATTTGTATTTAATTCCTATGCAATTTTTGTGTTTCATAGTCAATAAGAAGGTCCAAGGGATACAGTAAACCTGAAGTGAAGCATCGGGATCTATAACTAGTGTCACAGGAATCGTTCAAAGCACAGTCAGTAAGAAGAGTCAGTCTTCTTGTACTTAAGTCGGCATAGTGCCTTTTCTATTTAATTCCGATGCAATTTGTGTGTTTCATCGTCAATACGAAGGTCCAAGGGACACAGTAAACCTGGAGTGAAGCATCGGAATCTATAACTAGTGTCAATGGTATGGTTCTAACCATGGACGGTAAGAAGAGTCAGTCTTCTTGTACTTAAGTCGGCATTGTGCCTTTTGGATTTAATTACGATGCAATGTCTGTGTTTCATCGTCATTAAGAAGGTCAGAGGGATACAGTAAACCTGAAGATAAGCATCGGAATCTATAGCTAGTGTCACAGGAATGGTTCAAGACATAGTCAGTAAGATGAGTCAATCTTGTTGTCCTTAAGTCGGCATTGTGCATTTTGTATTTAATTCCGATGCAATTTCTGTGTTTCATCGTCAATAAGAAGGTCCAAGGGATGCAGTAAACCAGGAGTGAAGCATCGGAATCTATAACTAGTGTCACAGAAATGGTTCAAAACACAGACGGTAAGAAGAGTCAGCCTTCTTGTACTTAATTCGGCATTGTGCCTTTTGTATTTAATTCCGATGTAATTTCTGTGTTTCATCGTCAATAGGAACGTCCAAGGGATACAGTAAATCTGAGGTGAAGCATCGGAATCAATAACTAGTTTCACAGGAATGGTTCAAATCATAGTCAGTAAGAAGAGTCAGTCTTCTTGTTCTTAAGTTGGCATTGTGCCTTTTCTATTTAATTCCGATGCAATTTCTGTGTTTCATCGTCAATAAGAAGGTCAGAGGGATACAGTAATCCTGAAGGGAAGCATCGGAATCTATAACTAGTGTCACAGGAATGGTTCAAAACATAGTCAGTAAGAAGAGTCAGTCTTCTTGTAGTTAAGACGGCATTGTGCCTTTTCTATTAAATTCCGATGCAATTTCTGTGTTTCATCGTCAATAAGAAGGTCCAAGGGATACAGTAAAACTGGAGTGAAGCATCGGAAACTATAACTAGTGTCACAGGAATGGTTCAAAACATAGACAGTAAGAAGAGTCAGTCTTCGTGTACTTAAGTCGGCATTTTGCCTATTTATTTAATTCCGATGCAATTTCTGTGTTTCATCGTCAATAAGAAGATCCAAGGCATACAGTAAACCTGAGGTGAAGCATCGGAATCTATAAGTAGTGTCACAGGAATGGTTCAAAACATAGTCTGAAAGAAGAGTCAGTCTTCTTGTACTTAAGTCGGCATTGTACCTTTTCTATTTAATTCCGATGCAATTTCTGTGTTTCATCGTCAATAACAAGGTCCAAGGGATACAGTAAACCTCTAGTGAAGCATCGGAATCTATAACTAGTGTGAATGGAATATTTCAAAACATAGACAGTAAGAAGAGTCAGTCTCCTTGTACTTAATTCTGCACTGTGCCTTTTGTATTTAATTCCGATGCAATTTCTGTGTTTCATCGTCAATAAGAATGTCCAAGGGATACAGTAAACCTGGAGTGAAACATCGGAGTCTATAACTAGTGTCACAGGACTGGTTCAAAAATAGACAGTAAGAAGAGTCAGTCTTCTAGAACTTAATTCGGCATTGTGCCTTTTGTATTCAATTCCGATGCAATTTCTGTGTTTCATCCTCAATAAGAAGGTCCAAGGGAAACAGTAAACCTGGAGTGAAGCATCGGAATCTATAACTAGTGTCACAGGAATGGTTCAAAACATAGACAGTAAGAAGCGTCAGTCTTCTTGTACTTAATTCGGCATTGTGCCTTTTGTATTTAATTCCGATGCAATTTCTGTGTTTCATCGTCAATAACAAGGTCCAAGGGATACAGTAAACCTCAAGTGAAGCATCGGAATTTATAACGGGTGTCACAGGAATGGTTCAAACATAGTCAGTAGGAAGAGTCGGTCTTCATGTACTTAAGTCAGCATTGTGCCTTTTGTATTTAATTCCGATGCATTTTCTGTGTTTCATCGTCAATAAGAAGGTCCAAGGGATACAGTAAACCTGAAGTGAAGCATCGGGATCTGTAACTAGTGTCACAGGAATCGTTCAAAGCATAGTCAGTAAGAAGAGTCAGTCTTCTTGTACTTAAGTCGGCATAGTGCCTTATCTATTTAATTCCGATGCAATTTCTGTGTTTCATCGTCAATAACAAGTTCCAAGGGATACAGTAAACCTGGAGTGAAGCATCGGAATCTATAACTAGTGTCAATGGAATGGTTCAAAACATAGACAGTAAGAAGAGTTAGTCTTCTTGTACTGAAGTCGGCATTGTGCCGTTTGTATATAATTCCGATGCAGTTTCTGTGTTTCATCGTCAATAAGAGGGTCAGAGGGCTACAGTAAACCTGAAGTGAAGCATCGGAATCTATAGCTAGTGTCACAGTAATGGTTCAAAACATAGTCAGTAAGAAGAGTCAGTCTTCTTGTCCTTAAGTCGTCATTGTGCCTTTTGTATTTAATTCCGATGCAGTTTCTGTGTTTCATCATCAATAAGAAGGTCCAAGGGATACAGTAAACTAGGAGTGAAGCATCGGAAACTATAACTAGTGTCACAGGAAAGGTTCAAAACATAGACAGTAAGAAGAGTCAGTCTCCTTGTACTTAATTCTGCACTGTGCCTTTTGTATTTAATTCCGATGCAATTTCTGTGTTTCATCGTCAATAAGAAGGACCAAGGGATACAGTAAACGTGGAGTGAAGCATCGGAGTCTATAACTAGTGTCAAAGAACTGGTTCAAAACATAGTCAGTAAGAAGAGTCAGTCTTCTTGTAGTTAAGAGGGCATTGTGCCTTTTCTATTTAATTCCGATGCAATTTCTGTGTTTCATCGTCAATAAGAAGGTCCAAGGGATACAGTAAACCTGGAGTGAAGCATCGGAAACTATAACTAGTGTCACAGGATTGGTTCAAAACATAGACAGTAAGAAGAGTCAGTCTTCGTGTACTTAAGTCGGCATTTTGCCTTTTTTATTTAATTCCGATGCAAATTCTGTGTTTTATCGTCAATAAGAAGGTCCAAGGCATACAGTAAACCTGAGGTGAAGCATCGGAATCTATAAGTAGCGTCACAGGAATGGTTCAAAACATAGTCAGTAAGAAGAGTCAGTCTTCTTGTACTTAAGTCGGCATTGTACCTTTTCTATTCAATTCCGATGCAATTTCTGTGTTTCATCGTCAATAACAAGGTCCAAGGGATACAGTAAACCCGGAGTGAAACATGGGAATCTATAACTAGTGTCAATGGAATATTTCAAAACATAGACAGTAGGAAGAGTCAGTCTCCTTGTACTTAATTCTGCACTGTGCCTTTTGTATTTAATTCCGATGCAATTTCTGTGTTTCATCGTCAATAAGAATGTCCAAGGGATACAGTAGACCTGAAGTGTAGCATCGGAATTTATAACTAGTGTCACAGGAATGGTTCAAAGCATAGTCAGTAAGAAGAGTCAGTCTTCTTGTACTTAAGTCGGCATTGTGCCTTTTCTATTTAATTCCGATGCAATTTCTGTGTTTAATCGTCAATAAGAAGGACCAAGGGATACAGTAAACCTGGAGTGAAGCATCGGAGTCTATAGCTAGTGTCACAGGACTGGTTCAAAAATAGACAGTAAGAAGAGTCAGTCTTCTAGAACTTAATTCGGCATTGTGCGTTTTGTATTCAATTCCGATGCAATTTCCGTGTTTCATCGTCAATAAGAAGGTCAGAGGGATACAGTAAACCTGAAGTGAAGCATCGGTATCCATAACTAGTGTCACAGGAATGGTTGAAAACATAGTCAGTAAGAAGAGTCAGTCTTCTTGTACTTAAGTCGGCATTGTGCCGTTTTTGTATTTAATTCCGATGCAATTTCTGTGTTTCATCGTCAATAAGAAGGTCCAAGGGACACAGTAAACCTGGAGTGAAGCATCGGAATCCGTAACTAGTGTCACAGGAATGATTCAAATCATAGACTGTAAGAAGAGTCAGTCTTCGTGCACTTCAGTCGGCATTTTGCCATTTGTATTTAATTCCTATGCAATTTTGGTGTTTCATAGTCAATAAGAAGGTCCAAGGGATACAGTAAACCTGAAGTGAAGCATCGGGATCTATAACTAGTGTCACAGGAATCGTTCAAAACATAGTCAGTAAGAAGAGTCAGTCTTCTTGTCCTTAAGTCGGCATAGTGACTTTTCTATTTAATTCCGATGCAATTTGTGTGTTTCATCGTCAATAAGAAGGTCCAAGGGATGCAGTAAACCAGGAGTGAAGCATCGGAATCTATAACTAGTGTCACAGAAATGGTTCAAAACATAGACAGTAAGAAGAGTCAGTCTTCTTGTACTTAATTCGGCATTGTGCCTTTTGTATTTAATTCCGATGCAATTTCTGTGTTTCATCGTCAATAACAAGGTCCAAAGGATACAGTAAACCTCAAGTGAAGCATCGGAATTTATAACGGGTGTCAGAGGAATGGTTCAAACATAGTTAGTAGGAAGAGTCGGTCTTCATGTACTTAAGTCGGCATTGTGCCTTTTGTATTTAATTCCGATGCATTTTCTGTGTTTCATCGTCAATAAGAAGGTCCAAGGAATACAGTAAACCTGAAGTGAAGCATCGATATCTATAACTAGTGTCACAGGAATGGTTCAAAACATAGACAGTAAGAAGAGTCAGTCTTATTGTACTTAAGTCGGCATTGTGCCGTTTGTATTTAATTCCGATGCAATTTCTGTGTTTCATCGTCAACAAGAAGGTCCAAGGTATACAGTAAATCTGTAGTGAAGCTTCGGAATCTATAGCTAGTGTCACAGGAATGGTTCAAAACATAGACAGTAAGAAGTGTCAGTCTTCTTGTCCTTAAGTCGGCATTGTGCCTTTTGTAATTAATTCCGAAGCAATTTCTGTGTTTCATCCTCAATAAGAAGGTCCAAGGGAAACAGTAAACCTGGAGTGAAGCATCGGAATCTATAACTAGTGTCACAGGAATGGTTCAAAACATAGACAGTAAGAAGAGTCAGTCTTCTTCTACTTAATTCTGCTTTGTGCCTTTTGTATTTAATTCCGATGCAATTTCTGTGTTTCATCGTCAATAAGAAGGTCCAAGGTATACAGTAAACCTGAAGTGAAGCATCGGAATTTATAACTAGTGTCACAGGAATGGTTCAAAACATAGTCAGTAAGAAGAGTAAGTCTTCTTGTACTTAAGTCGGCATGGTGCCTTTTGTATTTAATTCCGATGCAATTTCTATGTTTCATCGTCAATAAGAAAGTCAGAGGGGTACAGTAAACCTGAAACCTGAAGTGAAGCATCGTAATCTATAGCTAGTGTCACAGGAATGGTTCAAAACATAGACAGTAAGAAGAGTCAGTCTTCTTGTACTTAATTCTGCTTTGTGCCTATTGTATTTAATTCCGATGCATTTTCTGTGTTTCATCGACAATAAGAAGGTCCAAGGGATACAGTAAACCTGAAGTGAAGCATCGGAATTTATAACTAGTGTCACAGGAATGGTTCAAATCATAGACAGTAAGAAGAGTCAGACTTCTTTTACTTAAGTCGGCATTGTGCCTTTTGTATTTAATTCCGGTGCAATTTCTGTGTTTCATCGTCAATAAGAAGGTCCAAGAGATACAGTAAACCTGGAGTGAAGCATCGGATTCTATAACTAGTGTCACAGGAGTCGTTCAGAAATAGACAGTAAGAAGAGTTAACCTTCTTGAACTTAATTCGGCATTGTGCCTTTTGAATTTAATTCCGATGCAATTTCTGTGTTTCATCGTCAATAAGAAGGTCAGAGGGATACAGTAAACCTGAAGTGAAGCATCGGAATCCATAACTAGTGTCACAGGAATGGTTCAAAACATAGTCAGTAAGAAGAGTTAGTCTTCTTGTACTCAAGTCGACGTTGTGCCTTTTGTATTTAATTCCGATGCAATTTCTGTGTTTCATCGTCAATAAGAAGGTCCAAGGGATACAGTAAACCTGGAGTGAAGCATCGGAATCTGTAACTAGTGTCACAGGAATGGTTCAAATAATCGACAGTAAAAAGAGTCAGTCTTCGTGTACTTCAGTCGGCATTTTGCCTTTTGTATTTAGTTCCGATGCAATTTTTGTGTTTCATCGTCAATGAGAATGTCCAAGGCATACAGTAAACCTGTAGTGAAGCATCGGGATCTATAAGTAGTGTCACAGGAATCGTTCAACTCATATTCAGTAAGAAGAGTCAGTCTTCTTCCACTAAAGTCGGCATAGTGCCTTTTCTATTTCATTCCGATGCAATTTCTGTGTTTCATCGTCAATAAGAAGGTCCAAGGGATACAGTAAACCTGGAGGGAAACATCGGAATCTGTAACTAGTGTCACAGGAATGGTTCAAATCATAGACAGTAAGAAGAGTCAGTCTTCGTGTACTTCAGTCGGCATTTTGCCTTTTGTATTTAATTCCGATGCAATTTCTGTGTTTCATCGTCAATAAGAAGGTCCAAGAGATACAGTAAACCTGAAGTGAAGCATCGGGATCTGTAACTAGAGTCACAGGAATCGTTCAAAACATAGTCAGTAAGAAGAGTCAGTCTTCTTGTACTTAAGTCGGCATAGTGCCTTACCTATTTAATTCCGATGTAATTTCTGTGTTTCATCGTCAATAACAAGTTCCAAGGGACACAGTAAACCTGAAGTGAAGCATCGGAATCTATAACTAGTGTCAATGGAATGGTTCAAAACATAGACAGTAAGAAGAGTCAGTCTTCTTGTACTTAAGTCGGCATAGTGCCTTTTGTATTTAATTCCGATGCAGTTTCTGTGTTTCATCGTCAATAAGAAGGTCAGAGGGGTACAGTAAACCTGAAGTGAAGCATCGGAATCTATAGCTAGTGTCACAGGAATGGTTCAAAACATAGTCAGTAAGAAGAGTCAGTCTTCTTGTCCTTAAGTCGTCATTGTGCCTATTGTATTTAATTCCGATGCAGTTTCTGTGTTTCATCATCAATAAGAACGTCCAAGGGATACAGTAAACTTGGAGTGAAGCATCGGAAACTATAACTAGTGTCACAGGAATGGTTCAAAACATAGACAGTAAGAAGAGTCAGTCTCCTTCAACTTAATTCTGCACTGTGCCTTTTGTATTTAATTACAATGCAATTTCTGTGTTTCATCGTCAATAAGAAGGACCAACGGATACAGTAAACGTGGAGTGAAGCATCGGAGTCTATAACTAGTGTCAAAGGACTGGTTCAAAAATAGACAGTAAGAAGAGTCAGTCTTCTTGAACTTAATTCGGCATTGTGCCTTCTGTATTTAATTCCGATGCAATTTCTGTGTTTCATCGTCAATAAGAAGGTCAGAGGGATACAGTAAACCTGAAGTGAAGCATCGGAATCCATAACTAGTGTCACAGGAATGGTTCAAAACATAGTCAGTAAGAAGAGTTAGTCTTCTTGTACTTAAGTCGGCTTTGCGCCTTTGGTATTTAATTCCGATGCAATTTCTGTGTTTTATCGTCAATAAGAAGGTCCAAGGGATACAGTAAACCTGGAGGGAAACATTGGAATCCGTAACTAGTGTCACAGGAATGGTTCAAATCATAGACAGTAAGAAGAGTCAGTCTTCGTGTACTTCAGTCGGCATTTTGCCTTTTGTATTTAATTCCGATGCAATTTCTGTGTTTCATCGTCAATACGAAGGTCCAAGGGATACAGTAAACCTGAAGTGAAGCATCGGAATTCATAACTAGTGTCACAGGAGTGGTTCAAAGCATAGTCAGAGAGGAGAGTCAGTCTTCTTGTACTTAAGTCGGCATTGTGCCTTTTGTATTTAATTCCGATGCAATTTCTGTATTTCATCGTAAGCAGGAGCGTCCAAGGGATACAGTAAACCTGAGGTGAAGCATCGGAATCTATAACTAGTTTCACAGAAATGGTTCAAAACATAGACAGTAAGAAGAGTCAGTCTTCTTGTACTTAATTCGGCATTGTGCCTTTTGTATTTAATTCCGATGAAATTTCTGTGTTTCATCGTCAATAACAAGGTCCAAGGGATACAGTAAACCTCAAGTGAAGCATCGGAATTTATAATGGGTGTCACAGGAATGGTTCAAACATAGTCAGTAGAAAGATTCGGTCTTCATGTACTTATGTCGGCATTGTTCCTTTTGTATATAATTCCGATGCATTTTCTGTCTTTCATCGTCAATAAGAAGGTCCAAGGAATACAGTAAACCTGAAGTGAAGCATCGAAATCTATAACTAGTGTCACAGGAATGGTTCAAAACATAGACAGTAAGAAGAGTCAGTCTTATTGTACTTAAGTCGGCATTGTGCCGTTTGTATTTAATTCCGATGCAATTTCTGTGTTTCATCGTCAACAAGAAGGTCCAAGGTATACAGTAAATCTGTAGTGATGCATCGGATCTATGACTAGTGTCACAGGAATGGTTCAAAACATAGTCAGTAAGAAGAGTCAGTCTTCTTGTACTTAAGTCGGCATTGTGCCTTTTCAATTTAATTCCGATGCAATTTCTGTGTTTCATCGTCAATAAGAAAGTCCAAGGGATACAGTAAACATGAAGTGAAGCATCGGAATTTATAACTAGTGTCAATGGAATGGTTCAAAACATTGTCAGTAAGAAGAGTAAGTCTTCTTGTACTTAAGTCGACATTGTGCCTTTTCTATTTATTTCCGATGCAATTTCTGTGTTTCATCGTCAATAAGAAGGTCCATGGGATATAGTAAACCTGGAGTGAAGCATCGGAATCTATTACTAGTGTCACAGGAATGGTTCAAAACATAGAGAGTAAGGAGAGTCAGTCTTCTTGTACTTACGTCGACATTGTGCCCTTTCTATTTAAATCCGATGCAATTTCTGTGTTTCATCGTCAATATGAAGGTCCAAGGGATACAGTAAACCTGAAGTGAAGCTTCGGAATCTATAGCTAGTGTCACAGGAATGGTTCAAAACATAGACAGTAAGAAGTGTCAGCCTTCTTGTCCTTAAGTCGGCATTGTGCCTTTTGTAATTAATTCCGAAGCAATTTCTGTGTTTCATCCTAAATAAGAAGGTCCAAGGGAAACAGTAAACCTGGAGTGAAGCATCGGAATCTATAACTAGTGTCACAGGAATGGTTCAAAACATAGACAGTAAGAAGAGTCAGTCTTCTTGTACTTAATTCTGCTTTGTGCCTTTTGTATTTAATTCCCATGCAATTTCTGTGTTTCATCGTCAATACGAAGGTCCAAGGTATACAGTAAACCTGAAGTGAAGCATCGGAATTTATAACTAGTGTCACAGGAATGGTTCAAAACATAGTCAGTAAGGAGAGTCAGTCTTCTTGTACTTAAGTCGGCATGGTGCCTTTTGTATTTAATTCCGATGCAATTTCTATGTTTCATCGTCAATAAGAAAGTCAGAGGGGTACAGTAAACCTGAAACCTGAAGTGAAGCATCGTAATCTATAGCTAGTGTCACAGGAATGGTTCAAAACATAGACAGTAAGAAGAGTCAGTCTTCTTGTACTTAATTCTGCTTTGTGCCTATTGTATTTAATTCCGATGCATTTTCTGTGTTTCATCGACAATAAGAAGGTCCAAGGGATACAGTAAACCTGAAGTGAAGCATCGTAATTTATAACTAGTGTCACAGGAATGGTTCAAAACATAGACAGTATGAAGGGTCAGTCCTCTTGTACTTAAGTCGGCATTGTGCCTTTTGTATTTAACTCCGATGCAATTTCTGTGTTTCATCGTCAATAAGAAGGTCAGAGCGATACAGTAATCCTGAAGTGAAGCATCGGAATCTATAACTAGTGTCACAGGAATAGTTCAAAACATTGTCAGTAAGAAGAGTTAGTCTTCTTGTACTTAAGTCGACGTTGTGCCTTTTGTATTTAATTCCGATGCAATTTCTGTGTTTCATCGTCAATAAGAAGGTCCACGGGATACAGTAAACCTGGAGTGAAGCATCGGAATCTGTAACTAGTGTCACAGGAATGGTTCAAATAATAGACAGTAAGAAGAGTTAGTTTTCGTGTACTTCAGTCGGCATTTTGCCTTTTGTATTTAGTTCCGATGCAATTTTTGTGTTTCATCGTCAATGAGAATGTCCAAGGCATACATTAAACCTGTAGTGAAGCTTCGGGATCTATAACTAGTGTCACAGGAATCGTTCAAATCATAGTCAGTAAGAAGAGGCAGTCTTCTTGTACTAAAGTCGGCATAGTGCCTTTTCTACTTAAATCCGATGCAATTTCTGTGTTTCATCCTCAATAAGAAGGTCCAAGTGATACAGTAAACCTGGAGTGAAGCATCGGAATCTATAACTAGTCTCAATGGTATGGTTCAAAAAATAGACATTAAGAAGAGTCAGTCTTTTTGTCCTTAAGTCGGCATTTTGCCTTTTGTATTTAATTCCGATGCAATTTCTGTGTTTCATCGTCAATAAGAAGGTCAAAGGGATACAGTAAACCTGAAGTGAAGCATCGGGATCTGTAACTAGTGTCACAGGAATCGTTCAAACATAGTCAGTAAGAAGAGTCAGTCTTCTTGTACTTAAGTCGGCATTGTGCCTTTTGTATTTAATTCCGATGCAGTTTCTGTGTTTCATCGTCAATAAGAAGGTCAGAGGGGTACAGTAAACCTGAAGTGAAGCATCGGAATCTGTAGCTAGTGTCACAGGAATGGTTCAAAACATAGTCAGTAAGAAGAGTCAGTCTTCTTGTATTTAAGTCGTCATTGTGCCTATTGTATTTAATTCCGATGCACTTTCTGTGTTTCATCATCAATAAGAAGGTCCAAGGGATACAGTAAACTTGGAGTGAAGCATCGGAAACTATAACTAGTGTCACAGGAATGGTTCAAAACATAGACAGTAAGAAGAGTCAGTCTCCTTGAACTTAATTCTGCACTGTGCCTTTTGTATTTAATTCCGATGCAATTTCTGTGTTTCATCGTCAATAAGAAGGACCAAGGGATACAGTAAACGTGGAGTGAAGCATCGGAGTCTATAACTTGTGTCAAAGGACTGGTTCAAAAATAGACAGTAAGAAGAGTCAGTCTTCTTGAACTTAATTCGGCATTGTGCCTTCTGTATTTAATTCCGATGCAATTTCAGTGTTTGATCGTCAATAAGAAGGTCAGAGGGATACAGTAAACCTGAAGTGAAGCATCGGAATCCATAACTAGTGTCACAGGAATGGTTCAAAACATAGTCAGTAAGAAGAGTTAGTCTTCTTGTACTTAAGTCGGCATTGCGCCTTTTGTATTTAATTCCGATGCAATTTCTGTGTTTTATCGTCAATAAGAAGGTCCAAGGGATACAGTAAACCTGGAGGGAAACATCGGAATCCGTAACAAGTGTCACAGGACTGGTTCAAATCATAGACAGTAGGAAGAGTCAGTCTTCGTGTACTTCAGTCGGCATTTTGCCTATTGTATTTAATTCCGATGCAATTTCTGTGTTTTATCGTCAATAAGAAGGTCCAAGGGATACAGTAAACCTGAAGTGAAGCATCGGAATTCATAACAAGTGTCACAGGAGTGGTTCAAAGCATAGTCAGAAAGGAGAGTCAGTCTTCTTGTATTTAAGTCGGCATTGTGCCTTTTGTATTTAATTCCGATGCAATTTCTGTGTTTCATCGTAAATAGGAACGTCCAAGGGATACAGTAAACCTGAGGTGAAGCATCGTAATCTATAACTAGTTTCACAGGAATGGTTCAAATCATAGTCAGTAAGAAGAGTCAGTCTTCTTGTACTTAAGTTGGCATTGTGCCTTTTCTATTTAATTCCGATGCGATTTCTGTGTTTCATCGTCAATAAGAAGGTCAGAGGGATACAGTAATCCTGAAGGGAAGCATCGGAATCTATAACTAGTGTCACTGGAATGGTTCAAAACATAGTCAGTAAGAAGAGTCAGTCTTCTTGTAGTTAAGACGGCATTGTGCCTTTTCTATTTAATTCCGATGCAATTTCTGTGTTTCATCGTCAATAAGAAGGTCCAAGGGATACAGTAAACCTGGAGTGAAGCATCGGAAACTATAACTAGTGTCACAGGAATGGTTCAAAACATAGACAGTAAGAAGAGTCAGTCTTCTTGTACTTACGTCGGCATAGTGCCTTTTCTATTTAATTCCGATGCAATTTGTGTGTTTCAACGTCAGTAAGAAGGTCCAAGGCATACAGTAAACCTGGAGTGTAGCATCGGAATCTATAACTAGTGTCACAGGAATGGTTCAAATCATAGACAGTAAGAAGAGTCAGTCTTCGTGTACTTAAGTAGGCATTTTGCCTTTTGTATTTAATTCCGATGCAATTTCTGTGTTTTATCGTCAATAAGAATTTCCAAGGCATACAGTAAACCTGAGGTGAAGCATCGGAATCTATAAGTAGTGTCACAGGATTGGTTCAAAACATAGTCAGTAAGAAGAGTCAGTCTTCTTGTAGTTAAGACGGCATTGTACCTTTTCTATTTAATTCCGATGCAATTTCTGTGTTTCATCGTCAATAACAAGGTCCAAGGGATACAGTAAACCTGGAGTGAAGCATCGGAATCTATAACTAGTGTCAATGGAATATTTAAAAACATAGACAGTAAGAAGAGTCAGTATCTTTGTACTTAATTCTGCACTGTGCCTTTTGTATTTAATTCCGATGCAATTTCTGTGTTTCATCGTCAATAAGAATGTCCACGGGATACAGTAAACCTGAAGTGTAGCATCGGAACTTATAACTAGTGTCACAGGAATGGTTCAAAACATAGTCAGTAAGAAGAGTCAGTCTTCTTGTACTTAAGTCGGCATTGTGCCTTTTCTATTTCATTCCGATGCAATTTCTGTGTTTAATCGTCAATCTGAAGGACCAAGGGATACAGTAAACCTGGAGTGAAGCATCGGAGTCTATAACTAGTGTCACAGGACTGATTCAAAATAGACAGTAAGAAGAGTCAGTCTTCTAGAACTTAATTCGGCATTGTGCCTTTTGTATTCAATTCCGATGCAATTTCTGTGTTTCATCGTCAATAAGAAGGTCAGAGGTATACAGTAAACCTGAAGTGAAGCATCGGAATCCATAACTAGTGTCACAGGAATGGTTCAAAACATAGTCAGTAAGAAGAGACAGTGTTCTTGTACTTAGGTCGGCATTGTGCCTTTTGTATTTAATTGCGATGCAATTTCTGTGTTTCATCGTCAATAAGAAGGTCCAAGGGACACAGTAAACCTGGAGTGAAGCATCGGAATCTGTAACTAGTGTCACAGGAATGGTTCAAATCATAGACAGTAAGAAGAGCCAGTCTTCGTGCACTTCAGTCGGCATTTTGCCTTTTGTTTTTAATTCCGATGCAATTTTTGTGTTTCATAGTCAATAAGAAGGTCCAAGGGATACAGTAAACCTGAAGTGAAGCATCGGCATCGATAACTAGTGTCACAGGAATCTGTCAAAGCATAGTCAGTAAGAAGAGTCAGTCTTCTTGTACTTAAGTCGGCATAGTGCCTTTCCTATTTAATTCCGATGCCATTTGTGTGTTTCATCGTCAATAAGAAGGTGCAAGGAATACAGTAAATCTGGAGTGAAGCATCGGAATCTATAACTAGTGTCAATGGTATGGTTCAAAACATGGACGGTAAGAAGAGTCAGTCCTCTTGTACTTAAGTCGGCATTGTGCCTTTTGGATTTAATTACGATGCAATGTCTGTGTTTCATTGTCATTAAGAAGGTCAGAGGAATACAGTAAACCTGAAGTGAAGCATCGGAATCTATAGCTAGTGTCACAGGAATGGTTCAAAACATAGTCAGTAAGAAGAGTCAATCTTGTTGTCCTTAAGTCGGCATTGTGCCTTTTGTATTTAATTCCGATGCAATTTCTGTGTTTCATCGTCAATAAGAAGGTCCAAGGGATGCAGTAAAACAGGAGTGAAGCATCGGAATCTATAACTAGTGTCACAGAAATGGTTCAAAACATAGACAGTAAGAAGAGTCAGTCTTCTTGTACTTAATTCGGCATTGTGCCTTTTGTATTTACATCCGATGCAATTTCTTTGTTTCATCGTCAATAACAAGGTCCAAGGGATACAGTAAATCTGAGGTGAAGCATCGGAATCTATAACTAGTTTCACAGGAATGGTTCAAATCATAGTCAGTAAGAAGAGTCAGTGTTCTTGAACTTAAGTTGGCATTGTGCCTTTTCTATTTAATTCCGATGCAATATCTGTGTTTCACCGTCAATAAGAAGGTCAGAGGGATACAGTAATCCTGAAGGCAAGCATCGGAATCTATAACTAGTGTCACAGGAATGGTTCAAAACATAGTCAGTAAGAAAAGTCAGTCTTCTTGTAGTTTAGACGGCATTGTGCCTTTTCTATTTAATTCCGATGCAATTTCTGTGTTTCATCGTCAATAAGAAGGTCCAAGGGATACATGAAACCTGGAGTGAAGCATCGGAAACTATAACTAGTGTCACAGGAATGGTTCAAAACATAGACAGTAAGAAGAGTCAGTCTTCTTGTACTTACGTCGGCATACTGCTTTTTCTATTTAATTCCGAAGCAATTTGTGTGTTTCAACGTGAATAAGAAGGTCCAAGGGATACAGTAAACCTGGAGTGTAGCATCAGAATCTATAACTAGTGTCACAGGAATGGTTCAAAACATAGACAGTAAGAAGAGTCAGTCTTCGTGTACTTAAGTCGGCATTTTGCCTTTTTTATTTAATTCCGATGCAATTTCTGTGTTTTATCGTCAATAACGAGGTCCAAGGCATACAGTAAACCTGAGGTGAAGCATCGGAATCTATAAGTAGTGTCACAGGAATGGTTCAAAACATAGTCAGTAAGAAGAGTCAGTCTTCTTGTACTTAAGTCGGCATTGTACCTTTTCTATTTAATTCCGATGCAATTTCTGTGTTTCATCGTCAATAACAAGGTCCAAGGGATACAGTAAACCTGGAGTGAAGCATCGGAATCTATAACTAGTGTCAATGGAATATTTCAAAACATAGACAGTAAGAAGAGTCAGTCTCCTTGTACTTAATTCTGCACTGTGCTTTTTGTATTTAATTCCGATGCAATTTCTGTGTTTCATCGTCAATAAGAATGTCCAAGGGATACAGTAAACCTGAAGTGTAGCATCGGAATTTATAACTGGTGTCACAGGAATGGTTCAAAACATAGTCAGTAAGAAGAGTCAGTCTTCTTGTACTTAAGTCGGCATTGTACCTTTTCTATTTAATTCCGATGCAATTTCTGTGTTTAATCGTCAATAAGAAGGACCAAGGGATACAGTAAACCTGGAGTGAAGCATCGGAGTCTATAACTAGTGTCACAGGACTGGTTCAAAAATAGACAGTAAGAAGAGTCAGTCTTCTAGAACTTAATTCGGCATTGTGCCTTTTGTAATCAATTCCGATGCAATTTCTGTGTTTCATCGTCAATAAGAAGGTCAGAGGGATACAGTAAACCTGAAGTGAAGCATCGGAATCCATAACTAGTGTCACAGGAATGGTTCAAAGCATAGTCAGTAAGAAGAGTCAGTCTTCTTGTACTTAAGTCGGCATTGTGCCTTTTGTATTTAATTCCGATGCACTTTCTGTGTTTCATCGTCAATAAGAAGGTCCAAGGGACACAGTAAACCTGGAGTGAAGCATAGGTATCTGTAACTAGTGTCACAGGAATGGTTCAAATCATACCCAGTAAGAAGAGTCAGTCTTCGTGCACTTCAGTCGGCATTTTGCCTTTTGTATTTAATTCCGATGCAATTTTTGTGTTTCATAGTCAATAAGAAGGTCAAAGGGATACAGTAAACCTGAAGTGAAGCATCGGAATCCATAACTAGTGTCACAGGAATCGTTCAAAGCATAGTCAGTAAGAAGAGTCAGTCTTCTTGTACTTAAGTCGTCATAGTGCCTTTTCTACTGAATTCCGATGCAATTTGTGTGTTTCATCGTCAATAAGAAGGTCCAAGGGATACAGTAAACCTGGAGTGAAGCATCGGAATCTATAACTAGTGTCAATGGTATGGTTCAAAACATGGACGGTAAGAAGAGTCAGTCTTCTTGTACTTAAGTCGGCATTGTGCCTTTTGGATTTAATTACGATGCAATGTCTGTGTTTCATCGTCATTAAGAAGGTCAGAGGGATACAGTAAACCTGAAGTGAAGCATCGGATTCTATTGCTAGTGTCACAGGAATGGTTCAAAACATAGTCAGTAAGAAGAGTCAATCTTGTTGTCCTTAAGTCGGCATTGTGCCTTTTGTATTTAATTCCGATGCAATTTCTGTGTTTCATCGTCAATAAGAAGGTCCAAGGGATGCAGTAAACCAGGAGTGAGGCATCGGAATCTATAACTAGTGTCACAGAAATGGTTCAAAACATAGACAGTAAGAAGTGTCAGTCTTCTTGTACTTAATTCGGCATTGTGCCTTTTGTATTTAATTCCGATGCAATTTCTGTGTTTCATCGTCAATAACAAGGTCCAAGGGATACAGTAAACCTCAAGTGAAGCATCGGAATTTATAACGGGTGTCACAGGAATGGTTCAAACATAGTCAGTAGGAAGAGTCGGTCTTCATGTACTTAAGGCGGCATTGTGCCTTTTGTATTTAATTCCGATGCATTTTCTGTGTTTCATCGTCAATAAAAAGGTCCAAGGAATACAGTAAACCTGAAGTGAAGCATCAAAATCTATATCTAGTGTCACAGGAATGGTTCAGAACATAGACAGTAAGAAGAGTCAGTCTTATTGTACTTAAGTCGGCATTGTGCCGTTTGTATTTAATTCCGATGCAATTTCTGTGTTTCATCGTCAACAAGAAGGTCCAAGGTATACAGTAAATCTGTAGTGATGCATCGGAACTGTGACTAGTGTCACAGGAATGGTTCAAAACATAGTCAGTAAGAAGAGTCAGTCTTCTTGTACTTAAGACGGCATTGTGCATTTTCTATTTAATTCCGATGCAATTTCTGTGTTTCATCGTCAATAAGAAAGTCCAAGGGATACAGTAAACATGAAGTGAAGCATCGGAATTTATAACTAGTGTCAATGGAATGGTTCAAAACATTGTCAGTATGAAGAGTCAGTCTTCTTGTACTTAAGTCGGCATTGTGCCTTTTCTATTTATTTCCGATGCAATTTCTGTGTTTCTTCGTCAATAAGAAGGTCCATGGGATATAGTAAACCTGGAGTGAAGCATCGGAATCTATTACTAGTGTCACAGGAACGGTTCAAAACATAGACAGTAAGAAGAGTCAGTCTTCTTGTACTTACGTCGACATTGTGCCCTTTCTATTTCAATCCGATGCAATTTCAGTGTTTCATCGTCAATATGAAGGTCCAAGGGATGCAGTAAACCTGAAGTGAAGCTTCGGAATCTATAGCTAGTGTCACAGGAATGGTTCAAAACATAGACAGTAAGAAGTGTCAGTCTTCTTGTCCTTAAGTCGGCATTGTCCTTTTTGTAATTAATTCCGAAGCAATTTCTGTGTTTCATCCTCAATAAGAAGGTCCAAGGGATACAGTAAACCTGGAGTGAAGCATCAAAATCTATAACTAGTGTCAATGGAATATTTAAAAACATAGACAGTAAGAAGAGTCAGTATCCTTGTACTTAATTCTGCACTGTGCCTTTTGTATTTAATTCCGATGCAATTTCTGTGTTTCATCGTCAATAAGAATGTCCACGGGATACAGTAACCTGAAGTGTAGCATCGGAATTTATAACTAGTGTCACAGGAATGGTTCAAAACACAGTCAGTAAGAAGAGTCAGTCTTCTTGTACTTAAGTCGGCATTGTGCCTTTTTTATTTCATTCCGATGCAATTTCTGTGTTTAACCGTCAATAAGAAGGTCCAAGGGATGCAGTAAACCAGGAGTGAGGCATCGGAATCTATAACTAGTGTCACAGAAATGGTTCAAAACATAGACAGTAAGAAGAGTCAGTCTTCTTGTACTTAATTCGGCATTGTGCCTTTTGTATTTTTTCCGATGCAATTTCTGTGTTTCATCGTCAATAACAAGGTCCAAGGGATACAGTAAACCTGAAGTGAAGCATCGGGATCTATAACTAGTGTCACAGGAATCGTTCAAAGCATAGTCAGTAAGAAGAGTCAGTCTTCTTGTACTTAAGTCGTCATAGTGCCTTTTCTACTGAATTCCGGTGCAATTTGTGTGTTTCATCGTCAATAAGAAGGTCCAAGGGATACAGTAAACCTGGAGTGAAGCATCGGAATCTATAACTAGTGTCAATGGTATGGTTCAAAACATGGACGGTAAGAAGAGTCAGTCTTCTTGTACTTAAGTCGGCATTGTGCCTTTTGGATTTAATTACGATCCAATGTCTGTGTTTCATCGTCATTAAGAAGGTCAGAGGGATACAGCAAACCTGAAGTGAAGCATCGGAATCTATAGCTAGTGTCACAGGAATGGTTCAAAACATAGTCAGTAAGAAGAGTCAGTCTTCTTTTACTTAAGACGGCATTGTGCCTTTTCTATTTAATTCCGATGCAATTTCTGTGTTTCATCGTCAATAAGAAAGTCCAAGGGATACAGTAAACATGAAGTGAAGCATCGGAATTTATAACTAGTGTCAATGGAATGGTTCAAAACCTTGTCAGTATGAAGAGTCAGTCTTCTTGTACTTAAGTCGGCATTGTGCCTTTTCTATTTATTTCCGATGCAATTTCTGTGTTTCATCGTCAATAAGAAGGTCCATGGGATATAGTAAACCTGGAGTGAAGCATCGGAATCTATTACTAGTGTCACAGGAACGGTTCAAAACATAGACAGTAAGAAGAGTCAGTCTTCTTGTACTTACGTCGACATTGTGCCCTTTCTATTTAAATCCGATGCAATTTCAGTGTTTCATCGTCAATATGAAGGTCCAAGGGATGCAGTAAACCTGAAGTGAAGCTTCGGAATCTATAGCTAGTGTCACAGGAATGGTTCAAATCATAGACAGTAAGAAGTGTCAGTCTTCTTGTCCTTAAGTCGGCATTGTCCTTTTTGTAATTAATTCCGAAGCAATATCTGTGTTTCATCCTCAATAAGAAGGTCCAAGGGATACAGTAAACCTGGAGCGAAGCATCAAAATCTATAACTAGTGTCAATGGAATATTTAAAATCATAGACAGTAAGAAGAGTCAGTATCCTTGTACTTAATTCTGCACTGTGCCTTTTGTATTTAATTCCGATGCAATTTCTGTGTTTCATCGTCAATAAGAATGTCCACGGGATACAGTAAACCTGAAGTGTAGCATCGGAATTTATAACTAGTGTCACAGGAATGGTTCAAAACACAGTCAGTAAGAAGAGTCAGTCTTCTTGTACTTAAATCGGCATTGTGCCTTTTTTATTTCATTCCGATGCAATTTCTGTGTTTAATCGTCAATAAGAAGGACCAAGGGATACAGTAAACCTGGAGTGAAGCATCGGAGTCTATAACTAGTGTCACAGGACTGATTCAAAGTAGACAGTAAGAAGAGTCAGTCTTCTAGAACTTAATTCGGCATTGTGCCTTGTGCATTCAATTCCGATGCAATTTCTGTGTTTCATCGTCAATAAGAAGGGCAGAGCGATACAGTAAACCTGAAGTGGAGCATCGGAATCCATAACTAGTGTCACAGGAATGGTTCAAAGCATAGTCAGTAATAAGAGACAGTCTTCTTGTACTTAAGTCGGCATTGTGCCTTTTGTATTTAATTGCGATGCAATTTCTGTGTTTCATCGTCAATAAGAAGGTCCAAGCGACACAGTAAACCTGGAGTGAAGCATCGGAATCTGTAACTAGTGTCACAGGAATGGTTCAAATCATAGACTGTAAGAAGAGCCAGTCTTCGTGCACTTCAGTCGGCATTTTGCCTTTTGTATTTAATTCCGATGCAATTTTTGTGTTTCATAGTCAATAAGAAGGTCCAAGGGATACAGTAAACCTGAAGTGAAGCATCGGGATCTATAACTAGTGTCACAGGAATCGTTCAAAGCATAGTCAGAAAGAAGAGTCAGTCTTCTTGTACTTAAGTCGGCATAGTGCCTTTTCTATTTAATTCCGATGCAATTTGTGTGTTTCATCGTCAATAAGAAGGTCCAAGGGATACAGTAAACCTGGAGTGAAGCATCGGAATCTATAACTAGTGTCAATGGTATGGTTCAAAACATGGATGGTAAGAAGAGTCAGTCTTCTTGTACTCAAGTCGGCATTGTGCCTTTTGGATTTAATTACGATCCAATGTCTGTGTTTCATTGTCATTAAGAAGGTCAGAGGAATACAGTAAACCTGAAGTGAAGCATCGGAATCTATAGCTAGTGTCACAGGAATGGTTCAAAACATAGTCAGTAAGAAGAGTCAATCTTGTTGTCCTTAAGTCGGCATTGTGCCTTTTGTATTTAATTCCGATGCAATTTCTGTGTTTCATCGTCAATAAGAAGGTCCAAGGGATGCAGTAAAACAGGAGTGAAGCATCGGAAACTATAACTAGTGTCACAGAAATGGTTCAAAACATAGACAGCAAGAAGAGTCAGTCTTCTTGTACTTAATTCGGCATTGTGCCTTTTGTATTTAATTCCGATGCAATTTCTGTGTTTCATCGTCAATAACAAGGTCCAAGGGATACAGTAAATCTGAGGTGAAGCATCGGAATCTATAACTAGTTTCACAGGAATGGTTCAAATCATAGTCAGTAAGAAGAGTCAGTCTTCTTGTACTTAAGTTGGCATTGTGCCTTTTCTATTTAATTCCGATGCAATATCTGTGTTTCATCGTCAATAAGAAGGTCAGAGGGATACAGTAATCCTGAAGGGAAGCATCGGAATCTATAACTAGTGTCACGGGAATGGTTCAAAACATAGTCAGTAAGAAGAGTCAGTCTTCTAGTAGTTAAGACGGCATTGTGCCCTTCTATTTAATTCCGATGCAATTTCTGTGTTTCATCGCCAATAAGAAGGTCCAAGGGATACAGTAAATCTGGAGTGAAGCATCGGAAACTATAACTAGTGTCACAGGAATGGTTCAAAACATAGACAGTAAGAAGAGTCAGCCTTCTTGTACTTACGTCGGCATACGGCCTTTTCTATTTAATTCCGATGCAATTTGTGTGTTTCAACGTCAAAAAGAAGGTCCAAGGGATACAGTAAACCTGGAGTGTAGCATCGGAATCGATAACTAGTGTCACAGGAATGGTTCAAAACGTAGACAGTAAGAAGAGTCAGTCTTCGTGTACTTAAGTCGGCATTTTGCCTTTTTTATTTAATTCCGATGCAATTTCTGTGTTTTATCGTCAAGAAGAAGGTCCAAGGCATACAGTAAACCTGAGGTGAAGCATCGCAATCTATAAGTAGTGTCACAGGAATGGTTCAAAACATAGTCAGTAAGAAGAGTCCGTCTTCTTGTACTTAAGTCGGCATTGTACCTTTTCTATTTAATTCCAATGCTATTTCTGTGTTTCATCGTCAATAACAAGGTCCAAGGGATACAGTAAACCTGGAGTGAAGCATCGGAATCTATAACTAGTGTCAATGGAATATTTCAAAACATAGACAGTAAGAAGAGTCAGTCTCCTTGTACTTAATTCTGCACTGTGCCTTTTGTATTTAATTCCGATGCAATTTCTGTGTTTCATCGTCAATAAGAATGTCCAAGGGATACAGTAAACCTGAAGTGTAGCATCGGAATTTTTAACTGGTGTCACAGGAATGGTTCAAAACATAGTCAGTAAGAAGAGTCAGTCTTCTTGGACTTAAGTCGGCATTGTACCTTTTCTATTTAATTCCAATGCAATTTCTGTGTTTAATCGTCAATAAGAAGGACCAAGGGATACAGTAAACCTGGAGTGAAGCATCGGAGTCTATAACTAGTGTCACAGGACTGGTTCAAAAATAGACAGTAAGAAGAGTCAGTCTTCTAGAACTTAATTCTGCATTGTGCCTTTTGTATTCAATTCCGATGCAATTTCTGTGTTTCATCGTCAATAAGAAGGTCAGAGGGATACAGTAAACCTGAAGTGAAGCATCCGAATCCATAACTAGTGTCACAGGAATGGTTCAAAGCATAGTCAGTAAGAAGAGTCAGTCTTCTTGTACTTAAGTCGGCATTCTGCCTTTTGTATTTAATTCCAATGCAATTTCTGTGTTTCATCGTCAATAAGAAGGTCCAAGGGACACAGTAAACCTGGAGTGAAGCATCGGAATCTGTAACTAGTGTCACAGGAATGGTTCAAATCATACCCTGTACGAAGAGTCAGTCTTCGTGCACTTCAGTCGGCATTTTGCCTTTTGTATTTAATTCCGATGCAATTTTTGTGTTTCATAGTCAATAAGAAGGTCCTAGGGATACAGTATACCTGAAGTGTAGCATCGGAATTTATAACTGGTGTCACAGGAATCGTTCAAAACATAGTCAGTAAGAAGAGTCAGTCTTCTTGTACTTAAGTCGGCATAGTGCCTTTTCTACTGAATTCCGATGCAATTTGTGTGTTTCATCGTCAATAAGAAGGTCCAAGGGATACAGTAAACCTGGAGGGAAGCATCGGAATCTATAACTAGTGTCAATGGTATGGTTCAAAACATGGACGGTAAGAAGAGTCAGTCTTCTTGTACTTAAGTCGGCATCGTGCCTTTTGGATTTAATTACGATGCAATGTCTGTGTTTCATCGTCATTAAGAAGGTCAGAGGGATACAGTAAACCTGAAGTGAAGCATCGGAATCTATAGCTAGTGTCACAGGAATGGTTCAAATCATAGACAGTAAGAGGAGTCAGTCTTCTTGTACTTAATTCGGCATTGTGCCTTTTGTATTTAATTCCGATGCAATTTCTGTGTTTCATCGTCAATAAGAAGGTCCAAGGGAAGCAGTAAACCAGGAGTGAAGCATCGGAATCTATAACTAGTGTCACAGAAATGGTTCAAAGCATAGACAGTAAGAAGAGTCAGTCTTCTTGTACTTAATTCGGCATTGTGCCTTTTGTATTTAATTCCGATGCAATTTCTGTGTTTCATCGTCAATAACAAGGTCCAACTGATACAGTAAACAACAGGTGAAGCATCGGAATTTATAACGGGTGTCACAGGAATGGTTCAAACATAGTCAGTAGGAAGAGTCGTTCTTCACGTACTTAAGTCGGCATTGTGCCTTTTGTATTTAATTCCGATGCGTTTTCTGTGTTTCATCGTCAATAAAAAGGTCCAAGGAATACAGTAAACCTGAAGTGAAGCATCGAAATCTATATCTAGTGTCACAGGAATGGTTCAAAACATAGTCAGTAAGAAGAGTCAGTCTTCTTGTACTTACGTCGACATTGTGCCCTTTCTATTTAAATCCGATGCAATTTTTGTGTTTCATCGTCAATATGAAGGTCCAAGGGATGCAGTAAACCTGAAGTGAAGCTTCGGAATCTATAGCTAGTGTCACAGGAATGGTTCAAAACATAGACAGTAAGAAGTGTCAGTCTTCTTGTCCTTAAGTCGGCATTGTGCTTTTTGAAATTAATTCCGAAGCAATTTCTGTGTTTCATCCTCAATAAGAAGGTCCAAGGGATACAGTAAACCTGGAGTGAAGCATCGGAATCTATAACTAGTGTCACAGGAATGGTTCAAAACATAGACAGTAAGAAGAGTCAGTCTTCTTGTACTTAAGTCGGCATTTTGCCTTTTGTATTTAATTCCGATGCAATTTCTGTGTTTCATCGTCAATAAGAAGGTCAGAGGGATACAGTAAACCTGAAGTGAAGCATTGGAATCCATAACAGGAATGGTTCAAAACATAGTCAGTAAGAAGAGTCAATCTTGTTGCCCTTAAGTCGGCATTGTGCCTTTTGTATTTAATTCCGATGCAATTTCTGTGTTTCATCGTCAATAAGAAGGTCCAAGGGATGCAGTAAACCAGGAGTGAAGCATCGGAATCTATAACTAGTGTCACAGAAATGGTTCAAAACATAGACAGTAAGAACAGTCAGTCTTCTTGTACTTAATTCGGCATTGTGTCTTTTGTATTTAATTCCGATGCAATTTCTGTGTTTCATCGTCAATAACAAGGTCCAAGGGACACAGTAAACCTCAAGTGAAGCATCGGAATTTATAACGGGTGTCACAGGAATGGTTCAAACATAGTCAGTAGGAAGAGTCGGTCTTCATGTACTTAAGTCAGCATTGTGCCTTTTGTATTTAATTCCGATGTATTTTCTGTGTTTCATCGTCAATAAGAAGGTCCAAGGAATACAGTAAACCTGAAGTGAAGCATCGAAATCTATAACTAGTGTCACAGGAATGGTTCAAAACCTAGACAGTAAGAAGAGTCAGTCTTATTGTACTTAAATCGGCATTGTGCCGTTTGTATTTAATTCCGATGCAATTTCTGTGTTTCATCGTCAACAAGAAGGTCCAAGGTATACAGTAAATCTGTAGTGATGCATCGGATCTATGACTAGTATCACAGGAATGGTTCAAAACGTAGTCAGTAAGAAGTGTCAGTCTTCTTGTCCTTATGTCGGCATTGTGCCTTTTGTAAAACATTGCGAAGCAATTTCTGTGTTTCATCCTCAGTAAGAAGGTCCACGGGATACAGTAAACCTGGATCGAAGCATCGGAATCTATAACTAGTGTCACAGGAATGGTTCAAAACATAGACAGTAAGAAGAGTCAGTCTTCTTGTACTTATCTCTGCTTTGTGCCTTTTGTATTTAATTCCGATGCAATTTCTGTGTTTCATCGTCAATAAGAAGGTCCAAGGTATACAGTAAACCTGAAATGAAGCATCGGAATTTATAACTAGTGTCACAGGAATGGTTCAAAACATAGTCAGTAAGAAGAGTCAGTCTTCTTGTACTTAAGTCGGCATGGTGCCTTTTGTATTTAATTCCGATGCAATTTCTGTGTTTCATCGTCAATAAGAAGGTCAGAGGGGTACAGTGAACCTGAAACCTGAAGTGAAGCATCGTAATCTATAGCTAGTGTCACAGGAATGGTTCAAAACACAGACAGTAAGAAGAGTCAGTCTTCTTGTACTTAATTCTGCTTTGTGCCTATTGTATTTAATTCCGATGCATTTTCTGTGTTTCATCGTCAATAAGAAGGTCCAAGGGATACAGTAAACCTGATGTGAAGCATCGGAATTTATAACTAGTGTCACAGGAATGGATCAAAACATAGACAGTCAGAAGAGTCAGTCCTCTTGTACTTAAGTCGGCATTGTGCCGTTTGTATTTAACTCCGATGCAATTTCTGTGTTTCAACGTCAGTAAGAAGGTCAGAGCGATACAGTAATCCTGAAGTGAAGCATCGGAATCTATAACTAGTGTCACAGGAATAGTTCAAAACATAGTCAGTAAGTATAGTCAGTCTTATTGTACTTAAGTCATCATTGTGCATTTTCTATTTAATTGTGATGCAATTACTGTGTTTCATCGTCAATATGAATGTCCAAGGGATACAGTAAACCAGGAGTTAAGCATCGGAATCTATAACTAGTGTCACAGGAATGGTTCAAATCATAGACAGTAAGAAGAGTCAGTCTTCGTGTACTTCAGTCGGCATTTTGAATTTAGTATTTAATTCCGATGCATTTTCTGTGTTTCATCGTCAATAAGAAGGTCCAAGGGATACAGTAAACCTGAAGTGAAGCATCGGGATCTGTAACTAGTGTCACAGGAATCGTTCAAAACATAGTCAGTAAGAAGAGTCAGTCTTCTTGTACTTAAGTCAGCATAGTGCCTAATCTATTTAATTCCGATGCAATTTCTGTGTTTCATCGTCAATAACAAGTTCCAAGGGATACAGTAAACCTGGACTGAAGCATCAGAATCTATAACTAGTGTCAATGGAATGGTTCAAAACATAGACAGTAAGAAGAGTCAGTCTTCTTGTACTTAAGTCGGCATTGTGCCTTTTGTATTTAATTCCGATGCAGTTTCTGTGTTTCATCGTCAATAAGAAGGTCAGAGGGGTACAGTAAACCTGAAGTGAAGCATCGGAATCTATAGCTAGTGTCACAGGAATGGTTCAAAACATAGTCAGTAAGAGGAGTCAGTCTTCTTGTCCTTAAGTCGTCATTGTGCCTATTGTATTTAATTCCGATGCAGTTTCTGTGTTTCATCATCAATAAGAAGGTCCAAGGGATACAGTAAACTTGGAGTGAAGCATCGGAATCTATAACTAGTGTCACAGGAATGGTTCAAAAGATAGACTGTAAGAAGAGTCAGTCTCCTTGTACTTAAATCTGCACTGTGCCTTTTGTATTTAATTCCGATGCAATTTCTGTGTTTCATCAACAATAAGAAGGACCAAGGGATACAGTAAACGTGGAGTGAAGCATCGGAGTCTATAACTAGTGTCACAGGACTGGTTAAAAAATAGACAGTAAGAAGAGTCAGTCTTCTTGAACTTAATTCGGCATTGTTCCTTCTGTATTTAATTCCGATGCAATTTCTGTGTTTCATCGTCAATAAGAAGGTCAGAGGGATACGGTAAACCTGAAGTGAAGCATCGGAATCCATAACTAGTGTCACAGGAATGGTTCAAAGCATAGTCAGTAAGAAGAGTTAGTCTTCTTCTACTTAAGTCGGCATTGTGCCTTTTGTATTTAATTCCGATGCAATTTCTGTTTTTTATCGTCAATAAGAAGGTCCAAGGGATACAGTAAAGCTGGAGGGAAACATCGGAATCCGTAACTAGTGTCACAGGAATGGTTCAAATCATAGACAGTAAGAAGAGTCAGTCTTCGTGTACTTCAGTGTGCATTTTGCCTTTTGTATTTAATTCCGATGCAATTTCTGTGTTTCATCGTGAATAAGAAGGTCCAAGGGATACAGTAAATCTGAAGTGAAGCATCGGGATCTGTAATTAGTGTCACAGGAATCGTTCAAAACATAGTCAGTAAGAAGAGTCAGTCTTCTTGTACTTAAGTCGGCATAGTGCCTTTTCTATTTACTTCCGATCCAATTTGTGTGTTTCAACGTCAATAAGAAGGTCCAACGGATACAGTAAACCTGGAGTGTAGCATCGGAATCCATAACTAGTGTCACAGGAATGGTTCAAAACATAGTCAGTAAGAAGAGTCAGTCTTCTTGTACTTAAGTCGGCATTGTGCCTTTTGTATTTAATTCCGATGCAATTTCTGTGTTTCATCGTCAATAAGAAGGTCCAAGGGACACAGTAAACTTGGAGTGAAGCATCGGAATCTGTAACTAGTGTCACAGGAATGGTTCAAATCATAGTCAGTAAGAAGAGTCAGTCTTCTTGTACTTAAGTCCGCATAGTGCCTTTTCTATTTAATTCCGATGCAATATGTGTGTTTCATCGTCAATAAGAAGGTCCAAGGGATACAGTAAACCTGGAGTGAAGCATCGGAATCTATAACTAGTGACAATGGTATGGTTCAAAACATGGACGGTAAGAAGAGTCAGTCTTCTTGTACTTAATTCGGCATTGTGCCTTTTGGATTTAATTACGATGCAATGTCTGTGTTTCATTGTCAATAACAAGGTCCAAGGGATACAGTAAACCTCAAGTGAAGCATCGGAATTTATAATGGGTGTCACTGGAATGGTTCAAACATTGTCAGTAGGAAGAGTCGGTCTTCATGTACTTAAGTCGGCATTGTGCCTTTTGTATTTAATTCCGATGCATTTTCTGTGTTTCATTGTCAATAAGAAAGTCCAAGGAATACAGTAAACCTGAAGTGAAGCATCGAAATCTATAACTAGTGTCACAGGAATGGTTCAAAACATAGACAGTAAGAAGAGTCAGTCTTGTTGTACTTAAGTCGGCATTGTGCCGTTTGTATTTAATTCAGATGCAATTTCTGTGTTTCATCGTCAACAAGAAGGTCCAAGGTATACAGTAAATCTGTAGTGATGCATCGGATCTATGACTAGTGTCACAGGAATGGTTCAAAACGTAGTCAGTAAGAAGAGTCAGTCTTCTTGTACTTAAGTCGGCATTGTGCCTTTTCTATTTTATTCCGATGCAATTTCTGTGTTTCATCGTCAATAAGAAAGTCCAAGGGATACAGTAAACATGAAGTGAAGCATCGGAATTTATAACTAGTGTCAATGGAATGGTTCAAAACATTGTCAGTAAGAAGAGTCAGTCTTCTTGTACTTAAGTCGGCATTGTGCCTTTTCTATTTATTTCCGATGCAATTTCTGTGTTTCATCGTCAATAAGAAGGTCCATGGGATATAGTGTACCTGGAGTGAAGCATCGGAATCTATTACTAGTGTCACAGGAATGGTTCAAATCATAGACAGTAAGAAGAGTCAGTCTTCTTGTACTTACGTCGACATTGTGCCCTTTCTATTTAAATCCGATGCAATTTCTGTGTTTCATCGTCAATATGAAGGTCCAAGGGATACAGTAAACCTTAAGTGAAGTTTCGGAATCTATAGCTAGTGTCACAGGAATAGTTCAAAACATAGACAGTAAGAAGTGTCAGTCTTCATGTCCTTAAGTCGGCATTGTGCCTTTTGTAATTAATTCCGAAGCAATTTCTGTGTTTCATCCTCAGTAAGAAGGTCCAAGGGATACAATAAACCTGGAGTGAAGCATCGGAATCAATAACTAGTGTCACAGGAATGGTTCAAAACATAGACAGTAAGAAGAGTCAGTCTTCTTGTACTTAATTCTGCTTTGTGCCATTTGTATTTAATTCCGATGCAATTTCTGTGTTTCATCGTCAATAAGAAGGTCCAAGGTATACAGTAAACTTGAAGTGAAGCATCGGAATTTATAACTAGTGTCACAGGAATGGTTCAAATCATAGTCAGTAAGGAGAGTCAGTCTTCTTGTACTTAAGTCGGCATGGTGCCTTTTGTATTTAATTCCGATGCAATTTCTGTGTTTCATCGTCAATAAGAAGGTCAGAGGGGTACAGTAAACCTGAAACCTGAAGTGAACCATCGTAATCTATAGCTAGTGTCACAGGAATGGTTCAGAACATAGACAGTAAGAAGAGTCAGTCTTCTTGTACCTAATTCTGCTTTCTGCCTATTGTATTTAATTCCGATGCATTTTCTGTGTTTCATCGTCAATAAGAAGGTCCAAGGGATACAGTAAACCTGAAGTGAAGCATCGGAATTTATAACTAGTGTCACAGGAATGGTTCAAAACATAGACAGTAAGAAGAGTCAGTCCTCTTGTACTTAAGTCAGCATTGTGCCTTTTGTATTTAACTCCGATGCAATTTCTGTGTTTCATCGTCAATAAGAAGGTCAGAGGGGTACAGTAAACCTGAAGTGAAGCATCGGAATCTATAGCTAGTGTCACAGGAATGGTTCAAAACATAGTCAGTAAGAAGAGTCAGTCTTCTTGTCCTTAAGTCGTCATTGTGCCTTTTGTATTTAATTATGATGCAATTTCTGTGTTTCATCATCAATAAGAAGGTCCAAGGGATACAGTAAACTTGGAGTGAAGCATCGGAATCTGTAACTAGTGTCACAGGAATGGTTCAAAACATAGACAGTAAGAAGAGTCAGTCTCCTTGTACTTAATTCTGCACTGTGCCTTTTGTATTTAATTCCGATGCAATTTCTGTGTTTCATCGTCAATAAGAAGGACCAAGGGATACAGTAAACGTGGAGTGAAGCATCGGAGTCTATAACTAGTGTCAAAGGACTGGTTCAAAAGTAGACAGTAAGAAGAGTCAGTCTTCTTGAACTTAATTCGGCATTGTGCATTCTGTATTTAATTCCAATGCAATATCTGTGTTTCATCGTCAATAAGAAGGTCAGAGGGATACAGTAAACCTGAAGTGAAGCATCGGAATCCATAACTAGTGTCACAGGAATGGTTCAAAACATAGTCAGTAAGAAGAGTTAGTCTGCTTGTACTTAAGTCGGCATTGTACCTTTTGTATTTAATTCCGATGCAATTTCTGTGTTTCATCGTCAATAAGAAGGTCCAAGGGATACAGTAAACCTGGAGGGAAACATCGGAATCTGTAACTAGTGTCACAGGAATGGTTCAAATCACAGACAGTAAGAAGAGTCAGTCTTCGTGTACTTCAGTTGGCATTTTGCCTTTTGTATTTAATTCCGATGCAATTTCTGTGTTTCATCGTCAATAAGAAGGTCCAAGGGATACAGTAAACCTGAAGTGAAGCATCGGGATCTGTAACTAGTGTCACAGGAATCGTTCAAAACATAGTCAGTAAGAAGAGTCAGTCTTCTTGTACTTAAGTCGGTATAGTGCCTTATGTATTTAATTCCTATGCAATTTCTGTGATTCATCGTCAATAACAAGTTCCAAGGGATACAGTAAACCTGGAGTGAAGCATCGGAATCTATAACTAGTGACAATGGTATGGTTCAAAACATGGACGGTAAGAAGAGTCAGTCCTCTTGTACTTAAGTCGGCATTGTGCCTTTTGGATTTAATTACGATGCAATGTCTGTGTTTCATCGTCATTAAGAAGGTCAGAGGGATACAGTACACCTGAAGTGAAGCATCGGAATCTATAGCTAGTGTCACAGGAATAGTTCAAAACATAGTCAGTAAGAAAAGCCAATCTTGTTGTCCTTAAGTCGGCATTGTGCCTTTTGTATTTAATTCCGATGCAATTTCTGTGTTTCATCGTCAATAAGAAGGTCCAAGGGATGCAGTAAACCAGGAGTGAAACATCGGAATCTATAACTAGTATCACAGAAATGGTTCAAAATATAGACAGTAAGAAGAGTCAGTCTTCTAGTACTTAATTCGGCATTGTGCCTTTTGTATTTAATTCCGATGCAATTTCTGTGTTTCATTGTCAATAACATGGTCCAAGGGATACAGTAAACCTCAAGTGAAGCATCGGAATTTATAATGGGTGTCACTGGAATGGTTCAAACATAGTCAGTAGGAAGAGTCGGTCTTCATGTACTTAAGTCGTTATTGTGCCTTTTGTATTTAATTCCGATGCATTTTCTGTGTTTCATCGTCAATAAGAAAGTCCAAGGAATACAGTAAACCTGAAGTGAAGCACCGAAATCTATAACTAGTGTCACAGGAATGGTTCAAAACATAGACAGTAAGAAGAGTCAGTCTTATTGTACTTAAGTCGGCATTGTGCCGTTTGTATTTAATTCCGGTGCAATTTCTGTGTTTCATCGTCAACAAGAAGGTCCAAGGTATACAGTAAATCTGTAGTGATGCATCGGATCTATGACTAGTGTCACAGGAATGGTTCAAAACGTAGTCAGTAAGAAGAGTCAGTCTTCTTGTACTTAAGTCGGCATTGTGCCTTTTCTATTTAATTCCGATGCAATTTCTGTGTTTCATCGTCAATAAGAAAGTCCAAGGGATACAGTAAACATGAAGTGAAGCATCGGAATTTATAACTAGTGTCAATGGAATGGTTCAAAACATTGTCAGTAAGAAGAGTCAGTCTTCTTGTACTTAAGTCGGCATTGTGCCTTTTCTATTTATTTCCGATGCAATTTCTGTGTTTCATCGTCAATAGGAAGGTCCATGGGATATAGTATACCTGGAGTGAAGCATCGGAATCTATTACTAGTGTCACAGGAATGGCTCAAATCATAGACAGTAAGAAGAGTCAGTCTTCTTGTACTTACGTCGAGATTGTGCCCTTTCTATTTAAATCCGATGCAATTTCTGTGTTTCATCGTCAATATGAAGGTCCAAGGGATACAGTAAACCTGAAGTGAAGTTTCGGAATCTATAGCTAGTGTCACAGGAATGGTTCAAAACATAGACAGTAAGAAGTGTCAGTCTTCTTGTCCTTAAGTCGGCATTGTGCCTTTTGTAATTAATTCCGAAGCAATTTCTGTGTTTCATCCTCAGTAAGAAGGTCCAAGGGATACAGTAAACAAGGAGTGAAGCATCGGAATCTATAACTAGTGTCACAGGAATGGTTCAAAACATAGACATTAAGAAGAGTCAGTCTTCTTGTACTTAATTCTGCTTTGTGCCATTTGTATTTAATTCCGATGCAATTTCTGTGTTTCATCGTCAATAAGAAGGTCCAAGGTATACAGTAAACTTGAAGTGAAGCATCGGAATTTATAACTAGTGTCACAGGAATGGTTCAAATCATAGTCAGTAAGGAGAGTCAGTCTTCTTGTACTTAAGTCGGCATGGTGCCTTTTGTATTTAATTCCGATGCAATTTCTGTGTTTCATCGTCAATAAGAAGGTCAGAGGGGTACAGTAAACCTGAAACCTGAAGTGAACCATCATAATCTATAGCTAGTGTCACAGGAATGGTTCAGAACATAGACTGTAAGAAGAGTCAGTCTTCTTGAACTTAATTCTGCTTTCTGCCTATTGTATTTCATTCCGATGCATTTTCTGTGTTTCATCGTCAATAAGAAGGTCCAAGGGATACAGTAAACCTGAAGTGAAGCATCGGAATTTATAACTAGTGTCACAGGAACGGTTCAAAACATAGACAGTAAGAAGAGTCAGTCCTCTTGTACTTAAGTCAGCATTGTGCCTTTTGTATTTAACTCCGATGGAATTTCTGTGTTTCATCGTCAATAAGAAGGTCAGAGCGATACAGTAATCCTGAAGTGAAGCATCGGAATCTATAACTAGTGTCACAGGAATAGTTCAAAACATAGTCAGTAAGAATAGTCAGTCTTATTGTACTTAAGTCATCATTGTGCATTTTCTATTTAATTGTGATGCAATTTCTGTGTTTCATCGTCAATATTTATGTCCAAGGGATACAGTAAACCAGGAGTGAAGCATCGGAGTCTATAACTAGTGTCACAGGAGTCGTTCAGAAATAGACAGTAAGAAGAGTTAACCCTCTTGAACTTAATTCGGCATTGTGCCTTTTGAATTTAATTCCGATGCAATTTCTGTGTTTCATCGTCAATAAGAAGGTCAGAGGGATACAGTAAACCTGAAGTGAAGCATCGGAATCCATAACTAGTGTCACAGGAATGGTTCAAACATAGTCAGTAAGAAGAGTTAGTCTTCTTGTACTTAAGTCGGCGTAGTGCCTTTTGTATTTAATTCCGATGCAATTTCTGTGTTTCATCGTCAATAAGAAGGTCCAAGGGATACAGTAAACCTGGAGTCAAGCATCGGAATCTGTAACTAGTGTCTCAGGAATGATTCAAATCATAGACAGTAAGAAGAGTCAGTCTTCGTGTACTTCAGTCGGCATTTTGCCTTTTGTATTTAGTTCCGATGCAATTTTTGTGTTTCATCGTCAATGAGAATGTCCAAGGCAAACAGTAAACCTGTAGTGAAGCATCGGGATCTATAACTAGTGTCACAGGAATCGTTCAAAACATAGTCAGTAAGAAGAGTCAGACTTCTTGTACTAAAGTCGGCATAGTGCCTTTTCTATTTAATTCCGATGCAATTTCTGTGTTTCATCGTCAATAAGAAGGTCCAAGTGATACAGTAAACCTGGAGTGAAGCATTGGAATCTATAACTAGTCTCAATGGTATGGTTCAAAAAATAGACAGTAAGAAGAGTCAGTCTTCTTGTCCTTAAGTCGGCATTGTGCCGTTTGTATTTAATTCCGATGCAGTCTCTGTGTTTCATCGTCAATAAGAAGGTCAGAGGGGTACAGTAAACCTGAAGTGAAGCATCGGAATCTATAGCTAGTGTCACAGGAATCGTTCAAAACATAGTCAGTAAGAAGAGTCAGTCTTCTTGTCCTTAAGTCATCATTGTGCCTTTTGTATTAAATTATGATGCAATTTCTGTGTTTCATCATCAATAAGAAGGTCCAAGGGATACAGTAAACTTGGAGTGAAGCATCAGAATCTGTAACTAGTGTCACAGGAATGGTTCAAAACATAGACAGTAAGAAGAGTCAGTCTCCTTGTACTTAATTCTGCACTGTGCCTTTTGTATTTAATTCCGATGCAATTTCTGTGTTTCATCGTCAATAAGAAGGACCAAGGGATACAGTAAACGTGGAGTGAAGCATCGGAGTCTATAACTAGTGTCAAAGGACTGGTTCAAAAATAGACAGTAAGAAGAGTCAGTCTTCTTGAACTTAATTCGGCATTGTGCATTCTGTATTTAATTCCAATGCAATTTCTGTGTTTCATCGTCAATAAGAAGGTCAGAGGGATACAGTAAACCTGAAGTGAAGCATCGGAATCCATAACTAGTGTCACAGGAATGGTTCAAATCATAGTCAGTAAGAAGAGTTAGTCTTCTTGTACTTAAGACGGCATTGTACCTTTTGTATTTAATTCCGATGCAATTTCTGTGTTTCATCGTCAATAAGAAGGTCCAAGGGATACAGTAAACCTGGAGGGAAACATCGGAATCTGTAACTAGTGTCACAGGAATGGTTCAAATCATAGACAGTAAGATGGGTCAGTCTTCGTGTACTTCAGTTGGCATTTTGCCTTTTATATTTAATTCCGATGCAATTTCTGTGTTTCGTCGTCAATAAGAAGGTCCAAGGGATACAGTAAACCTGTAGTGAAGCATCGGGATCTGTATCTAGTGTCACAGGAATCGTTCAAAACATAGTCAGTAAGAAGAGTCAGTCTTCTTGTACTTAAGTCGGCATAGTGCCTTATGTATTTAATTCCGATGCAATTTTTGTGTTTCATCGTCAATAACAAGTTCCAAGGGATACAGTAAACCTGAAGTGAAGCATCGGAATCTATAACTAGTGACAATGGTATGGTTCAAAACATGGACGATAAGAAGAGTCAGTCTTCTTGTACTTAAGTCGGCATTGTGCCTTTTGGATTTAATTACGATGCAATGTCTGTGTTTCATCGTCATTAAGAAGGTCAGAGGGATACAGTACACCTGAAGTGAAGCATCGGAATCTATAGCTAGTGTCACAGGAATCGTTCAAAACATAGTCAGTAAGAAAAGTCAATCTTGTTGTCCTTAAGTCGGCATTGTGCCTTTTGTATTTAATTCCGATGCAATTTCTGTGTTTCATCGTCAATAAGAAGGTCCAAGGGATGCAGTAAACCAGGAGTGAAACATCGGAATCTATAACTAGTATCACAGAAATGGTTCAAAATATAGACAGTAAGAAGAGTCAGTCTTCATGTACTTAATTCGGCATTGTGCCTTTTGTATTTAACTCCGATGCAATTTCTGTGTTTCATTGTCAATAACAAGGTCCAAGGGATACAGTAAACCTCAAGTGAAGCATCGGAATTTATAATGGGTGTCACTGGAATGGTTCAAACATAGTCAGTAGGAAGAGTCGGTCTTCATGTACTTAAGTCGTTATTGTGCCTTTTGTATTTAATTCCGATGCATTTTCTGTGTTTCATCGTCAATAAGAAAGTCCAAGGAATACAGTAAACCTGAAGTGAAGCACCGAAATCTATAACTAGTGTCACAGGAATGGTTCAAAACATAGACAGTAAGAAGAGTCAGTCTTATTGTACTTAAGTCGGCATTGTGCCGTTTGTATTTAATTCCGGTGCAATTTCTGTGTTTCATCGTCAACAAGAAGGTCCAAGGTATACAGTAAATCTGTAGTGATGCATCGGATCTATGACTAGTGTCACAGGAATGGTTCAAAACGTAGTCAGTAAGAAGAGTCAGTCTTCTTGTACTTAAGTCGGCATTGTGCCTTTTCTATTTATTTCCGATGCAATTTCTGTGTTTCATCGTCAATAAGAAGGTCCATGGGATATAGTATACCTGGAGTGAAGCATCGGAATCTATTACTAGTGTCACAGGAATTTTTCAAATCATAGACAGTAAGAAGAGTCAGTCTTCTTGTACTTACGTCGAGATTGTGCCCTTTCTATTTAAATCCGATGCAATTTCTGTGTTTCATCGTCAATATGAAGGTCCAAGGGATACAGTAAACCTGAAGTGAAGTTTCGGAATCTATAGCTAGTGTCACAGGAATGGTTCAAACATAGACAGTAAGTAGTGTCAGTCTTCTTGTCCTTAAGTCGGCATTGTGCCTTTTGTAATTAATTCCGAAGCAATTTCTATGTTTCATCCTCAGTAAGAAGGTCCAAGGGATACAGTAAACCTGGAGTGAAGCATCGGAATCTATAACTAGTGTCACAGGAATGGTTCAAGACATAGACAGTAAGAAGAGTCAGTCTTCTTGTACTTAATTCTGCTTTGTGCCATTTGTATTTAATTCCGATGCAATTTCTGTGTTTCATCGTCAATAAGAAGGTCCAAGGTATACAGTAAACTTGAAGTGAAGCATCGGAATTTATAACTAGTGTCACAGGAATGGTTCAAATCATAGTCAGTAAGGAGAGTCAGTCTTCTTGTACTTAAGTCGGCATGGTGCCCTTTGTATTTAATTCCGATGCAATTTCTGTGTTTCATCGTCAATAAGAAGGGCAGAGGGGAACAGTAAACCTGAAACCTGAAGTGAAGCATCGTAATCTATAGCTAGTGTCACAGGAATGGTTCAGAACATAGACAGTAAGAAGAGTCAGTCTTCTTGTACTTAATTCTGCTTTCTGCCTATTGTATTTAATTCCGATGCATTTTCTGTGTTTCATCGTCAATAAGAAGGTCCAAGGGATACAGTAAACCTGAAGTGAAGCATCGGAATTTATAACTAGTGTCACAGGAATGGTTCAAAACATAGACAGTAAGAAGAGTCAGTCCTCTTGTACTTAAGTCAGCATTGTGCCTTTTGTATTTAACTCCGATGCAATTTTTGTGTTTCATCGTCAATAAGAAGGTCAGAGCGATACAGCAATCCTGAAGTGAAGCATCGGAATCTATAACTAGTCTCACAGGAATAGTTCAAAACATAGTCAGTATGAATAGTCAGTCTTATTGTACTTAAGTCTTCATTGTGCATTTTCTATTTAATTGTGATGCAATTTCTGTGTTTCATCGTCAATAAGAAGGTCAGAGGGATACAGTAAACCTGAAGTGAAGCATCGGAATCCATAACTAGTGTCACAGGAATGGTTCAAAACATAGTCAGTAAGAAGAGTTAGTCTTCTTGTACTTAAGTCGGCGTTGTGCCTTTGGTATTTAATTCCGATGCAATTTCTGTGTTTCATCGTCAATAAGAAGGTCCAAGGGATTCAGTAAACCTGGAGTCAAGCATCGGAATCTGTAACTAGTGTCACAGGAATGGTTCAAATCATAGACAGTAAGAAGAGTCAGTCTTCGTGTACTTCAGTCGGCATTTTGCCTTTTGTATTTAGTTCTTATGCAACTTTTGTATTTCATCGTCAATGAGAATGTCCAAGGCAAACAGTAAACCTGTAGTGAAGCATCGGAATCTATAACTAGTCTCAATGGTATGGTTCAAAAAATAGACAGTAAGAAGAGTCAGTCTTCTTGTCCTCAAGTCGGCATTGTGCCTTTTGTATTTAATTCCGATGCAGTTTCTGTGTTTCATCGTCAATAAGAAGGTCAGAGGGGTACAGTAAACCTGAAGCGAAGCATCGGAAACTATAGCTAGTGTCACAGGAATGGTTCAAAACATATTCAGTAAGAAGAGTCAGTCTTCTTGTCCTTAAGTCGTCATTGTGCCTTTTGTATTTAATTATGATGCAATTTCTGTGTTTCATCATCAATAAGAAGGACCAAGGGATACAGTAAACTTGGAGTAAAGCATCGGAAACTATAACTAGTGTCACAGGAATGGTTCAAAAAATAGACAGTAAGAAGAGTCAGTCTCCTTGTATTTAATTCTGCACTGTGCCTTTTGTATTTAATTCCGATGCAATTTCTGTGTTTCATCGTCAATAAGAAGGACCACGGGATACAGTAAACGTGGAGTGAAGCATCGGAGTCTATAACTAGTGTCAAAGGACTGGTTCAAACGTAGACAGTAAGAAGAGTCAGTGTTCTTGAACTTCATTCGGCATTGTGCATTCTGTATTTAATTCCAATGCAATTTCTGTGTTTCATCGTCAATAAGAAGGTCAGAGGGATACAGTAAACCTGAAGTGAAGCATCGGAATCCATAACTAGTGTCACAGGAATGGTTCAAAACATAGTCAGTAAGAAGAGTTAGTCTTCTTGTACTTAAGTCGGCATTGTACCTTTTGAATTTAATTCCGATGCAATTTCTGTGTTTCATCGTCAATAAGAAGGTCCAAGGGATACAGTAAACCTGGAGGGAAACATCGGAATCTGTAACTAGTGTCACAGGAATGGTTCAAATCATAGACAGTAAGAAGAGTCAGTCTTCGTGTACTTCAGTTGGCATTTTGCCTTTTGCACTTAATTCCGATGCAATTTCTGTGTTTCATCGTCAATTAGAAGGTCCAAGGGATACAGTAAACCTGAAGTGAAGCATCGGGATCTGTAACTAGTGTCACAGGAATGGTCCAAATCATAGACAGTAAGAAGAGTCAGTCTTCGTGTACTTCAGTCGGCATTTTGCCTTTTGTATTTAGTTCCGATGCAATTTTTGTGTTTCATCGTCAGTGAAAATGTCCAAGGCAAACAGTAAACCTGTAGTGAAGCATCGGGATCTATAACTAGTGTCACAGGAATCGTTCAAAACATAGTCAGTAAGAAGAGTCAGTCTTCTTGTACTTAAGTCGGCATAGTGCCTTATGTATTTAATTCCGATGCAATTTCTGTGTTTCATCGTCAATAACAAGTTCCAAGGGATACAGTAAACCTGGAGTGAAGCATCAGAATCTATAACTAGTGTCAATGGAATGGTTCAAAACATAGACAGTAAGAAGAGTCAGTCTTCTTGTACTTAAGTCGGCATTGTGCCTTTTGTATTTAATTCCGATGCAGTTTCTGTGTTTCATCGTCAATAAGAAGGTCAGAGGGGTACAGTAAACCTGAAGTGAAGCATCAGAATCTATAGCTAGTGTCACAGGAATGGTTCAAAGCATAGTCAGTAAGAAGAGTCAGTCTTCTTGTCCTTAAGTCGTCATTGTGCCTATTGTATTTAATTCCGATGCAGTTTCTGTGTTTCATCATCAATAAGAAGGTCCAAGGGATACAGTAAACTTGGAGTGAAGCATCGGAAACTATAACTAGTGTCACAGGATGGTTCAAAACATAGACAGTAAGAAGAGTCAGTCTCCTTGTACTTAATTCTGCACTGTGCCTTTTGTATTTAATTCCGATGCAATTTCTATGTTTCATCGTCAATAAGAAGGACCAAGGGATACAGTAAACGTGGAGTGAAGCATCGGAGTCTATAACTAGTGTCAAAGGACTGGATAAAAAATAGAAAGTAAGAAGAGTCAGTCTTCTTGAACTTAATTCGGCATTGTGCCTTCTGTATTTAAATCCGATGCAATTTCTGTGTTTCATCGTCAATAAGAAGGTCAGAGGGATACAGTAAACCTGAAGTGAAGCATCGGAATCCATAACTAGTGTCACAGGAATGGTTCAAAGCATAGTCAGTAAGAAGAGTTAGTCTTCTTGTACTTAAGTCGGCATTGTGCCTTTTGTATTTAATTCCGATGCAATTTCTGTGTTTTATCGTCAATAAGAAGGTCCAAGGGATACAGTAAACCTGGAGGGAAACATCGGAATCCGTAACTAGTGTCACAGGAATGGTTCAAATCATAGACAGTAAGAAGAGTCAGTCTTCGTGTACTTCAGTCGGCATTTTGCCTTTTGTATTTAATTCCGATGCAATTTCTGTGTTTCATCGTCACTAAGAAGGTCCAAGGGATACAGTAAACCTGAAGTGAAGCATCGGGATCTGTAACTAGTGTCACAGGAATCGTTCAAAACATAGTCAGTAAGAAGAGTCAGTCTTCTTGTACTTAAGTCGGCATAGTGCCTTATCTATTTAATTCCGATGCAATTTCTGTGTTTCATCGTCAATAAGAAGGTCCAAGGGATACAGTAAACCTGGAGTCAAGTATCGGAATCTATAACTAGTGTCAATGGTATGGTTCAAAACATAGACAGTAAGAAGAGTCAGTCTTCTTGTACTTAAGTCGGCATTGTGCCTTTTGTATTTATTTCCGATGCAATTTCTGTGTTTCATCGTCAATAAGAAGGTCAGAGGGATACACTAAACCTGAAGTGAAGCATCGGAATTCATAACTAGTGTCACAGGAATGGTTCAAAGCATAGTCAGAAAGGAGAGTCAATCTTCTTGTACTTAAGTCGGCATTGTGTCTTTTGTATTTAATTCCGATGCAATTTCTGTGTTTCATCGTAAATAGGAACGTCCAAGGGATACAGTAAACCTGAGGTGAAACATCGGAATCTATAACTAGTTTCACAGGAATAGTTCAAATCATAGTCAGTAAGAAGAGTCAGTCTTCTTGTACTTAAGTTGGCATTGTGCCTTTTCTATTTAATTCCGATGCAATTTCTGTGTTTCATCGTCAATAAGAAGGACAGAGGGATACAATAATCCTGAAGGGAAGCATCGGAATCTATAACTAGTGTCACAGGAATGGTTCAAAACATAGTCAGTAAGAAGAGTCAGTCTTCTTGTAGTTAAGAAGGTATTGTGCTTTTTCTATTTAATTCCGATGCAATTTCTGTGTTTCATCGTCAATAAGAAGGTCCAAGGGATACTGTAAACCTGGAGTGATGCATCGGAAACTATAACTAGTGTCACAGGAATGGTACAAAACATAGACAGTAAGAAGAGTCAGTCTTCTTGTACTTACGTCGGCATAGTGCCTTTTCTATTTAATTCCGATGCAATTTGTGTGTTTCAACGTCAATAAGAAGGTCCATGGGATACAGTAAACCTAGAGTGTAGCATCGGAATCTATAACTAGTGTCAGAGGAATGGTTCAAAACATAGACAGTAAGAAGAGTCAGTCTTCGTGTACTTCAGTCGGCATTTTGCCTTTTGTATTTAATTCCGATGCAATTTCTGTGTTTTATCGTCAATAAGAAGGTCCAAGGCATACAGTAAACCTGAGGTGAAGCATCGGAATCTATAAGTAGTGTCACAGGAATGGTTCAAAACATAGTCAGTAAGAAGAGTCAGTCTTCTTGTACTTAAGTCGGCATTGTACGTTTCTAATTAATTCCGATGCAATTTCTGTGTTTCATCGGCAATAACAAGGTCCAAGGGATACAGTAAACCTGGAGTGAAGCATCGAAATCTATAACTAGTGTCAATGGAATATTTCAAAACATAGACAGTAAGAAGAGTCAGTCTCCTTGAACTTAATTCTGCACTGTGCCTTTTGTATTTAATTCCGATGCAATTTCTGTGTTTCATCGTCAATAAGAATGTCCACGGGATACAGTAAACCTGAAGTGTAGGATCGGAATTTATAACTAGTGTCACAGGAATGGTTTAAAACATAGTCAGTAAGAAGAGTCAGTCTTCTTGTACTTAATTCGGCATTGTGCATTTTCTATTTAATTCCGATGCAATTTCTGTGTTTAATCGTCAATAAGAAAGTCCAAGGGATACAGTAAACATGAAGTGAAGCATCGGAATTTATAACTAGTGTCAATGTAATGGTTCAAAACATTGTTAGTAAGAAGAGTCAGTCTTCTTGTACTTAAGTCGGCATTGTGCCTTTTCTATTTATTTCCGATGCAATTTCTGTGTTTCATCGTCAATAAGAAGTTCTAAGGGATACAGTAAACCTGGAGTGAAGCATCGGAATCTATAACTAGTGTCAGTGGTATGGTTCAAAACATGGACGGTAAGAAGAGTCAGTCTTCTTGTACTTAAGTCGGCATAGTGCCTTATCTATTTAATTCCGATGCAATTTCTGTGTTTCATCGTCAATAAGAAGGTCCAAGGGATAAAGTAAACCTGGAGTCAAGTATCGGAATCTATAACTAGTGTCAATGGTATGGTTCAAAACATAGACAGTAAGAAGAGTCAGTCTTCTTGTACTTAAGTCGGCATTGTGCCTTTTGTATTTATTTCCGATGCAATTTCTGTGTTTCATCGTCAATAAGAAGGTCAGAGGGATACACTAAACCTGAAGTGAAGCATCAGAATTCATAACTAGTGTCACAGGAATGGTTCAAAGCATAGTCAGAAAGGAGAGTCAATCTTCTTGTACTTAAGTCGGCATTGTGTCTTTTGTATTTAATTCCGATGCAATTTCTGTGTTTCATCGTCAATAAGAAGGACAGAGGGATACAATAATCCTGAAGGGAAGCATCGGAATCTATAACTAGTGTCACAGGAATGGTTCAAATCATAGTCAGTAAGAAGAGTCAGTCTTCTTGTAGTTAAGAAGGCATTGTGCTTTTTTTATTTAATTCCGATGCAATTTCTGTGTTTCATCGTCAATAAGAAGGTCCAAGGGATACAGTAAAGCTGGAGTGACGCATCGGAAACTATAACTAGTGTCACAGGAATGGTACAAAACATAGACAGTAAGAAGAGTCAGTCTTCTTGTACTTACGTCGGCATAGTGCCTTTTCTATTTAATTCCGATGCAATTTGTGTGTTTCAACGTCAATAAGAAGGTCCATGGGATACAGTAAACCTGGAGTGTAGCATCGGAATCTATAACTAGTGTCAGAGGAATGGTTCAAAACATAGACAGTAAGAAGAGTCAGTCTTCGTGTACTTCAGTCGGCATTTTGCCTTTTGTATTTAATTCCGATGCAATTTCTGTGTTTTATCGTCAATAAGAAGGTCCAAGGCATACAGTAAACCTGAGGTGAAGCATCGGAATCTATAAGTAGTGTCACGGGAATGGTTCAAAACATAGTCAGTAAGAAGAGTCAGTCTTCTTGTACTTAAGTCGGCATTGTACGTTTCTATTTAATTCCGATGCAATTTCTGTGTTTCATCGGCAATAACAAGGTCCAAGGGATACAGTAAACCTGGAGAGAAGCATCGAAATCTATAACTAGTGTCAATGGAATATTTCAAAACATAGACAGTAAGAAGAGTCAGTCTCCTTGAACTTAATTCTGCACTGTGCCTTTTGTATTTAATTCCGATGCAATTTCTGTGTTTCATCGTCAATAAGAATGTCCACGGGATACAGTAAACCTGAAGTGTAGGATCGGAATTTATAACTAGTGTCACAGGAATGGTTTAAAACATAGTCAGTAAGAAGAGTCAGTCTTCTTGTACTTAAGTCGGCATTGTGCCTTTTCTATTTAATTCCGATGCAATTTCTGTGTTTAATCGTCAATAAGAAGGTCCAAGGGATACAGTAAACCTCAAGTGAAGCATCGGAATTTATAACGGGTGTCACAGGAATGGTTCAAACATAGTCAGTAGGAAGAGTCGGTCTTCATGTACTTAAGTCGGCATTGTGCCTTTTGTAATTAATTCCGATGCATTTTCTGTGTTTCATCGTCAATAAGAAGGTCCAAGGAATACAGTAAACCTGAAGTGAAGCATCGAAATCTGTAACTAGTGTCACAGTAATGGTTCAAAACATAGACAGTAAAAAGAGTCAGTCTTATTGTACTTAAGTCGGCATTGTGCCTTTTGTATTTAACACCGATGCAATTTCTGTGTTTCATCGTCAACAAGAAGGTCCAAGGTATACAGTAAATCTGTAGTGATGCATCGGATCTATGACTAGTGTCACAGGAATGGTTCAAAACATAGTCAGTAAGAAGAGTCAGTCTTCTTGTACTTAAGTCGGCATAGTGCCCTTATCTATTTAATTCCGATGCAATTCCTGTGTTTCATCGTCAATATGAAGGTCCAAGGGATAAAGTAAACCTGGAGTCAAGTATCGGAATCTATAACTAGTGTCAATGGTATGGTTCAAAACATAGACAGTAAGAAGAGTCAGTCTTCTTGTACGTAAGTCGGCATTGTGCCTTTTGTATTTATTTCCGATGCAATTTCTGTGTTTTCATCGTCAATAAGAAGGTCAGAGGGATACACTAAACCTGAAGTGAAGCATCGGAATTCATAACTAGTGTCACAGGAATGGTTCAAAGCATAGTCAGAAAGGAGAGTCAATCTTCTTGTACTTAAGTCGGCATTGTGTCTTTTGTATTTAATTCCGATGCAATTTCTGTGTTTCATCGTCAATAAGAAGGACAGAGGGATACAATAATCCTGAAGGGAAGCATCGGAATCTATAAACTAGTGTCACAGGAATGGTTCAAATCATAGTCAGTAAGAAGAGTCAGTCTTCTTGTAGTTAAGAAGGCATTGTGCTTTTTCTATTTAATTCCGATGCAATTTCTGTGTTTCATCGTCAATAAGAAGGTCCAAGGGATACAGTAAAGCTGGAGTGACGCATCGGAAACTATAACTAGTGTCACAGGAATGGTACAAAACATAGACAGTAAGAAGAGTCAGTCTTCTTGTACTTACGTCGGCATAGTGCCTTTTCTATTTAATTCCGATGCAATTTGTGTGTTTCAACGTCAATAAGAAGGTCCATGGGATACAGTAAACCTGGAGTGTAGCATCGGAATCTATAACTAGTGTCAGAGGAATGGTTCAAAACATAGACAGTAAGAAGAGTCAAAGAGTCAGTCTTCGTGTACTTCAGTCGGCATTTTGCCTTTTGTATTTAATTCCGATGCAATTTCTGTGTTTTATCGTCAATAAGAAGGTCCAAGGCATACAGTAAACCTGAGGTGAAGCATCGGAATCTATAAGTAGTGTCACAGGAATGGTTCAAAACATAGTCAGTAAGAAGAGTCAGTCTTCTTGTACTTAAGTCGGCATTGTACGTTTCTATTTAATTCCGATGCAATTTCTGTGTTTCATCGGCAATAACAAGGTCCAAGGGATACAGTAAACCTGGAGAGAAGCATCGAAATCTATAACTAGTGTCAATGGAATATTTCAAAACATAGACAGTAAGAAGAGTCAGTCTCCTTGAACTTAATTCTGCACTGTGCCTTTTGTATTTAATTCCGATGCAATTTCTGTGTTTCATCGTCAATAAGAATGTCCACGGGATACAGTAAACCTGAAGTGTAGGATCGGAATTTATAACTAGTGTCACAGGAATGGTTTAAAACATAGTCAGTAAGAAGAGTCAGTCTTCTTGTACTTAAGTCGGCATTGTGCCTTTTCTATTTAATTCCGATGCAATTTCTGTGTTTAATCGTCAATAAGAAAGTCCAAGGGATACAGTAAACATGAAGTGAAGCATCGGAATTTATAACTAGTGTCAATGTAATGGTTCAAAACATTGTTAGTAAGAAGAGTCAGTCTTCTTGTACTTAAGTCGGCATTGTGCCTTTTCTATTTATTTCCGATGCAATTTCTGTGTTTCATCGTCAATAAGAAGTTCTAAGGGATACAGTAAACCTGGAGTGAAGCATCGGAATCTATAACTAGTGTCTGTGGTATGGTTCAAAACATGGACGGTAAGAAGAGTCAGTCTTCTTGTACTTAAGTCGGCAATGTGCCTTTTGGAATTAATTACGATGCAATGACTGTGTTTCATAGTCATTAAGAAGGTCAGAGGGATACAGTAAACCTGAAGTGAAGCATCGGAATCTATAGCTAGTGTCACAGGAGTTGTTCAAAACATAGTCAGTAAGAAGAGTCAATCTTGTTGTTTGTATTTAATTCCGATGCAATTTCTGTGTTTCATCGTCAATAAGAAGGTCCAAGGGATACAGTAAACCTCAAGTGAAGCATCGGAATTTATAACGGGTGTCACAGGAATGGTTCAAACATAGTCAGTAGGAAGAGTCGGTCTTCATGTACTTAAGTCGGCATTGTGCCTTTTGTAATTAATTCCGATGCATTTTCCTGTGTTTCATCGTCAATAAGAAGGTCCAAGGAATACAGTAAACCTGAAGTGAAGCATCGAAATCTGTAACTAGTGTCACAGTAATGGCTCAAAACATAGACAGTAAGGAGAGTCAGTCTTATTGTACTTAAGTCGGCATTGTGCCTTTTGTATTTAACACCGATGCAATTTCTGCGTTTCATCGTCAACAAGAAGGTCCAAGGTAAACAGTAAATCTGTAGTGATGCATCGTATCTATGACTAGTGTCACAGGAATGGTTCAAAACATAGTCAGTAAGAAGAGTCAGTCTTCTTGTACTTAAGTCGGCATAGTGCCTTATCTATTTAATTCCGATGCAATTTCTGTGTTTCATCGTCAATAAGAAGGTCCAAGGGATACAGTAAACCTGGAGTCAAGTATCGGAATCTATAACTAGTGTCAATGGTATGGTTCAAAACATAGACAGTAAGAAGAGTCAGTCTTCTTGTACTTAAGTCGGCATTGTGCCTTTTGTATTTATTTCCGATGCAATTTTCTGTGTTTCATCGTCAATAAGAAGGTCAGAGGGATACACTAAACCTGAAGTGAAGCATCGGAATTCATAACTAGTGCCACAGGAATGGTTCAAAGCATAGTCAGAAAGGAGAGTCAATCTTCTTGTACTTAAGTCGGCATTGTGTCTTTTGTATTTAATTCCGATGCAATTTCTGTGTTTCATCGTAAATAGGAACGTCCAAGGGATACAGTAAACCTGAGGTGAAGCATCGGAATCTATAACTAGTTTCACAGGAATAGTTCAAATCATAGTCAGTAAGAAGAGTCAGTCTTCTTGTACTTAAGTTGGCATTGTGCCTTTTCTATTTAATTCCGATGCAATTTCTGTGTTTCATCGTCAATAAGAAGGACAGAGGGATACAATAATCCTGAAGGGAAGCATCGGAATCTATAACTAGTGTCACAGGAATGGTTCAAAACATAGTCAGTAAGAAGAGTCAGTCTTCTTGTAGTTAAGAAGGCATTGTGCTTTTTCCATTTAATTCCGATGCAATTTCTGTGTTTCATCGTCAATAAGAAGGTCCAAGGGATACAGTAAACCTGGAGTGACGCATCGGAAACTATAACTAGTGTCACAGGAATGGTACAAAACATAGACAGTAAGAAGAGTCAGTCTTCTTGTACTTACGTCGGCATAGTGCCTTTTCTATTTAATTCCGATGCAATTTGTGTGTTTCAACGTCAATAAGAAGGTCCATGGGATACAGTAAACCTGGAGTGTAGCATCGGAATCTATAACTAGTGTCAGAGGAATGGTTCAAAACATTGACAGTAAGAAGAGTCAGTCTTCGTGTACTTCAGTCGGCATTTTGCCTTTTGTATTTAATTCCGATGCAATTTCTGTGTTTTATCGTCAATAAGAAGGTCCAAGGCATACAGTAAACCTGAGGTGAAGCATCGGAATCTATAAGTAGTGTCACAGGAATGGTTCAAAACATAGTCAGTAAGAAGAGTCAGTCTTCTTGTACTTAAGTCGGCATTGTACGTTTCTATTTAATTCCGATGCAATTTCTGTGTTTCATCGGCAATAACAAGGTCCAAGGGATACAGTAAACCTGGAGTGAAGCATCGAAATCTATAACTAGTGTCAATGGAATATTTCAAAACATAGACAGTAAGAAGAGTCAGTCTCCTTGTACTTAATTCTGCACTGTGCCTTTTGTATTTAATTCCGATGCAAAATTTCTGTGTTTCATCGTCAATAAGAATGTCCACGGGATACAATAAACCTGAAGTGCAGCATCGGAATTTATAACTAGTGTCACAGGAATGGTTCAAAACATAGTCAGTAAGAAGAGTCAGTCTTCTTGTACTTAAGAAGGCATTGTGCCTTTTCTATTTATTTCCGATGCAATTTCTGTGTTTAATCGTCAATAAGAAAGTCCAAGGGATACAGTAAACATGAAGTGAAGCATCGGAATTTATAACTAGTGTCAATGTAATGGTTCAAAACATTGTTAGTAAGAAGAGTCAGTCTTCTTGTACTTAAGTCGGCATTGTGCCTTTTCTATTTATTTCCGATGCAATTTCTGTGTTTCATCGTCAATAAGAAGGTCCATGGGATATAGTAAACCTGGAGTGAAGCTTGGGAAGCTATTACTAGTGTCACAGGAATGGTTCAAAACATAGACAGTGAGAAGAGTCAGTCTTCTTGTACTTACGTCGACATTGTGCCCTTTCTATTTAAATCCGATGCAATTTCTGTGTATCATCGTCAATATGAAGGTCCAAGGGATACAGTAAACCTGAAGTGAAGCTTCGGAATCTATAGCTAGTGTCACAGGAATGGTTCAAAACATAGACAGTAAGAAGTGTCAGTCTTCTTGTCCTTAAGTCGGCATTGTGCCTTTTGTAATTAATTCCGAAGCAATATCTGTGTTTCATCGTCAATATGAAGGTCCAAGGTATACAGTAAACCTGAAGTGAAGCATCGGAATTTATAACTAGTGTCACGGGAATGGTTCAAAACATAGTCAGTAAGGAGAGTCAGTCTTCTTGTACTTAAGTCGGCATGGTGCCTTTTGTATTTAATTCCGATGCAATTTCTGTGTTTCATCGTCAATAAGAAGGTCAGAGGGGTACAGTAAACCTGAAACCTGAAGTGAAGCATCGTAATCTATAGCTAGTGTCACAGGAATGGTTCAAAACACAGACAGTAAGAAGTGTCAGTCTTCTTGTCCTTAAGTCGGCATTGTGCCTTTTGTAATTAATTCCGAAGCAATATCTGTGTTTCATCGTCAATATGAAGGTCCAAGGTATACAGTAAACCTGGAGTCAAGCATCGGAATCTATAACTAGTGTCAATGGTATGGTTCAAAACATAGACAGTAAGAAGAGTCAGTCTTCTTGTACTTAAGTCGGCATTGTGCCTTTTGTATTTATTTCCGATGCAATTTCTGTGTTTCATCGTCAATAAGAAGGTCAGAGGGATACACTAAACCTGAAGTGAAGCATCGGAATTCATAACTAGTGTCACAGGAATGGTTCAAAGCATAGTCAGAAAGGAGAGTCAGTCTTCTTGTACTTAAGTCGGCAATGTGTCTTTTGTATTTAATTCCGATGCAATTTCTGTGTTTCATCGTAAATAGGAACGTCCAAGGGATACAGTAAACCTGAGGTGAAGCATCGGAATCTATAACTAGTTTCACAGGATTAGTTCTAATCATAGTCAGTAAGAAGAGTCAGTCTTCTTGTACTTAAGTTGGCATTGTGCCTTTTCTATTTAATTCCGATGTAATTTCTGTGTTTCATCGTCAATAAGAAGGACAGAGGGATACAATAATCCTGAAGGGAAGCATCGGAATCTATAACTAGTGTCACAGGAATGGTTCAAAACATAGTCAGTAAGAAGAGTCAGTCTTCTTGTAGTTAAGAAGGCATTGTGCCTTTTCTATTTAATTCCGATGCAATTTCTGTGTTTCATCGTCAATAAGAAGGTCCAAGGGATACAGTAAACCTGGAGTGACGCATCGGAAACTATAACTAGTGTCACAGGAATGGTACAAAACATAGACAGTAAGAAGAGTCAGTCTTCTTGTAATTACGTCGGCATAGTGCCTTTTCTATTTAATTTCGATGCAATTTGTGTGTTTCAACGTCAATAAGAAGGTCCATGGGATACAGTAAACCTGGAGTGTAGCATCGGAATTTATAACTAGTGTCACAGGAATGGTTCAAATCATAGTCAGTAAGAAGAGTCAGTCTTCTTGTACTTAAGTCGGCATTGTGCCTTTTCTATTTAATTCCGATGCAATTTCTGTGTTTAATCGTCAATAAGAAGGACCAAGGGATACAGTAAACCTGGAGTGAAGCATCGGAGTCTGTAACTAGTGTCACAGGAATGGTTCAAATCATAGGCTGCAAGAAGAGTCAGTCATCGTGCACTTCAGTCGGCAATTTGCCTTTTGTATTTAATTCCGATGCAATTTTTGTGTTTCATAGTCAATAAGAAGGTCCAAGGGATACAGTAAACCTGAAGTGATGCATCGGGATCTATAACTAGTGTCACAGGAATCGTTCAAAGCATAGTCAGTAAGAAGAGTCAGTCTTTCTGTACTTAAGTTGGCATAGTGCCTTTTCTATTTAATTCCGATGCAATTTGTGTGTTTCATCGTCAATAAGAAGTTCTAAGGGATACAGTAAACCTGGAGTGAAGCATCGGAATCTATAACTAGTGTCAATGGTATGGTTCAAAACATGGACGGTAAGAAGAGTCAGTCTTCTTGTACTTAAGTCGGCAATGTGCCTTTTGGAATTAATTACGATGCAATGACTGTGTTTCATAGTCATTAAGAAGGTCAGAGGGATACAGTAAACCTGAAGTGAAGCATCGGAATCTATAGCTAGTGTCACAGGAGTTGTTCAAAACATAGTCAGTAAGAAGAGTCAATCTTGTTGTCCTTAAGTCGGCATTGTGCCTTTTGTATTTAATTCCGCTGCAATTTCTGTGTTTCATCGTCAATAAGAAGGTACAAGGGATACAGTAAACCTCAAGTGAAGCATCGGAATTTATAACGGGTGTCACAGGAATGGTTCAAACATAGTCAGTAGGAAGAGTCGGTCTTCATGTACTTAAGTCGGCATTGTGCCTTTTGTAATTAATTCCGATGCATTTTCTGTGTTTCATCGTCAATAAGAAGGTCCAAGGAATACAGTAAACCTGAAGTGAAGCATCGAAATCTGTAACTAGTGTCACAGTAATGGTTCAAAACATAGACAGTAAGAAGAGTCAGTCTTATTGTACTTAAGTCATCATTGTGCCTTTTGTATTTAATACCGATGCAATTTCTGTGTTTAATCGTCAATAAGAAGGACCAAGGGATACAGTAAATCTGTAGTGATGCATCGGATCTATGACTAGTGTCACAGGAATGGTTCAAAACATAGTCAGTAAGAAGAGTCAGTCTTCTTGTACTTAAGTCGGCATTGTGCCTTTTCTATTTAATTTCGATGCAATTTCTGTGTTTCATCGTCAATAAGAAAGTCCAAGGGATACAGTAAACATCAAGTGAAGCATCGGAATTTATAACTAGTGTCAATGTAATGGTTCAAAACATTGTTAGTAAGAAGAGTCAGTCTTCTTGTACTTAAGTCGGCATTGTGCCTTTTCTATTTATTTCCGATGCAATTTCTGTGTTTCATCGTCAATAAGAAGGTCCATGGGATATAGTAAACCTGGAGTGAAGCATGGGAAGCTATTACTAGTGTCACAGGAATGGTTCAAAACATAGACAGTAAGAAGAGTCAGTCTTCTTGTACTTAAGTCGGCATTGTGCCTTTTGTATTTATTTCCGATGCAATTTCTGTGTTTCATCGTCAATAAGAAGGACAGAGGGATACAATAATCCTGAAGGGAAGCATCGGAATCTATAACTAGTGTCACAGGAATGGTTCAAAACATAGTCAGTAAGAAGAGTCAGTCTTCTTGTAGTTAAGAAGGCATTGTGCCTTTTCTATTTAATTCCGATGCAATTTCTGTGTTTCATCGTCAATAAGAAGGTCCAAGGGATACAGTAAACCTGGAGTGACGCATCGGAAACTATAACTAGTGTCACAGGAATGGTACAAAACATAGACAGTAAGAAGAGTCAGTCTTCTTGTACTTACGTCGGCATAGTGCCTTTTCTATTTAATTTTGATGCAATTTGTGTGTTTCAACGTCAATAAGAAGGTCCATGGGATACAGTAAACCTGGAGTGTAGCATCGGAATCTATAACTAGTGTCAGAGGAATGGTTCAAAGCATAGACAGAAAGGAGAGTCAGTCTTCTTGTACTTAAGTCGCCATTGTGTCTTTTGTATTTAATTCCGATACAATTTCTGTGTTTCATCGTAAATAGGAACGTCCAAGGGATACAGTAAACCTGAGGTGAAGCATCGGAATCTATAACTAGTTTCACAGGAATAGTTCAAATCATAGTCAGTAAGAAGAGTCAGTCTTCTTGTACTTAAGTTGGCATTGTGCCTTTTCTATTTAATTCCGATGCAATTTCTGTGTTTCATCGTCAATAAGAAGGACAGAGGGATACAATAATCCTGAAGGGAAGCATCGGAATCTATAACTAGTGTCACAGGAATGGTTCAAAACATAGTCAGTAAGAAGAGTCAGTCTTCTTGTAGTTAAGAAGGCATTGTGCCTTTTCTATTTAATTCCGATGCAATTTCTGTGTTTCATCGTCAATAAGAAGGTCCAAGGGATACAGTAAACCTGGAGTGACGCATCGGAAACTATAACTAGTGTCACAGGAATGGTACAAAACATAGACAGTAAGAAGAGTCAGTCTTCTTGTACTTACGTCGGCATAGTGCCTTTTCTATTTAATTTCGATGCAATTTGTGTGTTTCAACGTCAATAAGAAGGTCCATGGGATACAGTAAACCTGGAGTGTAGCATCGGAATTTATAACTAGTGTCACAGGAATGGTTCAAATCATAGTCAGTAAGAAGAGTCAGTCTTCTTGTACTTAAGTCGGCATTGTGCCTTTTCTATTTAATTCCGATGCAATTTCTGTGTTTAATCGTCAATAAGAAGGACCAAGGGATACAGTAAACCTGGAGTGAAGCATCGGAGTCTGTAACTAGTGTCACAGGAATGGTTCAAATCATAGGCTGCAAGAAGAGTCAGCCATCGTGCACTTCAGTCGGCAATTTGCCTTTTGTATTTAATTCCGATGCAATTTTTGTGTTTCATAGTCAATAAGAAGGTCCAAGGGATACAGTAAACCTGAAGTGATGCATCGGGATCTATAACTAGTGTCACAGGAATCGTTCAAAGCATAGTCAGTAAGAAGAGTCAGTCTTTCTGTACTTAAGTTGGCATAGTGCCTTTTCTATTTAATTCCGATGCAATTTGTGTGTTTCATCGTCAATAAGAAGTTCTAAGGGATACAGTAAACCTGGAGTGAAGCATCGGAATCTATAACTAGTGTCAATGGTATGGTTCAAAACATGGACGGTAAGAAGAGTCAGTCTTCTTGTACTTAAGTCGGCAATGTGCCTTTTGGAATTAATTACGATGCAATGACTGTGTTTCATAGTCATTAAGAAGGTCAGAGGGATACAGTAAACCTGAAGTGAAGCATCGGAATCTATAGCTAGTGTCACAGGAGTTGTTCAAAACATAGTCAGTAAGAAGAGTCAATCTTGTTGTCCTTAAGTCGGCATTGTGCCTTTTGTATTTAATTCCGCTGCAATTTCTGTGTTTCATCGTCAATAAGAAGGTACAAGGGATACAGTAAACCTCAAGTGAAGCATCGGAATTTATAACGGGTGTCACAGGAATGGTTCAAACATAGTCAGTAGGAAGAGTCGGTCTTCATGTACTTAAGTCGGCATTGTGCCTTTTGTAATTAATTCCGATGCATTTTCTGTGTTTCATCGTCAATAAGAAGGTCCAAGGAATACAGTAAACCTGAAGTGAAGCATCGAAATCTGTAACTAGTGTCACAGTAATGGTTCAAAACATAGACAGTAAGAAGAGTCAGTCTTATTGTACTTAAGTCATCATTGTGCCTTTTGTATTTAATACCGATGCAATTTCTGTGTTTAATCGTCAATAAGAAGGACCAAGGGATACAGTAAATCTGTAGTGATGCATCGGATCTATGACTAGTGTCACAGGAATGGTTCAAAACATAGTCAGTAAGAAGAGTCAGTCTTCTTGTACTTAAGTCGGCATTGTGCCTTTTCTATTTAATTTCGATGCAATTTCTGTGTTTCATCGTCAATAAGAAAGTCCAAGGGATACAGTAAACATCAAGTGAAGCATCGGAATTTATAACTAGTGTCAATGTAATGGTTCAAAACATTGTTAGTAAGAAGAGTCAGTCTTCTTGTACTTAAGTCGGCATTGTGCCTTTTCTATTTATTTCCGATGCAATTTCTGTGTTTCATCGTCAATAAGAAGGTCCATGGGATATAGTAAACCTGGAGTGAAGCATGGGAAGCTATTACTAGTGTCACAGGAATGGTTCAAAACATAGACAGTAAGAAGAGTCAGTCTTCTTGTACTTAAGTCGGCATTGTGCCTTTTGTATTTATTTCCGATGCAATTTCTGTGTTTCATCGTCAATAAGAAGGACAGAGGGATACAATAATCCTGAAGGGAAGCATCGGAATCTATAACTAGTGTCACAGGAATGGTTCAAAACATAGTCAGTAAGAAGAGTCAGTCTTCTTGTAGTTAAGAAGGCATTGTGCCTTTTCTATTTAATTCCGATGCAATTTCTGTGTTTCATCGTCAATAAGAAGGTCCAAGGGATACAGTAAACCTGGAGTGACGCATCGGAAACTATAACTAGTGTCACAGGAATGGTACAAAACATAGACAGTAAGAAGAGTCAGTCTTCTTGTACTTACGTCGGCATAGTGCCTTTTCTATTTAATTTTGATGCAATTTGTGTGTTTCAACGTCAATAAGAAGGTCCATGGGATACAGTAAACCTGGAGTGTAGCATCGGAATCTATAACTAGTGTCAGAGGAATGGTTCAAAGCATAGACAGAAAGGAGAGTCAGTCTTCTTGTACTTAAGTCGCCATTGTGTCTTTTGTATTTAATTCCGATACAATTTCTGTGTTTCATCGTAAATAGGAACGTCCAAGGGATACAGTAAACCTGAGGTGAAGCATCGGAATCTATAACTAGTTTCACAGGAATAGTTCAAATCATAGTCAGTAAGAAGAGTCAGTCTTCTTGTACTTAAGTTGGCATTGTGCCTTTTCTATTTAATTCCGATGCAATTTCTGTGTTTCATCGTCAATAAGAAGGACAGAGGGATACAATAATCCTGAAGGGAAGCATCGGAATCTATAACTAGTGTCACAGGAATGGTTCAAAACATAGTCAGTAAGAAGAGTCAGTCTTCTTGTAGTTAAGAAGGCATTGTGCCTTTTCTATTTAATTCCGATGCAATTTCTGTGTTTCATCGTCAATAAGAAGGTCCAAGGGATACAGTAAACCTGGAGTGACGCATCGGAAACTATAACTAGTGTCACAGGAATGGTACAAAACATAGACAGTAAGAAGAGTCAGTCTTCTTGTACTTACGTCGGCATAGTGCCTTTTCTATTTAATTTCGATGCAATTTGTGTGTTTCAACGTCAATAAGAAGGTCCATGGGATACAGTAAACCTGGAGTGTAGCATCGGAATCTATAACTAGTGTCAGAGGAATGGTTCAAAACATAGACAGTAAGAAGAGTCAGTCTTCGTGTACTTAAGTCGGCATTTTGCCTTTTGTATTTAATTCCGATGCAATTTCTGTGTTTTATCGTCAATAAGAAGGTCCAAGGCATACAGTAAACTTGAGGTGAAGCATCGGAATCTATAAGTAGTGTCACAGGAATGGTTCAAAACATAGTCAGTAAGAAGAGTCAGTCTTCTTGTACTTAAGTCGTCATTGTACGTTTCTATTTAATTCCGATGCAATTTCTGTGCTTCATTGTCAATAACAAGGTCCAAGGGATACAGTAAACCTGGAGTGAAGCATCGAAATCTATAACTAGTGTCAATGGAATATTTCAAAACATAGACAGTAAGAAGAGTTAGTCTTCTTGTACTTAAGTCGACGTTGTGCCTTTTGTATTTAATTCCGATGCAATTTCTGTATTTCATCGTCAATAAGAATGTCCACGGGATACAGTAAACCTGAAGAGTAGCATCGGAATTTATAACTAGTGTCACAGGAATGGTTCAAAACATAGTCAGTAAGAAGAGTCAGTCTTCTTGTACTTAAGTCGGCATTGTGCCTTTTCTATTTAATTCCGATGCAATTTCTGTGTTTAATCGTCAATAAGAAGGACCAAGGGATACAGTAAACCTGGAGTGAAGCATCGGAGTCTGTAACTAGTGTCACAGGAATGGTTCAAATCATAGGCTGCAAGAAGAGTCAGTCATCGTGCACTTCAGTCGGCAATTTGCCTTTTGTATTTAATTCCGATGCAATTTTTGTGTTTCATAGTCAATAAGAAGGTCCAAGGGATACAGTAAACCTGAAGTGATGCATCGGGATCTATAACTAGTGTCACAGCAATCGTTCAAAGCATAGTCAGTAAGAAGAGTCAGTCTTCTTGAACTTAAGTTGGCATAGTGCCTTTTCTATTTAATTCCGATGCAATTTGTGTGTTTCATCGTCAATAAGAAGTTCTAAGGGATACAGTAAACCTGGAGTGAAGCATCGGAATCTATAACTAGTGTCAATGGTATGGTTCAAAACATGGACGGTAAGAAGAGTCAGTCTTCTTGTACTTAAGTCGGCAATGTGCCTTTTGGAATTAATTACGATGCAATGACTGTGTTTCATTGTCATTAAGAGGGTCAGAGGGATACAGTAAACCTGAAGTGAAGCATCGGAATCTATAGCTAGTGTCACAGGAGTTGTTCAAAACATAGTCAGTAAGAAGAGTCAATCTTGTTGTCCTTAAGTCGGCATTGTGCCTTTTGTATTTAATTCCGATGCAATTTCTGTGTTTCATCGTCAATAAGAAGGTCCAAGGGATACAGTAAACCTCAAGTGAAGCATCGGAATTTATAACGGGTGTCACAGGAATGGTTCAAACATAGTCAGTAGGAAGAGTCGGTCTTCATGTACTTAAGTCGGCATTGTGCCTTTTCTATTTAATTTCGATGCAATTTCTGTGTTTCATCGTCAATAAGAAAGTCCAAGGGATACAGTAAACATGAAGTGAAGCATCGGAATTTATAACTAGTGTCAATGTAATGGTTCAAAACATTGTTAGTAAGAAGAGTCAGTCTTCTTGTACTTAAGTCGGCATTGTGCCTTTTCTATTTATTTCCGATGCAATTTCTGTGTTTCATCGTCAATAAGAAGGTCCATGGGATATAGTAAATCTGGAGTGAAGCATGGGAAGCTATTACTAGTGTCACAGGAATGGTTCAAAACATAGACAGTAAGAAGAGTCAGTCTTCCTGTACTTACGTCGACATTGTGCCCTTTCTATTTAAATCCGATCCAATTTCTGTGTATCATCGTCAATATGAAGGTCCAAGGGATACAGTAAACCTGAAGTGAAGCTTCGGAATCTATAGCTAGTGTCACAGGAATGGTTCAAAACATAGACAGTAAGAAGTGTCAGTCTTCTTGTCCTTAAGTCGGCATTGTGCCTTTTGTAATTAATTCCGAAGCAATATCTGTGTTTCATCGTCATTATGAAGGTCCAAGGTATACAGTAAACCTGAAGTGAGCATCGGAATTTATAACTAGTGTCACAGGAATGGTTCAAAACATAGTCAGTAAGGAGAGTCAGTCTTCTTGTACTTAAGTCGGCATGGTGCCTTTTGTATTTAATTCCGATGCAATTTCTGTGTTTCATCGTCAATAAGAAGGTCAGAGGGGTGCAGTAAACCTGAAACCTGAAGTGAAGCATCGTAATCTATAGCTAGTGTCACAGGAATGGTTCAAAACATAGACAGTAAGAAGTGTCAGTCTTCTTGTCCTTAAGTCGGCATTGTGCCTTTTGTAATTAATTCCGAAGCAATATCTGTGTTTCATCGTCAATATGAAGGTCCAAGGTATACAGTAAACCTGGAGTCAAGCATCGGAATCTATAACTAGTGTCAATGGTATGGTTCAAAACATAGACAGTAAGAAGAGTCAGTCTTCTTGTACTTAAGTCGGCATTGTGCCTTTTGTATTTATTTCCGATGCAATTTCTGTGTGTAATCGTCAATAAGAAGGTCAGAGGGATACACTAAACCTGATGTGAAGCATCGGAATTCATAACTAGTGTCACAGGAATGGTTCAAAGCATAGTCAGAAAGGAGAGTCAGTCTTCTTGTACTTAAGTCGGCATTGTGTCTTTTGTATTTAATTCCGATGCAATTTCTGTGTTTCATCGTAAATAGGAACGTCCAAGGGATACAGTAAACCTGAGGTGAAGCATCGGAATCTATAACTAGTTTCACAGGAATAGTTCAAATCATAGTCAGTAAGAAGAGTCAGTCTTCTTGTACTTAAGTTGGCATTGTGCCTTTTCTATTTAATTCCGATGCAATTTCTGTGTTTCATCGTCAATAAGAAGGACAGAGGGATACAATAATCCTGAAGGGAAGCATCGGAATCTATAACTAGTGTCACAGGAATGGTTCAAAACATAGTCAGTAAGAAGAGTCAGTCTTCTTGTAGTTAAAAAGGCATTGGGCCTTTTCTATTTACTTCCGATGCAATTTCTGTGTTTCATCGTCAATAAGAAGGTCCAAGGGATGCAGTAAACCTGGAGTGACGCATTTGAAACTATAACTAGTGTCACAGGAATGGTACAAAACATAGACAGTAAGAAGAGTCAGTCTTCTTGTACTTACGTCGGCATAGTGGCTTTTCTATTTAATTCCGATGCAATTTGTGTGTTTCAACGTCAATAAGAAGGTCCATGGGATACAGTAAACCTGGAGTGTAGCATCGGAATCTATAACTAGTGTCAGAGGAAAGGTTCAAAACATAGACAGTAAGAAGAGTCAGTCTTCGTGTACTTAAGTCGGCATTTTGCCTTTTGTATTTAATTCCGATGCAATTTCTGTGTTTTATCGTCAATAAGAAGGTCCAAGGCATACAGTAAACCTGAGGTGAAGCATCGGAATCTATAAGTAGTGTCACAGGAATGGTTCAAAACATAGTCAGTAAGAAGAGTCAGTCTTCTTGTACTTAAGTCGTCATTGTACGTTTCTATTTAATTCCGATGCAATTTCTGTGCTTCATCGTCTATAACAAGGTCAAAGGGATACAGTAAACTTGGAGTGAAGCATCGAAATCTGTAACTAGTGTCAATGGAATATTTCAAAACATAGACAGTAAGAAGAGTCAGTCTCCTTGAACTTAATTCTGCACTGTGCCTTTTGTATTTAATTCCGATGCAATTTCTGTGTTTCATAGTCAATAAGAATGTCCACGGGATACAGTAAACCTGAAGTGTAGCATCGGAATTTATAACTAGTGTCACAGGAATGGTTCAAAACATAGTCAGTAAGAAGAGTCAGTCTTCTTGTACTTAAGTCGGCATTGTGCCTTTTCTATTTAATTCCGATGCAATTTCTGTGTTTAATCGTCAATAAGAAGGACCAAGGGATACAGTAAACCTGGAGTGAAGCATCGGAGTCTGTAACTAGTGTCACAGGAATGGTTCAAATCATAGGCTGCAAGAAGAGTCAGTCATCGTGCACTTCAGTCGGCAATTTGCCTTTTGTATTTAATTCCGATGCAATTTTTGTGTTTCATAGTCAATAACAAGGTCCAAGGGATACAGTAAACCTGAAGTGATGCATCGGGATCTATAACTAGTGTCACAGGAATCGTTCAAAGCTTAGGCAGTAAGAAGAGTCAGTCTTCTTGTACTTAAGTTGGCATAGTGCCTTTTCTATTTAATTCCGATGCAATTTGTGTGTTTCATCGTCAATAAGAAGTTCTAAGGGATACAGTAAACCTGGAGTGAAGCATCAGAATCTATAACTAGTGTCAATGGTATGGTTCAAAACATGGACGGTAAGAAGAGTCAGTCTTCTTGTACTTAAGTCGGCAATGTGCCTTTTGGAATTAATTACGATGCAATGACTGTGTTTCATTGTCATTAAGAAGGTCAGAGGGATACAGTAAACCTGAAGTGAAGCATCGGAATCTATAGCTAGTGTCACAGGAGTTGTTCAAAACATAGTCAGTAAGAAGAGTCAATCTTGTTGTCCTTAAGTCGGCATTGTGCCTTTTGTATTTAATTCCGATGCAATTTCTGTGTTTCATCGTCGATAAGAAGGTCAGAGGGGTACAGTAAACCTTAAACCTGAAGTGAAGCATCGTAATCTATAGCTAGTGTCACAGGAATGGTTCAAAACATAGACAGTAAGAAGTGTCAGTCTTCTTGTCCTTAAGTCGGCATTGTGACTTTTGTAATTAATTTCGAAGCAATATCTGTGTTTCATCGTCAATATGAAGGTACAAGGTATACAGTAAACCTGGAGTCAAGCATCGGAATCTATAACTAGTGTCAATGGTATGGTTCAAAACATAGACAGTAAGAAGAGTCAGTCTTCTTGTACTTAAGTCGGCATTGTGCCTTTTGTATTTATTTCCGATGCAATTTCTGTGTTTCATCGTCAATAAGAAGGACAGAGGGATACAATAATCCTGAAGGGAAGCATCGGAATCTATAACTAGTGTCACAGGAATGGTTCAAAACATAGTCAGTAAGGAGAGTCAGTCTTCTTGTAGTTAAGAAGGCATTGTGCCTTTTCTATTTAATTCCGATGCAATTTCTGTGTTTCATCGTCAATAAGAAGGTCCAAGGGATACAGTAAACCTGGAGTGACGCATCGGAAACTATAACTAGTGTCACAGGAATGGTACAAAACATAGACAGTAAGAATAGTCAGTCTTCTTGTACTTACGTCGGCATAGTGCCTTTTCTATTTAATTTCGATGCAATTTGTGTGTTTCAACGTCAATAAGAAGGTCCATGGGATACAGTAAACCTGGAGTGTAGCATCGGAATCTATAACTAGTGTCAGAGGAATGGTTCAAAGCATAGACAGAAAGGAGAGTCAGTCTTCTTGTACTTAAGTCGGCATTGTGTCTTTTGTATTTAATTCCGATACAATTTCTGTGTTTCATCGTAAATAGGAACGTCCAAGGGATACAGTAAACCTGAGGTGAAGCATCGGAATCTATAACTAGTTTCACAGGAATAGTTCAAATCATAGTCAGTAAGAAGAGTCAGTCTTCTTGTACTTAAGTTGGCATTGTGCCTTTTCTATTTAATTCCGATGCAATTTCTGTGTTTCATCGTCAATAAGAAGGACAGAGGGATACAATAATCCTGAAGGGAAGCATCGGAATCTATAACTAGTGTCACAGGAATGGTTCAAAACATAGTCAGTAAGAAGAGTCAGTCTTCTTGTAGTTAAGAAGGCATTGTGCCTTTTCTATTTAATTCCGATGCAATTTCTGTGTTTCATCGTCAATAAGAAGGTCCAAGGGATACAGTAAACCTGGAGTGACGCATCGGAAACTATAACTAGTGTCACAGGAATGGTACAAAACATAGACAGTAAGAAGAGTCAGTCATCTTGTACTTACGTCGGCATAGTGCCTTTTCTATTTAATTTCGATGCAATTTGTGTGTTTCAACGTCAATAAGAAGGTCCATGGGATACAGTAAACCTGGAGTGTAGCATCGGAATCTATAACTAGTGTCAGAGGATTGGTTCAAAACATAGACAGTAAGAAGAGTCAGTCTTCGTGTACTTAAGTCGGCATTTTGCCTTTTGTATTTAATTCCGATGCAATTTCTGTGTTTTATCGTCAATAAGAAGGTCCAAGGCATACAGTAAACTTGAGGTGAAGCATCGGAATCTATAAGTAGTGTCACAGGAATGGTTCAAAACATAGTCAGTAAGAAGAGTCAGTCTTCTTGTACTTAAGTCGTCATTGTACGTTTCTATTTAATTCCGATGCAATTTCTGTGCTTCATTGTCAATAACAAGGTCCAAGGGATACAGTAAACCTGGAGTGAAGCATCGAAATCTATAACTAGTGTCAATGGAATATTTCAAAACATAGACAGTAAGAAGAGTCAGTCTCCTTGAACTTAATTCTGCACTGTGCCTTTTGTATTTAATTCCGATGCAATTTCTGTGTTTCATCGTCAATAAGAATGTCCACGGGATACAGTAAACCTGAAGAGTAGCATCGGAATTTATAACTAGTGTCACAGGAATGGTTCAAAACATAGTCAGTAAGAAGAGTCAGTCTTCTTGTACTTAAGTCGGCATTGTGCCTTTTCTATTTAATTCCGATGCAATTTCTGTGTTTAATCGTCAATAAGAAGGACCAAGGGATACAGTAAACCTGGAGTGAAGCATCGGAGTCTGTAACTAGTGTCACAGGAATGGTTCAAATCATAGGCTGCAAGAAGAGTCAGTCATCGTGCACTTCAGTCGGCAATTTGCCTTTTGTATTTAATTCCGATGCAATTTTTGTGTTTCATAGTCAATAAGAAGGTCCAAGGGATACAGTAAACCTGAAGTGATGCATCGGAATCTATAACTAGTGTCACAGCAATCGTTCAAAGCATAGTCAGTAAGAAGAGTCAGTCTTCTTGTACTTAAGTTGGCATAGTGCCTTTTCTATTTAATTCCGATGCAATTTGTGTGTTTCATCGTCAATAAGAAGTTCTAAGGGATACAGTAAACCTGGAGTGAAGCATCGGAATCTATAACTAGTGTCAATGGTATGGTTCAAAACATGGACGGTAAGAAGAGTCAGTCTTCTTGTACTTAAGTCGGCAATGTGCCTTTTGGAATTAATTACGATGCAATGACTGTGTTTCATTGTCATTAAGAAGGTCAGAGGGATACAGTAAACCTGAAGTGAAGCATCGGAATCTATAGCTAGTGTCACAGGAGTTGTTCAAAACATAGTCAGTAAGAAGAGTCAATCTTGTTGTCCTTAAGTCGGCATTGTGCCTTTTGTATTTAATTCCGATGCAATTTCTGTGTTTCATCGTCAATAAGAAGGTCCAAGGGATACAGTAAACCTCAAGTGAAGCATCGGAATTTATAACGGGTGTCACAGGAATGGTTCAAACATAGTCAGTAGGAAGAGTCGGTCTTCATGTACTTAAGTCGGCATTGTGCCTTTTCTATTTAATTTCGATGCAATTTCTGTGTTTCATCGTCAATAAGAAAGTCCAAGGGATACAGTAAACATGAAGTGAAGCATCGGAATTTATAACTAGTGTCAATGTAATGGTTCAAAACATTGTTAGTAAGAAGAGTCAGTCTTCTTGTACTTAAGTCGGCATTGTGCCTTTTCTATTTATTTCCGATGCAATTTCTGTGTTTCATCGTCAATAAGAAGGTCCATGGGATATAGTAAATCTGGAGTGAAGCATGGGAAGCTATTACTAGTGTCACAGGAATGGTTCAAAACATAGACAGTAAGTAGAGTCAGTCTTCCTGTACTTACGTCGACATTGTGCCCTTTCTATTTAAATCCGATGCAATTTCTGTGTATCATCGTCAATATGAAGGTCCAAGGGATACAGTAAACCTGAAGTGAAGCATCGTAATCTATAGCTAGTGTCACAGGAATGGTTCAAAACATAGACAGTAAGAAGTGTCAGTCTTCTTGTACTTAAGTCGGCATTGTGCCTTTTGTATTTATTTCCGATGCAATTTCTGTGTTTCATCGTAAATAGGAACGTCCAAGGGATACAGTAAACCTGAGGTGAAGCATCGGAATCTATAACTAGTTTCACAGGAATAGTTCAAATCATAGTCAGTAAGAAGAGTCAGTCTTCTTGTACTTAAGTTGGCATTGTGCCTTTTCTATTTAATTCCGATGCAATTTCTGTGTTTCATCGTCAATAAGAAGGACAGAGGGATACAATAATCCTGAAGGGAAGCATCGGAATCTATAACTAGTGTCACAGGAATGGTTCAAAACATAGTCAGTAAGAAGAGTCAGTCTTCTTGTAGTTAAAAAGGCATTGGGCCTTTTCTATTTACTTCCGATGCAATTTCTGTGTTTCATCGTCAATAAGAAGGTCCAAGGGATACAGTAAACCTGGAGTGACGCATTTGAAACTATAACTAGTGTCACAGGAATGGTACAAAACATAGACAGTAAGAAGAGTCAGTCTTCTTGTACTTACGTCGGCATAGTGCCTTTTCTATTTAATTCCGATGCAATTTGTGTGTTTCAACGTCAATAAGAAGGTCCATGGGATACAGTAAACCTGGAGTGTAGCATCGGAATCTATAACTAGTGTCAGAGGAATGGTTCAAAACATAGACAGTAAGAAGAGTCAGTCTTCGTGTACTTAAGTCGGCATTTTGCCTTTTGTATTTAATTCCGATGCAATTTCTGTGTTTTATCGTCAATAAGAAGGTCCAAGGCATACAGTAAAACTGAGGTGAAGCATCGGAATCTATAAGTAGTGTCACAGGAATGGTTCAAAACATAGTCAGTAAGAAGAGTCAGTCTTCTTGTACTTAAGTCGTCATTGTACGTTTCTATTTAATTCCGATGCAATTTCTGTGCTTCATCGTCAATAACAAGGTCAAAGGGATACAGTAAACTTGGAGTGAAGCATCGAAATCTGTAACTAGTGTCAATGGAATATTTCAAAACATAGACAGTAAGAAGAGTCAGTCTCCTTGAACTTAATTCTGCACTGTGCCTTTTGTATTTAATTCCGATGCAATTTCTGTGTTTCATAGTCAATAAGAATGTCCACGGGATACAGTTAACCTGAAGTGTAGCATCGGAATTTATAACTAGTGTCACAGGAATGGTTCAAAACATAGTCAGTAAGAAGAGTCAGTCTTCTTGTACTTAAGTCGGCATTGTGCCTTTTCTATTTAATTCCGATGCAATTTCTGTGTTTAATCGTCAATAAGAAGGACCAAGGGATACAGTAAACCTGGAGTGAAGCATCGGAGTCTGTAACTAGTGTCACAGGAATGGTTCAAATCATAGGCTGCAAGAAGAGTCAGTCATCGTGCACTTCAGTCGGCAATTTGCCTTTTGTATTTAATTCCGATGCAATTTTTGTGTTTCATAGTCAATAACAAGGTCCAAGGGATACAGTAAACCTGAAGTGATGCATCGGGATCTATAACTAGTGTCACAGGAATCGTTCAAAGCTTAGGCAGTAAGAAGAGTCAGTCTTCTTGTACTTAAGTTGGCATAGTGCCTTTTCTATTTAATTCCGATGCAATTTGTGTGTTTCATCGTCAATAAGAAGTTCTAAGGGATACAGTAAACCTGGAGTGAAGCATCAGAATCTATAACTAGTGTCAATGGTATGGTTCAAAACATGGACGGTAAGAAGAGTCAGTCTTCTTGTACTTAAGTCGGCAATGTGCCTTTTGGAATTAATTACGATGCAATGACTGTGTTTCATTGTCATTAAGAAGGTCAGAGGGATACAGTAAACCTGAAGTGTAGCATCGGAATCTATAGCTAGTGTCACAGGAGTTGTTCAAAACATAGTCAGTAAGAAGAGTCAATCTTGTTGTCCTTAAGTCGGCATTGTGCCTTTTGTATTTAATTCCGATGCAATTTCTGTGTTTCATCGTCAATAAGAAGGTCCAAGGGATACAGTAAACCTCAAGTGAAGCATCGGAATTTATAACGGGTGTCACAGGAATGGTTCAAACATAGTCAGTAGGAAGAGTCGGTCTTCATGTACTTAAGTCGGCATTGTGCCTTTTGTAATTAATTCCGATGCATTTTCTGTGTTTCATCGTCAATAAGAAGCTCCAAGGAATACAGTAAACCTGAAGTGAAGCATCGAAATCTGTAACTAGTGTCACAGTAATGGTTCAAAACATAGACAGTAAGAAGAGTCAGTCTTATTGTACTTAAGTCGACATTGTGCCTTTTGTATTTAATACCGATGCAATTTCTGTGTTTCATCGTCAACAAGAAGGTCCAAGGTATACAGTAAATCTGAAGTGAAGCATCGGAATTTATAACTAGTGTCACAGGAATGGTTCAAAACATAGTCAGTAAGGAGAGTCAGTCTTCTTGTACTTAAGTCGGCATGGTGCCTTTTGTATTTAATTCCAATGCAATTTCTGTGTTTCATCGTCAATAAGAAGGTCAGAGGGGTACAGTAAACCTGAAACCTGAAGTGAAGCATCGTAATCTATAGCTAGTGTCACAGGAATGGTTCAAAACATAGACAGTAAGAAGAGTCAGTCTTCTTGTACTTAATTCTGCTTTTCGCCTATTGTATTTAATTCCGATGCATTTTCTGTGTTTCATCGTCAATAAGAAGGTCAGAGCGATACAGTAATTCTGAAGTGAAGCATCGGAATCTATTACTAGTGTCACAGGAATAGTTCAAAACATAGTCAGTAAGAATAGTCAGTCTTATTGTACTTAGATCATCATTGTGCATTTTCTATTTAATTGTGATGCAATTTCTGTGTTTCATCGTCAATATGAATGTCCAAGGGATACAGTAAACCAGGAGTAAGCATCGGAATCTATAACTAGTGTCACAGGAATGGTTCAAATCATAGACAGTAAGAAGAGTCAGACTTCTTGTACTTAAGTCAGCATTGTGCCTTTTCTATTTAATTTCGATGCAATTTCTGTGTTTCATCGTCAATAAGAAAGTCCAAGGGATACAGTAAACATGAAGTGAAGCATCGGAATTTATAACTAGTGTCAATGTAATGGTTCAAAACATTGTTAGTAAGAAGAGTCAGTCTTCTTGTACTTAAGTCGGCATTGTGCCTTTTCTATCTATTTCCGATGCAATTTCTGTGTTTCATCGTCAATAAGAAGGTCCATGGGATATAGTAAACCTGGAGTGAAGCATGGGAAGCTATTACTAGTGTCACAGGAATGGTTCAAAACATAGACAGTAAGAAGAGTCAGTCTTCTTGTACTTACGTCGACATTGTGCCCTTTCTATTTAAATCAGATGCAATTTCTGTGTATCATCGTCAATATGAAGGTCCAAGGGATACAGTAAACCTGAAGTGAAGCTTCGGAATCTATAGCTAGTGTCACAGGAATGGTTCAAAACATAGACAGTAAGTAGTGTCAGTCTTCTTGTCCTTAAGTCGGCATTGTGCCTTTTGTAATTAATTCCGAAGCAATATCTGTGTTTCATCGTCAATATGAAGGTCCAAGGTATACAGTAAACCTGAAGTGAAGCATCGGAATTTATAACTAGTGTCACAGGAATGGTTCAAAACATAGTCAGTAAGGAGAGTCAGTCTTCTTGTACTTAAGTCGGCATGGTGCCTTTTGTATTTAATTCCGATGCAATTTCTGTGTTTCATCGTCAATAAGAAGGTCAGAGGGGTACAGTAAACCTGAAACCTGAAGTGAAGCATCGTAATCTATAGCTAGTGTCACAGGAATGGTTCAAAACATAGACAGAAAGAAGAGTCAGTCTTCTTGTACTTAATTCTGCTTTTCGCCTATTGTATTTAATTCCGATGCATTTTCTGTGTTTCATCGTCAATAAGAAGGTCAGAGCGATACAGTAATTCTGAAGTGAAGCATCGGAATCTATTACTAGTGTCACAGGAATAGTTCAAAACATAGTCAGTAAGAATAGTCAGTCTTATTGTACTTAGGTCATCATTGTGCATTTTCTATTTAATTGTGATGCAATTTCTGTGTTTCATCGTCAATATGAATGTCCAAGGGATACAGTAAACCAGGAGTTAAGGATCGGAATCTATAACTAGTGTCACAGGAATGGTTCAAATCATAGACAGTAAGAAGAGTCAGACTTCTTTTACTTAAGTCGGCATTGTGCCTTTTATATTTAATTCCGGTGCAATTTCTGTGTTTCGTCGTCAATAAGAAGGTCCAAGAGATACAGTAAACCTGGAGTGAAGCATCGGAGTCTATAACTAGTGTCACAGGAGTGGTTCAGAAATAGACAGTAAGAAGAGTCAACCTTCTTGAACTTAATTCGGCATTGTGCCTTTTGAATTTAATTCCGATGCAATTTCTGTGTTTTATCGTCAATAAGAAGGTCAGAGGGATACAGTAAACCTGAAGTGAAGCATCGTAATCCATAACTAGTGTCACAGGAATGGTTCAAAACATAGTCAGTAAGAAGAGTTAGTCTTCTTGTACTTAAGTCGGCGTTGTGCCTTTTGTATTTAATTCCGATGCAATTTCTGTGTTTCATCGTCAATAAGAATGTCCAAGGGATACATTAAACCTGGAGTGAAGCATCGGAATCTGTAAATAGTGTCACAGGAATGGTTCAAATCATAGACACTAAGAAGAGTCAGTCTTCGTGTACTTCAGTCGGCATTTTGCCTTTTGTATTTAGTTCTGATGCAATTTTTGTGTTTCATCGTCAATGAGAATGTCCAAGGCATACAGTAAACCTGTAGTGAAGCATCGGGATCTATAACTAGTGTCACAGGAATCGTTCAAAACATAGTCAGTAAGAAGAGTCAGTCTTCTTGTACTAAAGAAGGCATAGTGCCTTTTCTATTTAATTCCGATGCAATTTCTGTGTTTCATCGTCAATAAGAAGGTCCAAGTGATACAGTAAACCTGGAGTGAAGCATCGGAATCTATAACTAGTCTCAACGGTATGGTTCAAAAAACAGACAGTAAGAAGAGTCAGTCTTCTTGTCCTCAAGTCGGCATTGTGCCTTTTGTATTTAATTCGGGTGCAATTTCTGTGTTTCATCGTCAATAAGAACGTCTAAGGGATACAGTAAACCAGGAGTGAAGCATCGGAATCTATAACTAGTGTCACAGGAATGGTTCAAATCATAGTCAGTAAGAAGAGTCAGTCTTCTTGTAGTTAAGACGGCATTGTGCCTTTTCTATTTAATTCCGATGCAATTTCTGTGTTTCATCGTCAATACGAAGGTCCAAGGGATACAGTAATCCTGGAGTGAAGCATCGGAAACTATAACTAGTGTCACAGGAATGGTTCAAAACATAGACAGTAAGAAGAGTCAGTCTTCTTGTACTTACGTCGGGATAGTGCCTTTTCTATTTAATTCCGATGCAATTTGTGTGTTTCACCGTCAATAAGAAGGTCCAAGGGATACAGTAAACCTGGAGTGTAGCATCGGAATCTATAACTAGTGTCACAGGAATGGTTCAAAACATAGACAGTAGAAAGAGTCAGTCTTCGTGTACTTAAGTCGGCATTTTGCCTTTTGTATTTAATTCCGATGCAATTTCTGTGTTTTACCGTCAATGAGAAGGTCCAAGGCATACAGTAAACCTGAGGTGAAGCATCGGAATCTATAAGTAGTGTCACAGGAATGGTTCAAAACATAGTCAGTAAGAAGAGTCAGTCTTCTTGTACTTAAGTCGGCATTGTACGTTTCTATTTAATTCCGATGCAATTTCTGTGTTTCATCGTCAATAACAAGGTCCAAGGGATACAGTAAACCTGGAGTGAAGCATCGAAATCTATAACTAGTGTCAATGGAATATTTCAAAACATAGACAGTAAGAAGAGTCAGTCTCCTTGTACTTAATTCTGCACTGTGCCTTTTGTATTTAATTCCGATGCAATTTCTGTGTTTCATCGTCAATAAGAATGTCCACGGGATACAATAAACCTGAAGTGCAGCATCGGAATTTATAACTAGTGTCACAGGAATGGTTCAAAACATAGTCAGTAAGAAGAGTCAGTCTTCTTGTACTTAAGTCGGCATTGTGCCTTTTCTATTTAATTCCGATGCAATTTCTGTGTTTAATCGTCAATGAGAAGGACCAAGGGATACAGTAAACCTTTAGTGAAGCATCGGAGTCTGTAACTAGTGTCACAGGAATGGTTCAAATCATAGACTGTAAGAAGAGTCAGTCATCGTGCACTTCAGTCGGCATTTTGCCTTTTGTATTTAATTCCGATGCAATTTTTGTGTTTCATAATCAATAAGAAGGTCCAAGGGATACAGTAAACCTGAAGTGAAGCATCGGGATCTGTAACTAGTGTCACAGGAATCGTTCAAAGCATAGTCAGTAAGAAGAGTCAGTCTTCTTGTACTTAAGTTGGCATAGTGCCTTTTCTATTTAATTCCGATGCAATTTGTGGTTTCATCGTCAATAAGAAGTTCCAAGGCATACAGTAAACCTGAGGTGAAGCATCGGAATCTATAAGTAGTGTCACAGGAATGGTTCAAAACATAGTCAGTAAGAAGAGTCAGTCTTCTTGTACTTAAGTCGGCATTGTGCCTTTTGGAATTAATTACGATGCAATGTCTGTGTTTCATTGTCATTAAGAAGGTCAGAGGGACACAGTAAACCTGAAGTGAAGCATCGGAATCTATAGCTAGTGTCACAGGAATGGTTCAAAACATAGTCAGTAAGAAGAGTCAATCTTGTTGTCCTTAAGTCGGCATTGTGCCTTTTGTATTTAATTCCGATGCAATTTCTGTGTTTCATCGTCAATAAGAAGGTCCAAGGGATGCAGTAAAAATGGAGTGAAGCATCGGAATCTATAACTAGTGTCACAGAAATGGTTAAAAACATAGACAGTAAGAAGAGTCAGTCTTCTTGTACTTAATTCGGCATTGTGCCTTTTGTATTTAATTCCGATGCAATTTCTGTGTTTCATCGTCAATAACAAGGTCCAAGGGATACAGTAAACCTCAAGTGAAGCATCGGAATTTATAACGGGTGTCACAGGAATGGTTCAAACATAGTCAGTTGGAAGAGTCGGTCTTCATGTACTTAAGTCGGCATTGTGCCATTTGTATTTAATTCCGATGCATTTTCTGTGTTTCATCGTCAATAAGAAGGTCCAAGGAATACAGTAAACCTGAAGTGAAGCATCGAAATCTATAACTAGTGTCACAGGAATGGTTCAAAACATAGACAGTAAGAAGAGTCAGTCTTATATTACTTAAGTCGGCATTGTGCCGTTTGTATTTAATTCCGATGCAATTTCTATGTTTCATCGTCAACAAGAAGGTCCAAGGTATACAGTAAATCTGTAGTGATGCATTGGATCTATGACTAGTGTCACAGGAATGGTTCAAAACATAGTCAGTAAGAAGAGTCAGTCTTCTTGTACTTAAGTCGGCATTGTGCCTTTTTTATTTAATTCCGATGCAATTTCTGTGTTTCATCGTCAATAAGGAAGTCCAAGGGATACAGTAAACATGAAGTGAAGCATCGGAATTTATAACTAGTGTCAATGTAATGGCTCAAAGCATTGTCAGTAAGTAGAGGCAGTCTTCTTTTACTTAAGTCGGCATTGTGCCTTTTCTATTTATTTCCGATGCAATTTCTGTGTTTCATCGTCAATAAGAAGGTCCATGGGATATAGTAAACCTGGAGTGAAGCATCGGAAGCTATTACTAGTGTCACAGGAATGGTTCAAAACATAGACAGTAAGAAGAGTCAGTCTTCTTTTACTTACGTCGACATTGTGCGCTTTCTATATAAATCCGATGCAATTTCTGTGTATCATCGTCAATATGAAGGTCCAAGGGATACAGTAAACCTGAAGTGAAGCTTCGGAATCTATAGCTAGTGTCACAGGAATGGTTCAAAACATAGACAGTAAGAAGTGTCAGTCTTCTTGTCCTTAAGTCGGCATTGTGCCTTTTGTAATTAATTCCGAAGCAATATCTGTGTTTCATCCTCAATAAGAAGATCCAAGGGATACAGTAAACCTGGAGTGAAGCATCGGAATCAATTACTAGTGTCACAGGAATGGTTCAAAACATAGACAGTAAGAAGAGTCAGTCTTCTTGTACTTAATTCTGCTTTGTGCCTTTTGTATTTAATTCCGATGCAATTTCTGTGTTTCACAGTCAATAAGAAGGTCCAAGGTATACAGTAAACCTGAAGTGAAGCATCGCAATTTATAACTAGTGTCACAGGAATGGTTCAAAACATAGTCAGTAAGGAGATTCAGTCTTCTTGTACTTAAGTCGGCATGGTGCCTTTTGTATTTAATTCCGATGCAATTTCTGTGTTTCATCGTCAATAAGAAGGTCAGAGGGGTACAGTAAACCTGAAACCTGAAGTGAAGCATCGTAATCTATAGCTAGTGTCACAGGAATGGTTCAAAACATAGACAGTAAGAAAAGTCAGTCTTCTTGTACTTAATTCTGCTTTGTGCCTATTGCATTTAATTCCGATGCATTTTCTGTGTTTCATCGTCAATAAGAAGGTCAGAGCGATACAGTAATTCTGAAGTGAAGCATCGGAGTCTATAACTAGTGTCACAGGAATAGTTCATAACATAGTCACTAAGAATAGTCAGTCTTATTGTACTTAGGTCATCATTGTGCATTTTCTATTTAATTGTGATGCAATTTCTGTGTTTCATCGTCAATATGAATGTCCAAGGGATACAGTAAACCAGGGGTTAAGCATCGGAATCTATAACTAGTGTCACAGGAATGGTTCAAATCATAGACAGTAAGAAGAGTCAGACTTCTTTTACTTAAGTCGGCATTGTGCCTTTTGTATTTAATTCCGGTGCAATTTCTGTGTTTCATCGTCAATAAGAAGGTCCAAGAGATACAGTAAACCTGGAGTGAAGCATCGGAGTCTATAACTAGTGTCACAGGAGTGGTTCAGAAATAGACAGTAAGAAGAGTCAACCTTCTTGAACTTAATTCGGCATTGTGCCTTTTGAATTTAATTCCGATGCAATTTCTGTGTTTCATCGTCAATAAGAAGGTCAGAGGGATACAGTAAACCTGAAGTGAAGCATCGGAATCCATAACTAGTGTCACAGGAATGGTTCAAAACGTAGTCAGTAAGAAGAGTTAGTCTTCTTGTACTTAAGTCGGCGTTGTGCCTTTTGTATTTAATTCCGATGCAATTTCTGTGTTTCATCGTCAATAAGAAGGTCCATGGGATACAGTAAACCTGGAGTGAAGCATCGGAATCTGTAAATAGTGTCACAGGAATGGTTCAAATCATAGACAGTAAGAAGAGTCAGTCTTCGTGTACTTCAGTCGGCATTTTGCCTTTTGTATTTAGTTCCGATGCAATTTTTGTGTTTCATCGTCAATGAGAATGTCCAAGGCATACAGTAAACCTGTAGTGAAGCATCGGGATCTATAACTAGTGCCACAGGAATCGTTCAAAACATAGTCAGTAAGAAGAGTCAGTCTTCTTGTACTAAAGAAGGCTTAGTGCCTTTTCTATTTAATTCCGATGCAATATCTGTGTTTCATCGTCAATAAGAAGGTCCAAGTGATACAGTAAACCTGGAGTGAAGCATCGGAATCTATAACTAGTCTCAATGGTATGGTTCAAAAAATAGACAGTAAGAAGAGTCAGTCTTCTTGTCCTTAAGTCGGCATTGTGCCTTTTGTATGTAATTCGGATGCAATTTCTGTGTTTCATCGTCAATAAGAACGTCCAAGGGATACAGTAAACCAGGAGTGAAGCATCGGAATCTATAACTAGTATCACAGGAATGGTTCAAAACATAGTCAGCAAGAAGAGTCAGTCGTCTTGTAGTTAAGACGGCATTGTGCCTTTTCTATTTAATTCCGATGCAATTTCTGTGTTTCATCGTCAATAAGAAGGTCCAAGGGATACAGTAATATTGGAGTGAAGCATCGGAAACTATAACTAGTGTCACAGGAATGGTTCAAAACATAGACAGTAAGAAGAGTCAGTCTTCTTGTACTTACGTCGGCATAGTGCCTTTTCTATTTAATTCCGATGCAATTTGTGTGATTCAACGTCAATAAGAAGGTCCAAGGGATACAGTAAACCTGGAGTGTAGCATCGGAATCTATAACTAGTGTCACAGGAATGGTTCAAAACATAGACAGTAAGAAGAGTCAGTCTTCGTGTACTTAAGTCGGCATTTTGCCTTTTGTATTTAATTCCGATGCAATTTCTGTGTTTTATCGTCAATAAGAAGGTACAAGGCATACAGTAAACCTGAGGTGAAGCATCGGAATCTATAAGTAGTGTCACAGGAATGCTTCAAAACATAGTCAGTAAGAAGAGTCAGTCTTCTTGTACTTAAGTCGCCATTGTACGTTTCTATTTAAATCCGATGCAATTTCTGTGTTTCATCGTCAATAACAAGGTCCAAGGGATACAGTAAACCTGGAGTAAAGCATAGAAATCTATAACTAGTGTCAATGGAATATTTCAAAACATAGACAGTAAGAAGAGTCAGTCTCCTTGTACTTAATTCTGCACTGTGCCTTTTATATTTAATTCCGATGCAATTTCTGTGTTTCATCGTCATTAAGAATGTCCACGGGATACAGTAAACCTGAAGTGTAGCATCGGAATTTATAACTAGTGTCACAGGAATGGTTCAAAACATAGTCAGTAAGAAGAGTCAGTCTTCTTGTACTTAAGTCGGCATTGTGCCATTTCTATTTAATTCCGATGCAATTTCTGTGTTTAATCGTCAATAAGAAGGACCAAGGGATACAGTAAACCTGGAGTGAAGCATCGGAGTCTGTAACTAGTGTCACAGGAATGGTTCAAATCATAGACTGTAAGAAGAGTCAGTCATCGTGCACTTCAGTCGGCATTTTGCCTTTTGTATTTAATTCCGATGCAATTTTTGTGTTTCATAGTCAATAAGAAGGTCCAAGGGATACAGTAAACCTGGAGTGAAGCATCGGAATCTATAACTAGTGTCAATGGTATGGTTCAAAACATGGACGGTAAGAAGAGTCAGTCTTCTTGTACTTAAGTCGGAATTGTGCCTTTTGGAATTAATTACGATGCAATGTCTGTGTTTCATTGTCATTAAGATGGTCAGAGGGATACAGTTAACCTGAAGTGAAGCATCGGAATCTATAGCTAGTGTCACAGGAATGGTTCAAAACATAGTCAGTAAGAAGAGTCAATCTTGTTGTCCTTAAGTCGGCATTGTGCCTTTTGTATTTAATTCCGATGCAATTTCTGTGTTTCATCGTCAATAAGAAGGTCCAAGGGATGCAGTAAAACTGGAGTGAAGCATCGGAATCTATAACTAGTGTCACTGAAATGGTTCAAAACATAGACAGTAAGAAGAGTCAGTCTTCTTGTACTTAAGTCGGCATTGTGCCTTTTGTATTTAATTCCGATGCAATTTCTGTGTTTCATCGTCAATAACAAGGTCCAAGGGATACAGTAAACCTCAAGTGAAGCATCGGAATTTATAACGGGTGTCACAGGAATGGTTCAAACATAGTCAGTAGGAAGAGTCGGTCTTCATGTACTTAAGTCGGCATTGTGCCTTTTGTATTTAATTCCGATGCATTTTCTGTGTTTCATCGTCAATAAGAAGGTCCAAGGAATACAGTAAACCTGAAGTGAAGCATCGAAATCTATAACAAGTGTCACAGGAATGGTTCAAAACATAGACAGTAAGAAGAGTCAGTCTTATTGTACTTAAGTCGGCATTGTGCCGTTTGTATTTAATTCCGATGCAATTTCTGTGTTTCATCGTCAACAAAAAGGTCCAAGGTATACAGTAAATCTGTAGTGATGCATCGGATCTATGTCACAGGAATGGTTCAAAACATAGTCAGTAAGAAGAGTCAGTCTTCTTGTACTTAAGTCGGCATTGTGTTTCATCGTCAACAAAAAGGTCCAAGGTATACAGTAAATCTGTAGTGATGCATCGGATCTATGTCACAGGAATGGTTCAAAACATAGTCAGTAAGAAGAGTCAGTCTTCTTGTACTTAAGTCGGCATTGTGCCTTTTCTATTTAATTCCGATGCAATTTCTGTGTTTCATCGTCAATAAGTAAGTCCAAGGGATACAGTAAACATGAAGTGAAGCATCGGAATTTATAACTAGTGTCAATGTAATGGTTCAAAACATTGTCAGTAAGAAGAGTCAGTCTTCTCGTACTTAAGTCGGCATTGTGCCTTTTCTATTTATTTCCGATGCAATTTCTGTGTTTCATCGTCAATAAGAAGGTCCATGGGATATAGTAAACCTGGAGTGAAGCATCGGAAGCTATTACTAGTGTCACAGGAATGGTTCAAAACATAGACAGTAAGAAGAGTCAGTCTTCTTGTACTTACGTCGACATTGTACCCTTTCTATTTAAATCCGATGCAATTTCTGTGTATCATCGTCAATATGAAGGTCCAAGGGATACAGTAAACCTGAAGTGAAGCTTCGGAATCTATAGCTAGTGTCACAGGAATGGTTCAAAACATAGACAGTAAGAAGTGTCAGTCTTCTTGTCCTTAAGTCGGCATTGTGCCTTTTGTAATTAATTCTGAAGCAATATCTGTGTTTCATCCTCCATAAGAAGGTCCAAGTGATACAGTAAACCTGGAGTGAAGCATCGGAATCTATAACTAGTGTCACAGGAATGGTTCAAAACATAGACAGTATGAAGAGTCAGTCTTCTTGTACTTAATTCTGCTTTGTGCCTTTTGTATTTAATTCCGATGCAATTTCTGTGTTTCATAGTCAATAAGAAGGTCCAAGGTATACAGTAAACCTGAAGTGAAGCATCGGAATTTATAACTAGTGTCACAGGAATGGTTCAAAACATAGTCAGTAAGGAGAGTCAGTCTTCTTGTACTTAAGTCGGCATGGTGCCTTTTGTATTTAATTCCGATGCAATTTCTGTGTTTCATCGTCAATAAGAAGGTCAGAGGGGTACAGTAAACCTGAAACCTGAAGTGCAGCATCGTAATCTATAGCTAGTGTCACAGGAATGGTTCAAAACATAGACAGTAAAAAGAATCAGTCTTCTTGTACTTAATTCTGCTTTGTGCCTATTGTATTTAATTCCGATGCATTTTCTGTGTTTCATCGTCAATAAGAAGGTCAGAGCGATACAGTGATTCTGAAGTGAAGCATCGGAGTCTATAACTAGTGTCACAGGAATAGTTCAAAACATAGTCAGTAAGAATTGTCAGTCTTATTGTACTTAGGTCATCATTGTGCATTTTCCATTTAATTGTGATGCAATTTCTGTGTTTCATCGTCAATATGAATGTCCAAGGGATACAGTAAACCTGGAGTGAAGCATCGGAATCTATAACTAGTGTCAATGGTATGGTTCAAAACATGGACGGTAAGAAGAGTCTGTCTTCTTGTACTTAAGTCGGCATTGTGCCTTTTGGAATTAATTACGATGCAATGTCTGTGTTTCATTGTCATTAAGAAGGTCAGAGGGATACAGTTAACCTGAAGTGAAGCATCGGAATCTATAGCTAGTGTCACAGGAATGGTTCAAAACATAGTCAGTAAGAAGAGTCAATCCTGTTGTCCTTAAGTCGGCATTGTGCCTTTTGTATTTAATTCCGATGCAATTTCTGTGTTTCATCGTCAATAAGAAGGTCCAAGGGATGCAGTAAAACTGGAGTGAAGCATTGGAATCTATAACTAGTGTCACAGAAATGGTTCAAACATAGACAGTAAGAAGAGTCAGTCTTCTTGTACTTAATTCGGCATTGTGCTTTTTGTATTTAATTCCGATGCAATTTCTGTGTTTCATCGTCAATAACAAGGTCCAAGGGATACAGTAAACCTCAAGTGAAGCATCGGAATTTATAACGGGTGTCACAGGAATGGTTCAAACATAGTCAGTAGGAAGAGTCGGTCTTCATGTACTTAAGTCGGCATTGTGCCTTTTGTATTTAATTCCGATGCATTTTCTGTGTTTCATCGTCAATAAGAAGGTCCAAGGAATACAGTAAACCTGAAGTGAAGCATCGAAATCTATAACTAGTGTCACAGGAATGGTTCAAAACATAGACAGTAAGAAGAGTCAGTCTTCTTGTACTTAATTCTGCCTTGTGCCTATTGTATTTAATTCCGATGCATTTTCTGTGTTTCATCGTCAATAAGAAGGTCAGAGCGATACAGTAATTCTGAAGTGAAGCATCGGAGTCTATAACTAGTGTCACAGGAATAGTTTAAAAATAGTCAGTAAGAATAGTCAGTCTTATTGTACTTAGGTCATCATTGTGCATTTTCTATTTAATTGTGATGCAATTTCTGTGTTTCATCGTCAATATGAATGTCCAAGGGATACAGTAAACCAGGAGTTAAGCATCGGAATCTATAACTAGTGTCACAGGAATGGTTCAAATCATAGACAGTAAGAAGAGTCAGACTTCTTTTACTTAAGTCGGCATTGTGCCATTTGTATTTAATTCCGGTGCAATTTCTGTGTTTCATCGTCAATAAGAAGGTCCAAGAGATACAGTAAACCTGGAGTGAAGCATCGGAGTCTATAACTAGTGTCACAGGAGTGGTTCAGAAATAGGCAGTAAGAAGAGTCAACCTTCTTGAACTAAATTCGGGATTGTGACTTTTGAATTTAATTCCGATGCAATTTCGGAGTTTCATCGACAATAAGAAGGTCAGAGGGATACAGTAAACCTGAAGTGAAGCATCGGAATCCATAACTAGTGTCACAGGAATGGTTCAAAACATAGTCAGTAAGAAGAGTTAGTCTTCTTGTACTTAAGTCGCCGTTGTGCCTTTTGTATTTAATTCCGATGCAATTTCTGTGATTCATCGTCAATAAGATGGTCCAAGGGATACAGTAAACCGGGTGTTAAGCATCGGAATCTGTAAATAGTGTCACAGGAATGGTTCAAATCATAGACAGTAAGAAGAGTCAGTCTTCGTGTACTTCAGTCGGCATTTTGCCTTTTGTATTTAGTTCCGATGCAATTTTTGTGTTTCATCGTCAATGAGAATGTCCAAGGCATACAGTAAACCTGTAGTGAAGCATCGGGATCTATAACTAGTGTCACAGGAATCGTTCAAAACATAGTCAGTAAGAAGAGTCAGTCTTCTTGTACTAAAGAAGGCATAGTGCCTTTTCTATTTAATTCCGATGCAATTTCTGTGTTTCATCGTCAATAAGAAGGTCCAAGTGATACAGTAAACCTGGAGTGAAGCATCGGAATCTATAACTAGTCACAATGGTATGGTTCAAAGAATAGACAGTAAGAAGAGTCAGTCTTCTTGTCCTTAAGTCGGCATTGTGCCTTTTGTATTTAATTCGGATGCAATTTCTGTGTTTCATCGTCAATAAGAACGTCCAAGGGATACAGTAAACCAGGAGAGAAGCATCGGAATCCATAACTAGTGTCACAGGAATGGTTCAAAACATAGTCAGTAAGAAGAGTCAGTCTTCTTGTAGTGAAGTCGGCATTGTGCCTTTTCTATTTAAGTCCGATGCAATTTCTGTGTTTCATCGTTAATAAGAAGGTCCAAGGGATACAGTAAACCTGGAGTGAAGCATCGGAAACTATAATTAGTGTCACAGGAATGGTTCAAAACATAGACAGTAAGAAGAGTCAGTCTTCTTGTACTTACGTCGGCATAGTGCCTTTTCTATTTAAGTCCGATGCAATTTCTGTGTTTCATCGTCAATAACAAAGTCCAAGGGATACAGTAAACCTGGAGTGAAGCATCGAAATCTATAACTAGTGTCAATGGAATATTTCAAAACATAGACAGTAAGAAGAGTCAGTCTCCTTGTACTTAATTCTGCACTGTGCCTTTTGTATTTAATTCCGATGCAATTTCTGTGTTTCATCGTCAATAAGAATGTCCACGGGATACAGTAAACCTGAAGTGTAGCATCGGAATTTATAACTAGTGTCAATGTAATGGTGCCAAACATTGTCAGTAAGATGAGTCAGTCTTCTTGTACTTAAGTCGGCATTGTGCCTTTTCTATTTATTTGCGATGCAATTTCTGTGTTTCATCGTCAATAAGAAGTCCATGGGATATAGTAAACCTGGAGTGAAGCATCGGAAGCTATTCCTAGTGTCACAGGAATGGTTCAAAACATAGACAGTAAGAAGAGTCAGTCTTCTTGTACTTACGTCGACATTGTGCCCTTTCTATTTAAATCCGATGCAATTTCTGTGTATCATCGTCAATATGAAGGTCCAAGGGATACAGTAATTCTGTAGTGATGCATCGGATCTATGACTAGTGTCACAGGAATGGTTCAAGACATAGTCAGTAGGAAGAGTCAGCTTTCTTGTACTTAAGTCGGCATTGTACCTTTTCTATTTAATTCCAATGCAATTTCTGTGTTTCATCGTCAATAAGAAGGTCCAAGGGATACAGTAAACATGAAGTGAAGCATCGGAATTTATAACTAGTGTCAATGTAATGGTTCAAAACATTGTCAGTAAGATGAGTCAGTCTTCTTGTACTTAAGTCGGCATTGTGCCTTTTCTATTTATTTCCGATGCAATTTCTGTGTTTCATCGTCAATAAGAAGGTCCATGGGATATAGTAAACCTGGAGTGATGCATCGGAAGCTATTCCTAGTGTCACAGGAATGGTTCAAAACATAGACAGTAAGAAGAGTCAGTCTTCTTGTACTTACGTCGACATTGTGCCCTTTCTATTTAAATCCGATGCAATTTCTGTGTATCATCGTCAATATGAAGGTCCAAGGGATACAGTAAACCTGGAGTGAAGCATCGGAATCTATAACTAGTGTCACAGGAATAGTTCAAAACATAGTCAGTAAGATTAGTCAGTCTTATTGTACTTAGGTCATCATTGTGCATTTTCTATTTAATTGTGATGCAATTTCTGTGTTTCATCGTCAATATGAATGTCCAAGGGATACAGTAAACCAGGAGTTAAGCATCGGAATCTATAACTAGTGTCACAGGAATGGTTCAAATCATAGACAGTAAGAGTAGTCAGACTTCTTTTACTTAAGTCGGCATTGTGCCTTTTGTATTTAATTCCGGTGCCATTTCTGTGTTTCATCGTCAATAAGAAGGTCCTAGAGATACAGTAAACCTGGAGTGAAGCATCGGAGTCTATAACTAGTGTCACAGGAGTGGTTCAGAAATAGACAGTAAGAAGAGTCAACCTTCTTGAACTTAATTCGGCATTGTGCCTTTTGAATTTAATTCCGATGCAATTTCTGTGTTTCATCGTCAATACGAAGGTCAGAGGGATACAGTAAACCTGAAGTGAAGCATCGGAATCCATAACTAGTGTCACAGGAATCGTTCAAAACATAGTCAGTAAGAAGAGTCAGTCTTCTTGTACTAAAGAAGGCATAGTGCCTTTTCTATTTAATTCCGATGCAATTTCTGTGTTTCATCGTCAATAAGAAGGTCCAAGTGATACAGTAAACCTGGAGTGAAGCATCGGAATCTATAACTAGTCTCAATGGTATGGTTCAAAAAATAGACAGTAAGAAGAGACAGTCATCTTGTCCTTAAGTCGGCATTGTGCCTTTTGTATTTAATTCGGATGCAATTTCTGTGTTTCATCGTCAATAAGAACGTCCAAGGGATACAGTAAACCAGGAGTGAAGCATCGGAATCTATAACTAGTGTCACAGGAATGGTTCAAAAATAGACAGTAAGAAGAGTCAGTCTTCTTGTACTCAAGTCCGCATTGTGCCTTTTCTATGTAATTCCGATGCAATTCCTGTGTTTCATCGTCAATAAGAAGGTCAGAGGGATACAGTAATCCTGAAGTGAAGCATCGGAATCTATAACTAGTGTCAAAGGAATGGTTCAAAACATAGTCAGTAAGAAAAGTCAGTCTTCTTGTACTTAAGTCGGCATTGTGCCTTTTCTATTTAATTCCGATGCAATTTCTGTGTTTCATCGTCAATAAGTAGGGTTCAAGGGATACTGTAAACCTGGAGTGAAGCTTCGGAATCTATAAGTAGTGTCACAGGAATGGTTCAAATCATAGACAGTAAGAAGAGTCAGTCTTCGTGTACTTAAGTCGGCATTTTGCCTTTTGTATTTAATTCCGATGCAATTTCTGTGTTTCATCGTCAATAAGAAGGTCCAAGGGATACAGTAAACCTGAGGTGAAGCATCGGAATCTGTAACTAGTATCACAGGAATGGTTCAAATCACAGTCAGTAAGAAGAGTCAGTCTTCTTGTACTTATGACGGCATTGTACCTTTCCTATTTAATTCCGATGCAATTTCTGTGTTTCATCGTCAATAACAAGGTCCAAGGGATACAGTAAACCTGAAGTGAAGCATCGGAATCTATAACTAGTGTTAATGGAATGGTTCAAAACATAGACAGTAAGAAGAGTCAGTCTCCTTGTACTTAATTCTGCACTGTGCCTTTTGCAATTAATTCCGATGCAATTTCTTTGTTTCATCGTCAATATGAAGGTCCAAGGGATATAGTAAACCTGAAGTGAACCATCGGAATTTATAACTAGTGTCACGGGAATGGTTCAAACATAGTCAGTAAAAAGAGTCAGTCTTCTTGTACTTAAGTCGGCATTGTGCCTTTTCTATTTAAATCCGATGCAATTTCTGTGTTTCATCGTCAATAAGAAGGACCAAGGGATACAGTAAACCTGGAGTGAAGCATCGGAGTCTATAACTAGTGTCACAGTACTGGTTCAAAAATAGACAGTAAGAAGAGTCAGTCTTCTTGAACTGAAATCGGCATTGTGCATTTTGTATTTACTTCCGATGCAATTTCCGTGTTTCATCGTCAATAAGAAGGTCAGAGGGATACAGTAAACCTGAAGTGAAGCATCGGAATCCATAACTAGTGTCACAGGAATGGTTCAAATCATAATCAGTAAGAAGAGTTAGTCTTCTTGTACTTAAGTCAGGATTGTGCCTTTTGTATTTAATTCCGATGCAATTTCTGTGTTTCATCGTCAATAAGAAGGTCCAAGGGATACAGTAAACCCGGAGTGAAGCATCGTAATCTGTAACTAGTGTCACAGGAATGGTTCAAAACATAGACAGTAAGAAGAGTCAGTCTTCTTGTACTTACGTCGGCATAGTGCCTTTTCTATTTAATTCCGATGCAATTTGTGTGTTTCAACGTCAATAAGAAGGTCCAAGGGATACAGTAAACCTGGAGTGTAGCATCGGAATCTATAACTAGTGTCACAGGAATGGTTCAAAACATAGACAGTAAGAAGAGTCAGTTTTCGTGTACTTAAGTCGGCATTTTACCTTTTGTATTTAATTCCGATGTAATTTCTGTGTTTTATCGTCAATAAGAAGGTCCAAGGCATACAGTAAACCTGAGGTGAAGCATCGGAATCTATAAGTAGTGTCAGAGGAATGTTTCAAAACATGGTCAGTAAGAAGAGTCAGTCTCCTTGTACTTAAGTCGGCATTGTACGTTTTATTTAATTCCGATGCAATTTCTGTGTTTCATCGTCAATACCAAGGTCCAAGGGATACAGTAAACCTGGAGTGAAGCATCGAAATCTATAACTAGTGTCAATGGAATATTTCAAAACATAGACAGTAAGAAGAGTCAGTCTCCTTGTACTTAATTCTGCACTGTGCCTTTTGTCATTAATTCCGATGCAATTTCTTTGTTTCATCGTCAATATGAAGGTCCAAGGGATATAGTAAACCTGAACCATCGGAATTTATAACTAGTGACACGGGAATGGTTCAAACATAGTCAGTAAGAAGAGTCAGTCTTCTTGTACTTAAGTCGGCATTGTGCCTTTTCTATTTAAATCCGATGCAATTTCTGTGTTTCATCGTCAATAAGAAGGACCAAGGGATACAGTAAACCTGGAGTGAAGCATCGGAGTCTATAACTAGTGTCACAGTACTGGTTCAAAAATAGACAGTAAGAAGAGTCAGTCTTCTTGTACTTAAGTCGGCATTGTGCCTTTCCTATTTAATTCCGATGCAATTTCTGTGTTTAATCGTCAATAAGAAGGACCAAGGGATACAGTAAACCTGGAGTGAACCATCGGAGTCTGTAACTAGTGTTACAGGAATGGTTCAAATCATAGACCGTAAGAAGAGTCAGTCATCGTGCACTTCAGTCGGCATTTTGCCTTTTGTATTTAATTCCGATGTAATTTCTGTGTTTCATCGTCAATAAGAAGGTCCAAGGGATGCAGTAAAACTGGAGTGAAGCATCGGAATCTATAACTAGTGACACAGAAATGGTTCAAAACATAGACAGTAAGAAGAGTCAGTCTTCTTGTACTTAATTCGGCATTGTGCCTTTTGTATTTAATTCCGATGCAATTTCTGTGTTTCATCGTCAATAACAAGGTCCAAGGGATACAGTAAACCTCAAGTGAAGCATCGGAATTTATAACGGGTGTCACAGGAATGGTTCAAACATAGTCAGTAGGAAGAGTCGGTCTTCATGTACTTAAGTCGGCATTGTGCCTTTTGTATTTAATTCCGATGCATTTTCTGTGTTTCATCGTCAATAAGAAGGTCCAAGGAATACAGTAAACCTGAAGTGAAGCATCGAAATCGATAACTAGTGTCACAGGAATGGTTCAAAACAGAGACAGTAAGAAGAGTCAGTTTTATTGTACTTAAGTCGGCATTGTGCCCTTTGTATTTAATTCCGATGCAATTTCTGTGTTTCATCGTCAACAAGAAGGTCCAAGGTATACAGTAAATCTGTAGTGATGCATCGGATCTATGACTAGTGTCACAGGAATGGTGCAAAACATAGTCAGTAAGAAGAGTCAGTCTTCTTGTACTTAAGTCGGCATTGTGCCTTTTCTATTTAATTCCGATGCAATTTCTGTGTCTCATCGTCAATAAGAAAGTCCAAGGGATACAGTAAACATGAAGTGAAGCATAGGAATTTATAACTTGTGTCAATGTAATGGTTCAAAACATTGTCAGTAAGAAGAGTCAGTCTTATTGTACTTAAGTCGGCATTGTGCCTTTTCTATTTATTTCCGATGCAATTTCTGTGTTTCATCGTCAATAAGAAGGTCCATGGGATATAGTAAATCTGGAGTGAAGCATCGGAAGCTATTACTAGTGTCACAGGAATGGTTCAAAACATAGACAGTAAGAAGAGTCAGTCTTCTTGTACTTACGTCGACATTGTGCCCTTTCTATTTAAATCCGATGCAATTACTGTGTTTCATAGTCAATAAGAAGGTCCAAGGTATACAGTAAACCTGAAGTGAAGCATCGGAATTTATAACTAGTGTCACAGGAATGGTTCAAAATATAGTCAGTAAGGAGTGGCAGTCTTCTTGTACTTATGTCGGCATGGTGCCTTTTGCATTTAATACCGATGCAATTTCTGTGTTTCATCGTCAATATGTAGGTCAGAGGGGTACAGTAAACCTGAAACCTGAAGTGAAGCATCGTAATCTATAGCTAGTGTCACAGGAATGGTTCAAAACATAGGCAGTAAGAAGAGTCAGTCTTCTTGTACTTAAGTCTGCTTTGTGCCTATTGTATTTAATTCCGATGCATTTTCTGTGTTTCATCGTCAATAAGAAGGTCAGAGCGATACAGTAATTCTGAAGTGAAGCATCGGAGTCTATAACTAGTGTCACAGGAATATTTCAAAACATAGTCAGTAAGAATAGTCAGTCTTATTTTACTTAGGTCATCATTGTACATTTTCTATTTAATTGTGATGCAATTTCTGTGTTTCATCGTCAATAAGAATGTCCAAGGGATACAGTAAACCAGGAGTTAAGCATCGGAATCTATAACTAGTGTCACAGGAATGGTTCAAATCATAGGCAGTAAGAAGAGTCAACCTTCTTGAACTTAATTCGGCATTGTGCCTTTTGAATTTAATTCCGATGCAATTTCTGTGTTTCATCGTCAATAAGAAGGTCAGAGGGATACAGTAAACCTGAAGTGAAGCATCGGAGTCCATAACTAGTCTCACAGGAATGGTTCAAAACATAGTCAGTAAGAAGAGTTAGTCTTCTTGTACTTAAGTCGGCGTTGTGCCTTTTGTATTTAATTCCGATGCAATTTCTGTGTTTCATCGTCAATAAGAAGGTCCAAGGGATACAGTAAACCTGGAGTGAAGCATCGGAATCTGTAAATAGTGTCACAGGAATGGTTCAAATCATAGACAGTAAGAAGAGTCAGTCTTCGTGTACTTCAGTCGGCATTTTGCCTTTTGTATTTAGTTCCGATGCAATTTTTGTGTATCATCGTCAATGAGAATGTCCAAGGCATACAGTAAACCTGTAGTGAATCATCGGGATCTATAACTAGTGTCACAGGAATCGTTCATAACATAGTCAGTAAGAAGAGTCAGTCTTCTTGTACTAAAGAAGGCATAGTGCCTTTTCTATTTATTTCCAATGCAATTTCTGAGTTTCATCGTCAATAAGAAGGTCCAAGTGATACAGTAAACCTGGAGTGCAGCATCGGAATCTATAACTAGTCTCAAAGGTATGGTTCAAAAAATAGACAGTAAGAAGAGTCAGTCTTCTTGCCCTTAAGTCGGCATTGTGCCTTTTGTATTTAATTCGGATGCAATTTCTGTGTTTCATCGTCAATAAGAACGTCCAAGGGATACAGTAAACCAGGAGTGAAGCATCGGAATCTATAACTAGTGTCACAGGAATGGTTCAAAACATAGACAGTAAGAAGAGTCAGTCTCCTTGTACTTAATTCTGCACTGTGCCTTTTGTTATTAATTCCGATGCAATTTCTTTGTTTCATCGTCAATATGAAGGTCCAAGGGATATAGTAAACCTGAAGTGAACCATCGGAATTTATAACTAGTGTCACGGGAATGGTTCAAAAATAGTCAGTAAGAAGAGTCAGTCTTCTTGTACTTAAGTCGGCATTGTGCCTTTTCTATTTAATTCCGATGCAAATTCTGTGTTTCATCGTCAATAAGAAGGACAAAGGGATACAGTAAACCTGGAGTGAAGCATCGGAGTCTATAACTAGTGTCACAGTACTGGTTCAAAAATAGTCAGTAAGAAGAGTCAGTCTTCTTGTACTTAAGTCGGCATTGTGTATTTTGTATTTAATTCCGATGCAATTTCTGTGTTTCATCGTCAATAAGAAGGACCAAGGGATACAGTAAACCCGGAGTGAAGCATCGTGATCTGTAACTAGTGTCACAGGAATGGTTCAAAACATAGACAGTAGGAAGAGTCGGTCTTCATGTACTTAAGTCGGCATTGTGCCTTTTGCATTTAATTCCGATGCATTTTCTGTGTTTCATCGTCAATAAGAAGGTGCAAGGGATACAGCAAACCTGAAGTGAAGCATCGGAATCTATAACTAGTGTCACAGTAATGGTTCAAAACATAGACAGTAGGAAGAGTCAGTCTTCTTGTACTTAAGTCGGCATTGTGCCGTTTGTATTTAATTCCGATGCAATTTCTGTGTTTCATCGACAACAAGAAGGTCCAAGGTATACAGTAAACCTGAAGTGAAGCATCTGATAACTAGTGTCACAGGAATGGTTCAAAACATAGTCAGTAAGAAGAGTCAGTCTTCTTGTACTTAAGTCGGCATTGCGCCATTTCTATTTAATTTCGATGCAATTCCTGTGTTTCATTGTCAATAAGAAGGTCCAAGGGATATAGTAAACCTGGAGTGAAGCATCGGATTCTATAACTAGTGTCACACCAATGGTTCAAAGCATAGACAGTAAGATGAGTCAGTCTTCTTGAACTTAATTCTGCATTGTGCCTTTTGTATTTAATTCCGATGCAATTTCTGTGTTTCATCGTCAATAAGAAGGTCCAAGGGATACAGTAAACCTGAAGTGAAGCATCGGAATCTATAACTAGTGTCACAGGAATGGTTCAAAACATAGTCAGTAAGGAGAGTCAGACTTCTTGTACTTAAGTCGGCATTGTGCCTTTTGTATTTAATTCCGATGCATTTTCTGTGTTTCATCGCCAATAAGAAGGTCCAAGGGATACAGTAAACCTGAAGTGAAGCATCGGAATTTATAACTGGTGTCACAGGAAGGGTTCAAACATAGTCAGTAAGGAGAGTCAGTCTTCTTGTACTTTAGTCGGCATTATGCCTTTTGTGTTTAATTCCGATGCAATTGCTGTGCTTCATCGTCAATAAGGAGGACCAAGGGATACAGTAAACCTCGAGTGGAGCATCGGAATCTATAACTAGTGTCACAGGGATGGTTCAAAACATAGACAGTAAGAAGAGTCAGTCTTCTTGTACTTAAGTCGGCATTGTGCCTTTTCTATTTAATGCCGATACAATTTCTGTGTTTCATCGTCAATAAGAAGGTCAGAGGGATACAGTAATCCTGAAGTGGAGCGTCGGAATCTATAACTAGTGTCACAGGAATGGTTCAAAACAAGGTCAGTAAGAAGACTCAGTCTTCTTGTCCTTAAGTCGGCATTGTGCCTTTTGTATTTAATTCCGATGCAATTTCTGTTCTTCATCGTCAATACGAAGGTCCAAGGTATACAGTAAACCTGAAGTGAAGCATCTGATCTATAACTAGTGTCACAGGAATGGTTCAAAACATAGTCAGTAAGAAGAGTCAGACTTCTTGTACTTAATTCTGCTTTGTGCATTTTGTATTTAATTCCGATGCAATTTCTGTGCTTCATCGTCAATAAGAAGGTCCAAGGGATACAGTAAATCTGAAGTGAAGCATCGGAATTTATAACTAGTGTCACAGGAATGGTTCAAAACATAGACAGTAGGAAGAGTCGGTCTTCATGTACTTAAGTCGGCATTGTGCCTTTTGCATTTAATTCCGATGCAATTTCTGTGTTTCATCGTCAATAAGAAGGTCCAAGGGATACAGTAAACCTGAAGTGAAGCATCGGAATCTATAACTAGTGTCACAGGAATGGTTCAAAAATAGACAGTAGGAAGAGTCAGTCTTCTTGTACTTAAGTCGGCATTGTGCCGTTTGTATTTAATTCCGATGCAATTTCTGTGTTTCATCGTCAATAAGAAGGTCCAAGGTATACAGTAAACCTGAAGTGAAGCATCTGATCTATAACTAGTGTCACAGGATTGGTTCAAAGCACAGTAAGTAAGAAGAGTCAAACTTCTTGTACTTAAGTCAGCATTGTGCCTTTTCTATTTAATTCCGATGTAATTTCTGTGTTTCATCGTCAATAAGAAGGTCCAAGGAATACAGTAAACGTGGAGTGAAGCATCGGAGTCTATAACTAGTGTCAATGGAATGCTTCAAAACATAGTGAGTAAGAAGAGTCAGTCTTCTTGTACTTAAGTCGGCATTGTGCCTGTTCTATTTAATTTCGATGCAATTCCTGTGTTTCATCGTCAATAAGAAGGTCCAAGGGATATAGTAAACCTGGAGTGAAGCATGGGATTCTATAACTAGTGTCACAAGAATGGTTCAAAACATAGACAGTAAGAAGAGTAAGTCTTCTTGTACTTAATTCGGCTTTGTGCCTTTTGTATTTAATTCCGATGCAATTTCTGTGTTTCATCGTCAATAAGAAGGTCAGAGGGGTACAATAAACCTGAAGTGAAGCATCGGAATCTATAACTAGTGTCACAGGATTGGTTCAAAGCAAAGTCAGTAAGAAGAGTCAGTCTTCTTGTCCTTAGGTCGGCATTGTGCCTTTTCTATTGAATTCCGATGCAATTTCTGTGTTTCATCGTCAATAAGAAGGTCCAAGGGATACAGTAAACATGGAGTGAACCATCGGAATCTATAACTGGTGTCAATGGAATAGTTCAAAACATAGTCAGTAAGAAGAGTCAGTCTTCTTGTACTTAAGTCGGCATTGTGCTTTTTCTATTTAATTCCGATGCAATTTCTGTGTTTCATCGTCAATAAGAAGGTCCAAGGGATATAGTAAGCCTGGAATGAAGCATCGGAATCTATAACTAGTGTCACAGGAATGGTTCAAAACATAGGCAGTGAGAAGAGTCAGTCTTCTTTTACTTACGTCGACATTGTGCCTTTTGTATTTAATTCCGATGCAATTTCTGTGTTTCATCGTCAATAAGAAGGTCAGAGGGATACAATAAACCTGAAGTGAAGCATCGGAATCTATAACTAGTGTCACAGGAATGGTTCAAAACAAAGTAAGTAAGAAGAGTCAGTCTTCTTGACCTTAAGTCGGCATTGTGCCTTTTGTATTTAATTCCGATGTAATTTCTGTGTTTCATCGTCAATAAGAAGGTCCAAGGGATACAGTAAACCTGAAGTGAAGCTTCGGAATCTATAGCTGGGGTCACAGGAATGCTTCACAACAAAGTCAGTAATAAGAGTCAGTTTACTTGTCCTTATGTCGGCATTGTGCTTTTGTAATTAATTCCGATGCAATTTCTGTGTTTCATCGTCAATAAGAAGGTCCAAGGGATACAGTAAACCTGGAGTGAAGCATCGGAACCTATAACTAGTGTCACAGGAGTGGTTCAAATCATAGACAGTAAGATGAGTCAGTCTTCTTGACCTTAATTCTGCTTTGTGCCTTTTGTATTTAATTCCGATGCAATTTCTGTGTTTCATCGTCAATAAGAACGTCCAAGGTATACAGTAAGCCTGAAGTTAAGCATCGGATCTATAACTAGTGTCACAGGAATGGTTCAAAACAAGGTCAGTAAGAAGACTCAGTCTTCTTGTCCTTAAGTCGGCATTGTGCCTTTTGTATTTAATTCCGATACAATTTCTGTGTTTCATCGTCAATAAGAAGGTCCAAGGGATAGAGTAAACCTGGAGTGAAGCATCGGAATCTGTAATTAGTGTCACAGGAATGGTTCAAAGCATAGACAGTAAGAAGAGTCAGACTTCTTGTACTTAACTCTGCTTTGTGCATTTTGTATTTAATTCCGATGCAATTTCTGTGTTTCATCGTCAATAAGAAGGTCCAAGGGATACAGTAAACCTGAAGTGAAGCATCGTAATTTATAACTAGTGTCACAGGAACGGTTCAAAACATAGTAAGTAAGGAGAGTCAGTCTTCTTGTACTTTAGTCGGCATTGTGCCTTTTGTATTTAATTCCGATGCAATTGCTGTGTTTCATCGTCAATAAGAAGGACCAAGGGATACAGTAAACCTGGAGTGATGCATCGGAATCTATAACTAGTGTCACAGGGATGGTTCAAAACATAGACAGTAAGAAGAGTCAGTCTTGTTGTACTTAAGTCGGCATTGTGCCTTTTCTATTTAATTCCGATGCAATTTCTGTGTTTCATCGTCAATAAGAAGGTCAGAGGGATACAGTAATCCTGAAGTGGAGCATCGGAATCTATAAGTAGTGTCACAGGAATGGTTCAAAACAAGGTCAGAAAGAAAACTCAGTCTTCTTGTCCTTAAGTCGGCATTGTGCCTTTTGTATTTAATTCCGGTGCAATTTCTGTGTTTCATCGTCAATAAGAAGATCCAAGGGTTACAGTAAACCTGGAGTGAAGCATCGGAATCTATAACTAGTGTCACAGAAATGGTTCAAAACATAGACAGTAAGAAGAGTCAGACTTCTTGTACTTAATTCTGCTTTGTGCATTTTGTGTTTAATTCCGATGCAATTTCTGTGTTTCATCGTCAATAAGAAGGTCCAAGGGATACAGTAAACCTGAAGTGAAGCATCGGAATTTATAACTAGTGTCACAGGAATGGTTCAAAGCATAGTCAGTAAGAAGAGTCAGTCTTCTTGTACTTAAGTCGGCATTGTGCCTTTTGAATTTAATTCCAATGCAATTTCTGTGTTTCATCGTCAATATGAAGGACCAAGGGATACAGTAAACTTGGAGTGAAGCATCGGAATCTATAACTAGTGTCACAGGGATGGTTCAAAACATAGACAGTAAGAAGAGTCAGTCTTCTTGTACTTAAGTCGGCATTGTGCCTTTTCTATTTAATTCCGATGCAATTTCTGTGTTTCATCGTCGATAAGAAGGTCAGAGGGATACAGTAAACCTGAAGTGAAGCATCGGAATCCATAACTAGTGTCACAGGAATGGTTCAAAACATAGTCAGTAAGAAGAGTTAGTCTTCTTGTACTTAAGTCGGCATTGTGCCTTTTGTATTTAATTCCGATGCAATTTCTGTAGTTCATCGTCAATAAGCAGGTCCAAGGGATGCAGTAAAACTGGAGTGAAGCATCGGAATCTATAACTAGTGTCACAGGAATGTTACAAAACATAGTCAGTAAGAAGAGTCAGTCTTCTTGTACTTAAGTCGGCATTGTGCCTTTTCTATTTAATTTCGATGCAATTTCTGTGTTTCATCGTCAATAAGAAGGTCAGAGGGATACAATAAACCTGAAGTGAAGCATCGGAATCTATAACTAGTGTCACAGGAATGGTTCAAAGCAAAGTCAGTAAGAAGAGTCAGCATCTTGTCCTTAAGTCGGCATTGTGCGTTTTGTATTTAATTCCGATGCAATTCCTGTGTTTCATCGTCAATAAGAAGGTCCAAGGGATACAGTAAACCTGGAGTGAAGCATCGGAATCTGTAACTAGTGTCAATGGAATGGTTCAAAACATAGTCAGTAAGGAGAGTCAGTCTTCTTTTACTGAAGTCGGCATGGTGCCTTTTCTATTTAATTCCGATGCAATTTCTGTGTTTCATCGTCAATAAGAAGGTCCAAGGGATATAGTAAACCTGGAGTGAAGCATCGGAATCTATAACTAGTGTTACAGGAATGGTTCAAAACATAGACAGTAAGAAGAGTCAGTCTTCTTGTACTTACGTCGACATTGTGCCTTTTCTATTTAATTCCGATGAAATTTTTGTGTTTCATCGTCAATAAGAAGGTCAGAGGGATACAATAAACCTAAAGTGAGGCATCGGAATCTATAACTAGTGTCACAGGAATGGTTCAAACAAAGTCAGTAAGAAGAGTCAGTCTTCTTGTCCTTAAGTCGGCATTGTGCCTTTTGTATTTAATTCCGATGCAATTTCTGTGTTTCATCGTCAATAAGGTGGTCCAAGGGATACAGTAAACCTGAAGTGAAGCTTCGGAATCTATAGCTAGTGTCACAGGAATGCTTCAAAACATAGTCAGTAAGAAGACTCAGTCTTCTTGTCCTTATGTCGGCATTGTGCCTTTTGTAATTAATTCCGATGCAATTTCTGTGTTTCATCGTCAATAAGAAGGTCCAAGGGATACAGTAAACCTGGAGTGAAGCATCGGAATCTATAACTACTGTCACAGGAATGGTTCAAAGCATAGACAGTAAGAAGAGTCAGTCTTCTTGACCTTAATTCTGCTTTGTGCCTTTTGTATTTAATTCCGATGCAATTTCTGTGTTTCATCGTCAATAAGAAGGTACAAGGGATACAGTAAACCTGGAGTGAAGTATCGGAATTTATAACTAGTGTCACAGGAATGGTTCAAAACATAGTCAGTAAGAAGAGTCAGTCTAATTGTACTTAAGTCGGCATTGTGCCTTTTTATTTAATTCCGATGCAATTTCTGTGTTTCATCGTCAATAAGAAGGTCAGAGGGGTACAATAAACCCGAAGTGAAGCATCAGAATCTATAACTAGTGTCACAGGATTGGTTCAAAGCAAAGTCAGTAAGAAGAGTCAGTCTTCTTGTCCTTAGGTCGGCATTGTGCCTTTTCTATTTAATTCCGATGCAATTTCTGTGTTTCATCGTCAATAAGAAGGTCCAAGGGATACAGTAAACATGGAGTGAAGCATCGGAATCTCTAACTGGTGTCAATGGAATGGTTCAAAACATAGTCAGTAAGAAGAAACAGTCTTCTTGTACTTAAGTCGGCATTGTGCTTTTTCTATTTAATTCCGATGCAATTTCTGTGTTTCATCGTCAATAAGAAGGTCCAAGGGATATAGTAAGCCTGGAGTGAAGCATCGGAATCTATAACTAGTGTCACAGGAATGGTTCAAAACATAGACAGTAAGAAGAGTCAGTCTTCTTTTACTTACGTCGACATTGTGCCTTTTGTATTTAATTCCGATGCAATTTCTGTGTTTCATCGTCAATAAGAAGGTCAGAGGGATACAATAAACCTGAAGTGAAGCACCGGAATCTATAACTAGTGTCACAGGAATGGTTCAAAACATAGTCAGTAAGAAGAGTCAGTCTACTTGTACTTAAGTCGGCATTGTGCCTTTTTATTTAATTCCGATGCAATTTCTGTGTTTCATCGTCAATAAGAAGGTCAGAGGGATACAATAAACCTGAAGTGAAGCATCGGAATCTATAACTAGTGTCACAGGAGTGGTTCAAATCATAGACAGTAAGAAGAGTCAGTCTTCTTGACCTTAATTCTGCTTTGTGCCTTTTGTATTTAATTCCGATGCAATTTCCGTGTTTCATCGTCAATAAGAAGGTCCAAGGTATACAGTAAGCCTGAAGTTAAGCATCGGATCTATAACTAGTGTCACAGGAATGGTTCAAAACAAGGTCAGTAAGAAGACTCAGTCTTCTTGTCCTTAAGTCGGCATTGTGCCTTTTCTATTTAATTTCGATGCAATTCCTGTGTTTCATTGTCAATAAGAAGGTCCGAGGGATATAGTAAACCTGGAGTGAAGCATCGGATTCTATAACTAGTGTCACAGGAATGGTTCAAAACATAGACAGTAAGAAGAGTCAGTCTTCTTGTACTTAATTCGGCTTTGTGCCTTTTGTATTTAATTCCGATGCAATTTCTGTGTTTCATCGTCAATAAGAAGGTCCAAGGGATACAGTACACCTGAAGTGAAGCATCGGAGTCTATAACTAGTGTCACAGGACTGGTTCAAAAATAGACAGTAAGATGAGTCAGTCTTCTTGAACTTAATTCTGCATTGTGCCATTTTATTTAATTCCGATGCAATTTCTGTGTTTCATCGTCAATAAGAAGGTCAGAGGGGTACAATAAACCCGAAGTGAAGCATCAGAATCTATAACTAGTGTCACAGGATTGGTTCAAAGCAAAGTCAGTAAGAAGAGTCAGTCTTCTTGTCCTTAGGTCGGCATTGTGCCTTTTCTATTTAATTCCGATGCAATTTCTGTGTTTCATCGTCAATAAGAAGGTCCAAGGGATACAGTAAACATGGAGTGAAGCATCGGAATCTCTAACTGGTGTCAATGGAATGGTTCAAAACATAGTCAGTAAGAAGAAACAGTCTTCTTGTACTTAAGTCGGCATTGTGCTTTTTCTATTTAATTCCGATGCAATTTCTGTGTTTCATCGTCAATAAGAAGGTCCAAGGGATATAGTAAGCCTGGAGTGAAGCATCGGAATCTATAACTAGTGTCACAGGAATGGTTCAAAACATAGACAGTAAGAAGAGTCAGTCTTCTTTTACTTACGTCGACATTGTGCCTTTTGTATTTAATTCCGATGCAATTTCTGTGTTTCATCGTCAATAAGAAGGTCAGAGGGATACAATAAACCTGAAGTGAAGCACCGGAATCTATAACTAGTGTCACAGGAATGGTTCAAAACATAGTCAGTAAGAAGAGTCAGTCTACTTGTACTTAAGTCGGCATTGTGCCTTTTTATTTAATTCCGATGCAATTTCTGTGTTTCATCGTCAATAAGAAGGTCAGAGGGATACAATAAACCTGAAGTGAAGCATCGGAATCTATAACTAGTGTCACAGGAGTGGTTCAAATCATAGACAGTAAGAAGAGTCAGTCTTCTTGACCTTAATTCTGCTTTGTGCCTTTTGTATTTAATGCCGATGCAATTTCTGTGTTTCATCGTCAATAAGAAGGTCCAAGGTATACAGTAAGCCTGAAGTTAAGCATCGGATCTATAACTAGTGTCACAGGAATGGTTCAAAACAAGGTCAGTAAGAAGACTCAGTCTTCTTGTCCTTAAGTCGGCATTGTGCCTTTTCTATTTAATTTCGATGCAATTCCTGTGTTTCATTGTCAATAAGAAGGTCCGAGGGATATAGTAAACCCGGAGTGAAGCATCGGATTCTATAACTAGTGTCACAGGAATGGTTCAAAACATAGACAGTAAGAAGAGTCAGTCTTCTTGTACTTAATTCGGCTTTGTGCCTTTTGTATTTAATTCCGATGCAATTTCTGTGTTTCATCGTCAATAAGAAGGTCCAAGGGATACAGTAAACCTGGAGTGAAGCATCGGAATCTGTAACTAGTGTCAATGGAATGGTTCAAAACATAGTCAGTAAGGAGAGTCAGTCTTCTTTTACTGAAGTCGGCATGGTGCCTTTTCTATTTAATTCCGATGCAATTTCTGTGTTTCATCGTCAATAAGAAGGTACAAGGGATACAGTAAACCTGGAGTGAAGCATCGGAATTTATAACTAGTGTCACAGGAATGGTTCAAAACATAGTCAGTAAGAAGAGTCAGTCTACTTGTACTTAAGTCGGCATTGTGCCTTTTTATTTAATTCCGATGCAATTTCTGTGTTTCATCGTCAATAAGAAGGTCAGAGGGATACAATAAACCTGAAGTGAAGCATCGGAATCTATAACTAGTGTCACAGGAGTGGTTCAAATCATAGACAGTAAGAAGAGTCAGTCTTCTTGACCTTAATTCTGCTTTGTGCCTTTTGTATTTAATTCCGATGCAATTTCTGTGTTTCATCGTCAATAAGAAGGTCCAAGGTATACAGTAAGCCTGAAGTTAAGCATCGGATCTATAACTAGTGTCACAGGAATGGTTCAAAACAAGGTCAGTAAGAAGACTCAGTCTTCTTGTCCTTAAGTCGGCATTGTGCCTTTTCTATTTAATTTCGATGCAATTCCTGTGTTTCATTGTCAATAAGAAGGTCCGAGGGATATAGTAAACCTGGAGTGAAGCATCGGATTCTATAACTAGTGTCACAGGAATGGTTCAAAACATGGACAGTAAGAAGAGTCAGTCTTCTTGTACTTAATTCGGCTTTGTGCCTTTTGTATTTAATTCCGATGCAATTTCTGTGTTTCATCGTCAATAAGAAGGTCCAAGGGATACAGTACACCTGAAGTGAAGCATCGGAGTCTATAACTAGTGTCACAGGACTGGTTCAAAAATAGACAGTAAGATGAGTCAGTCTTCTTGAACTTAATTCTGCATTGTGCCTTTTTATTTAATTCCGATGCAATTTCTGTGTTTCATCGTCAATAAGAAGGTCAGAGGGGTACAATAAACCCGAAGTGAAGCATCAGAATCTATAACTAGTGTCACAGGATTGGTTCAAAGCAAAGTCAGTAAGAAGAGTCAGTCTTCTTGTCCTTAGGTCGGCATTGTGCCTTTTCTATTTAATTCCGATGCAATTTCTGTGTTTCATCGTCAATAAGAAGGTCCAAGGGATACAGTAAACATGGAGTGAAGCATCGGAATCTATAGCTAGTGTCGCAGGACTGGTTCAATACATAGTCAGTAATAAGAGTCAATCTTGTTGTCCTTAAGTCGGCATTGTGCCTTTTGTATTTAATTCCGATGCAATTTCTGTGTTTCCTCGTCCGTAAGAAGGTCCAAGGGATGCAGTAAAACAGGAGTGAAGCATCGGAATCTATAACTAGTGTCACAGAAATGGTTCAAAACATAGACAGTAAGAAGAGTCGGTCTCCTTGTACTTAATTCGGCATTGTGCCTTTTGTATTTAATTCCGATGCAATATCTGTGTTTCATCGTCAATAACAAGGTCCAAGGGATACAGTAAACCTCAAGTGAAGCATCGGAATTTATAACGGGTGTCACAGGAATGGTTCAAACATAGTCAGTAGGAAGAGTCGGTCTTCATGTACTTAAGTCGACATTGTGCCTTTTGTATTTAATTCCGATGCATTTTCTGTGTTTCATCGTCAATAAGAAGGTCCAAGGAATACAGTAAACCTGAAGTGAAGCATCGAAATCTATAACTAGTGTCAATGGAATGGTTCAAAACATAGACAGTAAGAAGAGTCAGTCTTATTGTACTTAAGTCGGCATTGTGCCGTTTGTATTTAATTCCGATGCAATTTCTGTGTTTCATCGTCAACAAGAAGGTCCAAGGTATACAGTAAATCTGTAGTGATGCATCGGGTCTATGCCTAGTGTCACAGGAATGGTTCAAAACATAGTCAGTAAGAAGGTTCAGTCTTCTTGTACTTAAGTCGGCATTGTGCCTTTTCTATTTAATTCCGATGCAATTTCTGTGTTTCATCGTCAATAAGAAAGTCCAAGGGATACAGTAAACATGAAGAGAAGCATCGGAATTTATAACTAGTGTCAATGGAATGGTTCAAAACATTGTCAGTAAGAAGAGTCAGTCTTCTTGTACTTAAGTCGGCATTGTGCCTTTTCTATTTATTTCCGAAGCAATTTCTGTGTTTCATCGTCAATAAGAAGGTCCATGGGATATAGTAAACCTGGAGTGAAGCATCGGAATCTATTACTAGTGTCACAGGAATGGTTCAAAACATAGACAGTAAGAAGAGTCAGTCTTCTTGTACTTTCGTACACATTGTGCCCTTTCTATTTAAATCCGATGCAATTTCTGTGTTTCATCGTCAATAACAAGGTCCAAGGGATACAGTAAACCTGAAGTGAAGCTTCGGAATCTATAGCTAGTGTCACACGAATGGTTCAAAACATAGACTGTAAGAAGTGTCAGTCTTCTTGTCCTTAAGTCGGCATTGTGCCTTTTGTAATTAATTCCGAAGCAATTTCTGTGTTTCATCCTCAATAAGAAGGTCCAAGGGATACAGTAAACCTGGAGTGAAGCATCGGAATCTATAACTAGTGTCACAGGAATGGTTCAAAACATAGACAGTAAGAAGAGTCAGTCCTCTTGTACTTAATTCTGCTTTGTGCCTTTTGTATTTAATTCCGATGCAATTTCTGTGGTTCATAGTCAATAAGAAGCTCCAAGGTATACAGTAAACCTGAAGTGAAGCATCGGAATTTATAACTAGTCTCACAGGAATGGTTCAAAACATAGTCAGTAAGGAGAGTCAGTCTTCTTGTACTTAAGTCGGCATTGTGCCTTTTCTATTTAATTCCGATGCAATTTCCGTGTTTCATCGTCAATAAGTAGGGTCCAAGGGATACAGTAAACCTGGAGTGAAGCTTCGGAATCTATAACTAGTGTCACAGGAATGGTTCAAAACATAGACAGTAAGAGGAGTCAGTCTTCGTGTACTTAAGTCGGCATTTTGCCTTTTGTATTTAATTCCGATGCAATTTCTGTGTTTCATCCTCAATAAGAAGGTCCAAGGGATACAGTAAACCTGGAGTGAAGCATCGGAATCTATAACTAGTGTCACAGGAATGGTTCAAAACATAGACAGTAAGAAGAGTCAGTCCTCTTGTACTTAATTCTGCTTTGTGCCTTTTGTATTTAATTCCGATGCAATTTCTGTGGTTCATAGTCAATAAGAAGCTCCAAGGTATACAGTAAACCTGAAGTGAAGCATCGGAATTTATAACTAGTCTCACAGGAATGGTTCAAAACATAGTCAGTAAGGAGAGTCAGTCTTCTTGTACTTAAGTCGGCATGGTGCCTTTTGTATTTAATTCCGATGCAATTTCTGTGTTTCATCGTCAATAAGAAGGTCAGAGGGGTACAGTAAACCTGAAACCTGAAGGGAAGCATCGTAATCAATAGCTAGTGTCACAGGAATGGTTCAAAACATAGTCAGTAAGAAGAGTCAGTCTTCTTGTACTTAATTCTGCTTTGTGCCTATTGTATTTAATTCCGATGCATTTTCTGTGTTTCATTTTCAATAAGAAGGTCAGAGCGATACAGTAATCCTGAAGTGAAGCATCGGAGTCTATAACTAGTGACACAGGAATAGTTCAAAACATAGTCAGTAAGAATAGTCAGTCTTATTGTACTTAAGTCATCATTGTGCATTTTCTATTTAATTTTGATGCAATTTCTGTGTTTCATCGTCAACATGAAGGTCCAAGGAATACAGTAAACCAGGAGTTAAGCATAGGAATCTATAACTAGTGTCCCAGGAATAGTTCAAATCATAGACAGTAAGAAGAGTCAGACTTCTTTTAGTTAAGTCTGCATTCTGCCTTCTGTATTTAATTCCGGTGCAATTTCTGTGTTTCATCGTCAATAAGAAGGTCCAAGAGATACAGTAAACCTGGAGTGTAGCATCGGAGTCTATAACTAGTGTCACAGGAGTGGTTCAGAAATAGACAGTAAGAAGAGTCAACCGTCTTCAACTTAATTCGGCATTGTGCCTTTTGAATTTAATTCCGATGCAATTTCTGTGTTTCACCGTCAATAAGAAGGTGAGAGGGATACAGTAAACCTGAAGTGAAGCATCGGAATCCATAACTAGTGTCACAGGAATGGTTCAAAGCATAGTCAGTAAGAAGAGTTTGTCTTCTTGTACTTAAGTCGGCGTTGTGCCTTTTGTATTTTATTCCCAAGCAATTTCTGTGTTTCATCGTCATTAAGAAGGTCCAAGGGATACAGTAAACCTTGAGTGAAGCATCGGAATCTGTAACTAGTGTCACAGGAATGGTTCAAATCATAGACAGTAAGAAGAGTCAGTCTTCGTGTACTTTAGTTAGCATTTTGCCTTTCGTATTTAGTTCCGATGCAATTTTTGTGTTTCATTGTCAATGAGAATGTCCAAGGCATACAGTAAACCTGTATCGAAGCATCGGGATCTATAACTAGTGTCACAGGAATCGTTCAAAACATAGTCAGTAAGAAGAGTCAGTCTTCTTGTACTAAAGTCGGCATAGTGCCTTTTCTGTTTTATTCCGATGCAATTTCTGTGTTTCATCGTCAATAAGAAGGTCCAAGTGATACAGTAAACCTGGAGTGAAGCATTGGAATCTATAACTAGTCTCAATGGTATGGTTCAAAAAATAGACAGTAAGAAGAGTCAGTCTTCTTGTCCTTAAGTCGGCATTGTGCCTTTTGTATTTAATTCGGATGCAATTTCTGTATTTCATCGTCAATAAGAACGTCCAAGGGATACGGCAAACCTGGAGTGAAGCATCGGAATCTATAACTAGTGTCACAGGAATGGTTCAAAACATAGACAGTAAGAAGAGTCAGTCATCTTGTATTTAAGTCCGCATTGTGCCTTTTCTATTTAATTCCGATGCAATTTCTGTGTTTCATCGTCAATAAGAAGGTCAGAGGGATACAGTAATCCTGAAGTGAAGCATCGGAATCTGTAACTAGTGTCAAAGGAATGGTTCAAAACATAGTCAGTAAGAAGAGTCAGTCTTCTTGTACTTAAGTCGGCATTGTGCCTTTTCTATTTAATTCCGATGCAATTTCTGTGTTTCATCGTCAATAAGTAGGGTCCAAGGGATACAGTAAACCTGGAGTGAAGCTTCGGAATCTATAACTAGTGTCACAGGAATGGTTCAAAATATAGACAGTAAGAAGAGTCAGTCTTCGTGTACTTAAGACGGCATTGTGCCTTTTGTATTTAATTCCGATGCAATTTCTGTGTTTCATCGTCAATAACAAGGTCCAAGGGATACAGTAAACCTGAAGTGAAGCATCGGAATCTATAACTAGTGTCAATGGAATGGTTCAAAACATAGACAGTAAGTAGAGACAGTCATCATGTACTTAAGTCGGCATTGTGCCTTTTGTATTTAATTCCGATGCAATTTCTATGTTTCATCGTCAATAAGAAGGTCAGAGGGGTACAGTAAACCTGAAGTGAAGCATCGGAATCTACAACTAGTGTCACAGGAATGGTTCAAATCATAGACAGTAAAAAGAGTCAGTCTCCCTGTACTTAATTCTGCACTGTGCCTTTTGTCATTAATTCCGATGCAATTTCTTTGTTTCATCGTCAATATGAGGGTCCAAGGGATATAGTAAACCTGAAGTGAACCATCGGAATTTATAACTAGTGTCACGGGACTGATTCAAACATAGTCAGTAAGAAGAGTCAGTCTTCTTGTACTTAAGTCGGCATTGTGCCTTTTCTATTTAATTTCGATGCAATTCCTGTGTTTCATCGTCAATCAGAAGGTCCAAGGGATACACTAAACCTGAAGTGAAGCATTGGAATTTATAACTAGTGTCACAGGAAGGGTTCAAAACATAGTCAGTAAGGAGAGTCACTCTTCTTGTTCTTTAGTCGGCATTGTGCCTTTTGTATTTAATTCCGATGCAGTTGCTGTGTTTCATCGTCAATAAGAAGGGCCAAGGGATACAGTAAACCTGGAGTGAAGCATCGGAATCTATAACTAGTGTCACAGGGATGGTTCAAAACATAGACAGTAAGAAGAGTCAGTCTTCTTGTACTTAAGTCGGCATAGTGCCTTTTCTATTTAGTTCCGATGCAATTTCTGTGTTTCATCGTCAATACGAAGGTCCACGGTATACAGTAAACCTGAAGTGAAGCATCTGATCCATAACTAGTGTCACAGGAATGGTTCAAAACATAGTCAACAAGAAGAGTCAAACTTGTTGTACTTAAGTCGGCATTGTGCCTTTTCTATTTAATTCCGATGCAATTTCTGTGTTTCATCGTCAATAAGAAGGTCCAAGTGATACAGTAAACCTGGAGTGAAGCATTGGAATCTATAACTAGTCTCAATGGTATGGTTCAAAAAATAGACAGTAAGAAGAGTCAGTCTTCTTGTCCTTAAGTCGGCATTGTGCCTTTTGTATTTAATTCGGATGCAATTTCTGTATTTCATCGTCAATAAGAACGTCCAAGGGATACGGCAAACCTGGAGTGAAGCATCGGAATCTATAACTAGTGTCACAGGAATGGTTCAAAACATAGACAGTAAGAAGAGTCAGTCATCTTGTATTTAAGTCCGCATTGTGCCTTTTCTATTTAATTCCGATGCAATTTCTGTGTTTCATCGTCAATAAGAAGGTCAGAGGGATACAGTAATCCTGAAGTGAAGCATCGGAATCTGTAACTAGTGTCAAAGGAATGGTTCAAAACATAGTCAGTAAGAAGAGTCAGTCTTCTTGTACTTAAGTCGGCATTGTGCCTTTTCTATTTAATTCCGATGCAATTTCTGTGTTTCATCGTCAATAAGTAGGGTCCAAGGGATACAGTAAACCTGGAGTGAAGCTTCGGAATCTATAACTAGTGTCACAGGAATGGTTCAAAATATAGACAGTAAGAAGAGTCAGTCTTCGTGTACTTAAGACGGCATTGTGCCTTTTGTATTTAATTCCGATGCAATTTCTGTGTTTCATCGTCATTAACAAGGTCCAAGGGATACAGTAAACCTGAAGTGAAGCATCGGAATCTATAACTAGTGTCAATGGAATGGTTCGAAACATAGACAGTAAGTAGAGACAGTCATCATGTACTTAAGTCGGCATTGTGCCTTTTGTATTTAATTCCGATGCAATTTCTATGTTTCATCGTCAATAAGACGGTCAGAGGGGTACAATAAACCTGAAGTGAAGCATCGGAATCTACAACTAGTGTCACAGGAATGGTTCAAATCATAGACAGTAAAAAGAGTCAGTCTCCCTGTACTTAATTCTGCACTGTGCCTTTTGTCATTAATTCCGATGCAATTTCTTTGTTTCATCGTCAATATGAGGGTCCAAGGGATATAGTAAACCTGAAGTGAACCATCGGAATTTATAACTAGTGTCACGGGACTGATTCAAACATAGTCAGTAAGAAGAGTCAGTCTTCTTGTACTTAAGTCGGCATTGTGCCTTTTCTATTTAATTTCGATGCAATTCCTGTGTTTCATCGTCAATCAGAAGGTCCAAGGGATACACTAAACCTGAAGTGAAGCATCTGATCTATAACTAGTGTCACAGGAATGGTTCAAAACATAGTCAGCAAGAAGAGTCAGTCTTCTTGTTCTTTAGTCGGCATTGTGCCTTTTGTATTTAATTCCGATGCAGTTGCTGTGTTTCATCGTCAATAAGAAGGGCCAAGGGGTACAGTAAACCTGGAGTGAAGCATCGGAATCTATAACTAGTGTCACAGGGATGGTTCAAAGCATAGACAGTAAGAAGAGTCAGTCTTCTTGTACTTAAGTCGGCATTGTGCCTTTTCTATTTAGTTCCGATGCAATTTCTGTGTTTCATCGTCAATACGAAGGTCCAAGGTATACAGTAAACCTGAAGTGAAGCATCTGATCTATAACTAGTGTCACAGGAATGGTTCAAAACATAGTCAGCAAGAAGAGTCAAACTTGTTGTACTTAAGTCGGCATTGTGCCTTTTCTAGTTAATTCCGATGCAATTTCTGTGTTTCATCGTCAATAAGAAGGTCCAAGGGATACAGTAAACGTGGAGTGAAGCATCGGAATCTATAACTAGTGTCAATGGAATGGTTAAAAACATAGTGAGTAAGAAGAGTCAGTCTTCTTGTACTTAAGTCGGCATTGTGCCTTTTCTATTTAATTTCGATGCAATTACTGTGTTTCATCGTCAATAAAAAGTCCAAGGGATATAGTAAACCTGGAGTGAAGCATCGCAATTTATAACTAGTGTCACAGGAAGGGTTCAAAACATAGTCAGTATGGAGAGTCAGTCTTCTTGTACTTTAGTCGGCATTGTGCCTTTTGTATATAATTCCGATGCAATTGCTGTGTTTCATCGTCAATAAGAAGGACCAAGGGATACAGTAAACCTGGAGTGAAGCATCGGAATCTATAACTAGTGTCACAGGGATGGTTCAAAACATAGACAGTAAGAAGAGTCAGTCTTGTTGTACTTAAGTCGGCATTCCTTTTCTATTTGATTCCGATGCAATTTCTGTGTTTCATCGTCAATAAGAAGGTCAGAGGGATACAGTAATCCTGAAGTGGAGCATCGGAATCTATAACTAGTGTCACAGGAATGGTTCAAAGCAAGGTCAGTAAGAAGACTCAGTCTTCTTGTCCTTAAGTCGGCATTGTGCCTTTTGTATTTAATTCCGGTGCAATTTCTGTGTTTCATCGTCAATAAGAAGATCCAAGGGTTACAGTAAACCTGGAGTGAAGCATCGGAATCTATTACTAGTGTCACAGGAATGGTTCAAAAGATAGACAGTAAGAAGAGTCAGACTTCTTGTACTTAATACTGCTTTGTGCATTTTGTATTTAATTCCGATGCAATTTCTGTGTTTCATCGTCAATGAAAAGGTCCAAGGGATACAGTAAACCTGAAGTGAAGCATCGGAATTTATAACTAGTGTCACAGGAATGGTTCAAAGCATAGTCACTAAGAAGAGTCAGTCTTCTTGTACTTAAGTCGGCATTGTGCCTTTTGAATTTAATTCCGATGCAATTTCTGTAGTTCATCGTCAATAAGAAGGTCCAAGGGATGCAGTAAACATGGAGTGAAGCATCGGAATCTATAACTAGTGTCACAGGAATGGTTCAAAACATAGTCAGTAAGAAGAGTCAGTCTTCTTGTACTTAAGTCGGCATTCTGCCTTTTCTATTTAATTCCGATGCAATTTCTGTGTTTCATCGTCAATAAGAAGGTCAGAGGGATACAATAAACCTGAAGTGAAGCATCGGAATCTATAACTAGTGTCACAGGAATGGTTCAAAGCAAAGTCAGTAAGAAGAGTCAGCTTCTTGTCCTTAAGTCGGCATTGTGCGTTTTGTATTTAATTCCGATGCAATTCCTGTGTTTCATCGTCAATAAGAAGGTCCAAGGGATACAGTAAACCTAGAGTGAAGCATCGGAATCTGTAACTAGTGTCAATGGAATGGTTCAAAAAATCGTCAGTAAGGAGAGTCAATCTTCTTGTACTTAAGTCGGCATTGTGCCTTTTCTGTTTAATTCCGATGCAATTTCTGTGTTTCATCGTCAATAAGATGGTCCAAGGGATATAGTAAACCTGGAGTGAAGCATCGGAATCTATAACTAGTGTCACAGGAATGGTTCAAAACATAGACAGTAAGAAGAGTCAGTCTTCTTGTACTTACGTCGACATTGTGCCTTTTCTATTTAATTCCGATGCAATTTCTGTGTTTCATCGTCAATAAGAAGGTCAGATGGATACAATAAACCTGAAGTGAAGCATCGGAATCTATAACTAGTGTCACAGGAATGGTTCAAAACAAAGTCAGTAAGAAGCTTCAGCCTTCTTGTCCTTAAGTCGGCATTGTGCCTTTTATATTTAATTCCGATGCAATATCTGTGTTTCATCGTCAATGAGATGGTCCAAGGGATACAGTAAACCTGAAGTGAATCTTCGGAATCTATAGCTAGTGTCACAGGAATGCTTCAAAACATAGTCAGTAAGAAGAGTCAGTCTTCTTGTCCTTATGTCGGCATTGTGCCTTTTGTAATTAATTCCGATGCAATTTCTGTGTTTCATCGTCAATAAGAAGGTCCAAGGGATACAGTAAACCTGAAGTGAAGCATCGGAATCTATAACCAGTGTCACAGGAATGGTTCAAATCATAGTCAGTAAGGAGAGTCAGTCTTCTTGTACTTAAGTCGGCATTGTGCCTTTTGTATTTAATTCCGATGCATTTTCTGTGTTTCATCGTCAATAAGAAGGTCCAAGGGATACAGTAAACCTGAAGTGAAGCATTGGAATTTATAACTAGTGTCACAGGAAGGGTTCAAAACATAGTCAGTAAGGAGAGTCAGTCTTCTTGTACTTTAGTCGGCATTGTGCCTTTTGTATTTAATTCCGATGCAATTGCTGTGTTTCATCGTCAATAAGAAGGGCCAAGGGATACAGTAAACCTGGAGTGAAGCATCGGAATCTATAACTAGTGTCACAGGGATGGTTCAAAACATAGACAGTAAGAAGAGTCAGTCTTCTTGTACTTAAGTCGGCATTGTGCCTTTTCTATTTAATTCCGATGCAATTTCTGTGTTTCATCGTCAATAAGAAGGTCAGAGGGATACAGTAATCCTGAAGTGAAGCATCGGAATCTGTAACTAGTGTCAAAGGAATGGTTCAAAACATAGTCAGTAAGAAGAGTCAGTCTTCTTGTACTTAAGTCGGCATTGTGCCTTTTCTATTTAATTCCGATGCAATTTCTGTGTTTCATCGTCAATAAGTAGGGTCCAAGGGATACAGTAAACCTGGAGTGAAGCTTCGGAATCTATAACTAGTGTCACAGGAATGGTTCAAAATATAGACAGTAAGAAGAGTCAGTCTTCGTGTACTTAAGACGGCATTGTGCCTTTTGTATTTAATTCCGATGCAATTTCTGTGTTTCATCGTCAATAACAAGGTCCAAGGGATACAGTAAACCTGAAGTGAAGCATCGGAATCTATAACTAGTGTCAATGGAATGGTTCAAAACATAGACAGTAAGTAGAGACAGTCATCATGTACTTAAGTCGGCATTGTGCCTTTTGTATTTAATTCCGATGCAATTTCTATGTTTCATCGTCAATAAGAAGGTCAGAGGGGTACAGTAAACCTGAAGTGAAGCATCGGAATCTACAACTAGTGTCACAGGAATGGTTCAAATCATAGACAGTAAAAAGATTCAGTCCCCCTGTACTTAATTCTGCACTGTGCCTTTTGTCATTAATTCCGATGCAATTTCTTTGTTTCATCGTCAATATGAGGGTCCAAGGGATATAGTAAACCTGAAGTGAACCATCGGAATTTATAACTAGTGTCACGGGACTGATTCAAACATAGTCAGTAAGAAGAGTCAGTCTTCTTGTACTTAAGTCGGCATTGTGCCTTTTCTATTTAATTTCGATGCAATTCCTGTGTTTCATCGTCAATCAGAAGGTCCAAGGGATACACTAAACCTGAAGTGAAGCATTGGAATTTATAACTAGTGTCACAGGAAGGGTTCAAAACATAGTCAGTAAGGAGAGTCAGTCTTCTTGTTCTTTAGTCGGCATTGTGCCTTTTGTATTTAATTCCGATGCAGTTGCTGTGTTTCATCGTCAATAAGAAGGGCCAAGGGATACAGTAAACCTGGAGTGAAGCATCGGAATCTATAACTAGTGTCACAGGGATGGTTCAAAACATAGACAGTAAGAAGAGTCAGTCTTCTTGTACTTAAGTCGGCATTGTGCCTTTTCTATTTAGTTCCGATGCAATTTCTGTGTTTCATCGTCAATACGAAGGTCCAAGGTATACAGTAAACCTGAAGTGAAGCATCTGATCTATAACTAGTGTCACAGGAATGGTTCAAAACATAGTCAGCAAGAAGAGTCAAACTTGTTGTACTTAAGTCGGCATTGTGCCTTTTCTGTTTAATTCCGATGCAATTACTGTGTTTCATCGTCAATAAAAAGGTCCAAGGGATATAGTAAACCTGGAGTGAAGCATCGGATTCTATAACTAGTGTCACAGGAATGGTTCTAAACATAGACAGTAAGAATAGTCAGTCTTCTTGTACTTAAGTCGGCATTCCTTTTCTATTTGATTCCGATGCAATTTCTGTGTTTCATCGTCAATAAGAAGGTCAGAGGTATACAGTAAACCTTAAGTGAAGCAACGGAGTCTATAACTAGTGTCACAGGACTGGTTCAAAAGATAGACAGTAAGATGAGTCAGTCTTCTTGAACTTAATTCTGCATTGTGCCTTTTGTATTTAATTCCGATGCAATTTCTGTGTTTCATCGTCAATAAGAAGGTCCAAGGGATACAGTAAACCTGAAGTGAAGCATCGGAATCTATAACTAGTGTCACTGGAATGGTTCAAAGCATAGTCAGTAAGGAGAGTCAGTCTTCTTGTACTTAAGTCGGCATTGTGCCTTTTGTATTTAATTCCGATGCATTTTCTGTGTTTCATCGTCAATAAGAAGGTCCAAGGGATACAGTAAACCTGAAGTGAAGCATCGTAATTTATAACTAGTGTCACAGGAAGGGTTCAAAACATAGTCAGTATGGAGAGTCAGTCTTCTTGTACTTTAGTCGGCATTGTGCCTTTTGTATATAATTCCGATGCAATTGCTGTGTTTCATCGTCAATAAGAAGGACCAAGGGATACAGTAAACCTGGAGTGAAGCATCGGAATCTATAACTAGTGTCACAGGGATGGTTCAAAACATAGACAGTAAGAAGAGTCAGTCTTGTTGTACTTAAGTCGGCATTCCTTTTCTATTTGATTCCGATGCAATTTCTGTGTTTCATCGTCAATAAGAAGGTCAGAGGGATACAGTAATCCTGAAGTGGAGCATCGGAATCTATAACTAGTGTCACAGGAATGGTTCAAAGCAAGGTCAGTAAGAAGACTCAGTCTTCTTGTCCTTAAGTCGGCATTGTGCCTTTTGTATTTAATTCCGGTGCAATTTCTGTGTTTCATCGTCAATAAGAAGATCCAAGGGTTACAGTAAACCTGGAGTGAAGCATCGAAATCTATAACTAGTGTCACAGGAATGGTTCAAAACATAGACAGTAAGAAGAGTCAGACTTCTTGTACTTAATACTGCTTTGTGCATTTTGTATTTAATTCCGATGCAATTTCTGTGTTTCATCGTCAATGAGAAGGTCCAAGGGATACAGTAAACCTGAAGTGAAGCATCGGAATTTATAACTAGTGTCACAGGAAGGGTTCAAAACATAGTCAGTAAGGAGAGTCAGTCTTCTTGTTCTTTAGTCGGCATTGTGCCTTTTGTATTTAATTCCGATGCAGTTGCTGTGTTTCATCGTCAATAAGAAGGTCCAAGGGATACACTAAACCTGAAGTGAAGCATTGGAATTTATAACTAGTGTCACAGGAAGGGTTCAAAACATAGTCAGTAAGGAGAGTCAGTCTTCTTGTTCTTTAGTCGGCATTGTGCCTTTTGTATTTAATTCCGATGCAGTTGCTGTGTTTCATCGTCAATAAGAAGGGCCAAGGGATACAGTAAACCTGGAGTGAAGCATCGGAATCTATAACTAGTGTCACAGGGATGGTTCAAAACATAGACAGTAAGAAGAGTCAGTCTTCTTGCACTTAAGTCGGCATTGTGCCTTTTCTATTTAGTTCCGATGCAATTTCTGTGTTTCATCGTCAATACGAAGGTCCAAGGTATACAGTAAACCTGAAGTGAAGCATCTGATCTATAACTAGTGTCACAGGAATGGTTCAAAACATAGTCAGCAAGAAGAGTCAAACTTGTTGTACTTAAGTCGGCATTGTGCCTTTTCTATTTAATTCCGATGCAATTTCTGTGTTTCATCGTCAATAAGAAGGTCCAAGGGATACAGTAAACGTGGAGTGAAGCATCGGAATCTATAACTAGTGTCAATGGAATGGTTCAAAACATAGTGAGTAAGAAGAGTCAGTCTTCTTGTACTTAAGTCGGCATTGTGCCTTTTCTATTTAATTTCGATGCAATTACTGTGTTTCATCGTCAATAAAAAGGTCCAAGGGATATAGTAAACCTGGAGTGAAGCATCGGATTCTATAACTAGTGTCACAGGAATGGTTCAAAGCATAGACAGTAAGAAGAGTCAGTCTTCTTGTACTTAAGTCGGCATTCCTTTTCTATTTGATTCCGATGCAATTTCTGTGTTTCATCGTCAGTAAGAAGGTCAGAGGTATACAGTAAACCTTAAGTGAAGCAACGGAGTCTATAACTAGTGTCACAGGACTGGTTCAAAAGATAGACAGTAAGATGAGTCAGTCTTCTTGAACTTAATTCTGCATTGTGCCTTTTGTATTTAATTCCGATGCAATTTCTGTGTTTCATCGTCAATAAGAAGGTCCAAGGGATACAGTAAACCTGAAGTGAAGCATCGGAATCTATAACTAGTGTCGCTGGAATGGTTCAAAGCATAGTCAGTAAGGAGAGTCAGTCTTCTTGTACTTAAGTCGGCATTGTGCCTTTTGTATTTAATTCCGATGCATTTTCTGTGTTTCATCGTCAATAAGAAGGTCCAAGGGATACAGTAAACCTGAAGTGAAGCATCGTAATTTATAACTAGTGTCACAGGAAGGGTTCAAAACATAGTCAGTATGGAGAGTCAGTCTTCTTGTACTTTAGTCGGCATTGTGCCTTTTGTATATAATTCCGATGCAATTGCTGTGTTTCATCGTCAATAAGAAGGACCAAGGGATACAGTAAACCTGGAGTGAAGCATCGGAATCTATAACTAGTGTCACAGGGATGGTTCAAAACATAGACAGTAAGAAGAGTCAGTCTTGTTGTACTTAAGTCGGCATTCCTTTTCTATTTGATTCCGATGCAATTTCTGTGTTTCATCGTCAATAAGAAGGTCAGAGGGATACAGTAATCCTGATGTGGAGCATCGGAATCTATAACTAGTGTCACAGGAATGGTTCAAAGCAAGGTCAGTAAGAAGACTCAGTCTTCTTGTCCTTAAGTCGGCATTGTGCCTTTTGTATTTAATTCCGGTGCAATTTCTGTGTTTCATCGTCAATAAGAAGATCCAAGGGTTACAGAAAACCTGGAGTGAAGCATCGGAATCTATAACTAGTGTCACAGGAATGGTTCAAAACATAGACAGTAAGAAGAGTCAGACTTCTTGTACTTAATACTGCTTTGTGCATTTTGTATTTAATTCCGATGCAATTTCTGTGTTTCATCGTCAATGAGAAGGTCCAAGGGATACAGTAAACCTGAAGTGAAGCATCGGAATTTATAACTAGTGTCACAGGAATGGTTCAAAGCATAGTCAGTAAGAAGAGTCAGTCTTCTTGTACTTAAGTCGGCATTGTGCCTTTTGAATTTAATTCCGATGCAATTTCTGTAGTTCATCGTCAATAAGAAGGTCCAAGGGATGCAGTAAACATGGAGTGAAGCATCGGAATCTATAACTAGTGTCACAGGAATGGTTCAAAACATAGTCAGTAAGAAGAGTCAGTCTTCTTGTACTTAAGTCGGCATTCTGCCTTTTCTATTTAATTCCGATGCAATTTCTGTGTTTCATCGTCAATAAGAAGGTCAGAGGGATACAATAAACCTGAAGTGAAGCATCGGAATCCATAACTAGTGTCACAGGAATGGTTCAAAGCAAAGTCAGTAAGAGGAGTCAGCTTCTTGTCCTTAAGTCGGCATTGTGCGTTTTGTATTTAATTACGATGCAATTCCTGTGTTTCATCGTCAATAAGAAGGTCCAAGGGATACAGTACACCTAGAGTGAAGCATCGGAATCTGTAACTAGTGTCAATGGAATGTTTCAAAAAATGGTCAGTAAGGAGAGTCAATCTTCTTGTACTTAAGTCGGCATTGTGCCTTTTCTATTTAATTCCGATGCAATTTCTGTGTTTCATCGTCAATAAGATGGTCCAAGGGATATAGTAAACCTGGAGTGAAGCATCGGAATCTATAACTAGTGTCACAGGAATGGTTCAAAACATAGACAGTAAGAAGAGTCAGTCTTCTTGTACCTACGTCGACATTGTGCCATTTCTATTTAATTCCGATGCAATTTCTGTGTTTCATCGTCAATAAGAAGGTCAGATGGATACAATAAACCTGAAGTGAAGCATCGGAATCCATAACTAGTGTCACAGGAATGGTTCAAAGCAAAGTTAGTAAGAAGCTTCAGTCTTCTTGTCCTTAAGTCGGCATTGTGCCTTTTGTATTTAATTCCGATGCAATATCTGTGTTTCATCGTCAATAAGATGGTCCAAGGGATACAGTAAACCTGAAGTGAATCTTCGGAATCTATAGCTAGTGTCACAGGAATGCTTCAAAACATAGTCAGTAAGAAGAGTCAGTCTTCTTGTCCTTATGTCGGCATTGTGCCTTTTGTAATGAATTCCGATGCAATTTCTGTGTTTCATCGTCAATAAGAAGGTCCAAGGGATACAGTAAACCTGAAGTGAAGCATCGGAATCTATAACTAGTGTCACAGGAATGGTTCAAAACATAGTCAGTAAGGAGAGTCAGTCTTCTTGTACTTAAGTCGGCATTGTGCCTTTTGTATTTAATTCCGATTTATTTTCTGTGTTTCATCGTCAATAAGAAGGTCCAAGGGATACAGTAAACCTGAAGTGAAGCATTGGAATTTATAACTAGTGTCACAGGAAGGGTTCAAAACATAGTCAGTAAGGAGAGTCAGTCTTCTTGTAGTTTAGTCGGCATTGTGCCTTTTGTATTTAATTCCGATGCAATTGCTGTGTTTCATCGTCAATCAGAAGGGCCAAGAGATACAGTAAACCTGGAGTGAAGCATCGGAATCTATAACTAGTGTCACAGGGATGGTTCAAAACATAGACAGTAAGAACAGTCAGTCTTCTTGTACTTAAGTCGGCATTGTGCCTTTTCTATTTAATTCCGATGCAATTTCTGTGTTTCATCGTCAATAAGAAGGTCCAAGGTATACAGTAAACCTGAAGTGAAGCATCTGATCTATAACTAGTGTCACAGGAATGGTTCAAAACATAGTCAGCAAGAAGAGTCAAACTTGTTGTACTTAAGTCGGCATTGTGCCGTTTGTATTTAATTCCGATGCAATTTCTGTGTTTCATCGTCAATAAGAAGGTCCAAGGTATACAGTAAACCTGAAGTGAAGCATCTGATCTATAACTAGTGTCACAGGAATGGTTCAAAACATAGTAAGTAAGAAGAGTCAAACTTCTTGTACTTAAGTCGGCATTGTGCCTTTTCTATTTAACCCTGCTGTTCTGTTCGGGTCTATATGACCCGAAACGAATATGAACGTTATTTTACATTATGTAAATACCAATATATATTTATGAAACTTTGTGACTTTGTCTGAAAATGGATGAGCAGCATGTGTTTTAAAAGGTTTTAAAAAAGTTTAAGAAGTTTGGGCTTCAACTGTAATAGTTGCATATGTAATGTTCGGGTCATAATGACCCGACACAAATATGTTTAGTGTAACTCGTATTTATTTCTAAAATCTGGAAATGGCGAAAATTATTTTTGTTGTGTTGTGTGGGAATAGTGACTGCATCATTCCAACTTACTCTCAACAATCACCTAAAGCTCCATGCGTTCACAACAATGGGCTTGTTTGTTGCTTTCCCCAGGAAATAATAATTGGCAGTTCTCAATAATTGGAATGCTTTGTTTCTGCCCAGTTTGACTTGTGACACCATGGCGATGAGACCATTGAATGATCGTGAGTTGGAAGAAATAGTAAATGCCTCACCAGATGAAGGATCACTTTCTGAGTTTGAAGATCACATCAGCAATGCATCTGAAAGCGAGTGTTCCGATGACAGTTACGACAGTCCACAGCCCATACAAAATAGTGTAGAGACTTTTCTTTCTAAAAATGGGAATATAGAATGGCAGTTGCATCCACCAGCACAACATGGTCGCCTACCAGCTTCGAACATCATCAAGAGTACCCCAGGAGTTACCAGGTATGCAGTCAGCAGAATATCTGATGTAAAATGTTCATTTGAAGCAGTATTTCACACAGCGCTTCAAAATGAAATAATAGAGATGACAAATATTGAAGGGCAGCGAGTTTATGGTGAACAGTGGACAGATATTGATGGTTCTGTTTTCCATGCATACTTAGGACTCTTACTCCTAGCGGGTGTATATCGATCTCATGGGGAGTCTACAAAAAGTTTGTGGGATAAAGATACTGGGCGAAACATATTTCGAGCAACCATGTCTCATGAAACATTCTGTAAGATATCACGTGTCCTGCGATTTGACAAGAAATCTACTAGAGAGGAAAGACGACGTACTGACAAACTTGCCGCAATTCGTAGTATTTGGGAGAAGTGGGTAGAGGTCCTTCCTAAACTGTATAATCCAGGAGAAAATGTTACTGTTGACGAGCAGTTAGTAGCATTTAGAGGTCGCTGTCCATTCAAGCAGTATATCCCAAGTAAACCGGCAAAATATGGGATCAAAATATGGACCATGTGTGACAGCAAAACTTCATACGTACTGAAAGCCCAAATTTATACAGGAAAGGTGAGTGGAGCGGCACCAGAAAGAAATCAGGGAATGAGGGTGGTATCTGATCTCACTTCTGAGTTACGTGGTCAGAATATCACGTGTGACAACTTTTTTACGTCGTACAATTTGGGGCAGCTGCTTCTGAAAAGGAAATTGACTATGTTGGGAACTATACGGAAAAATAAGCCGGAGCTTCCACACAAAATGACCAACAAGGAGGTACACAGCTCTTCATTTTACTTCACAAATGACACTACTGTGGTTAATTATATTCCTAAGAGACACAAGAATGTTGTACTTATGAGCACTCTCCACCATGATGCGGAAATCAGTGACAGGGCTGATAAGAAGCCAAAAATGATTTTGGACTATAATTCAACCAAAGGTGCTGTAGACACGCTTGATCAGTTATTAGGTACATATACATGCAAACGAAAAAGTAATAGGTGGCCAATGATAGTTTTCTACAATATTCTTGATGTTTCTGCTTATAATGCATACGTTTTGTGGATTTCGGTTGACCCTAATTGGAATGCAAGCAAATTGACTAGAAGGAGAATATTCTTGGAGGAACTTGGAAAGTCACTGATAAAAGAACATATTGCATCAAGAACGCATTTCCCAAGAACAGAAGATTCTTTGAGAATGGTCACAAGCATCCAAAACCCGAATGATGTGGGTGGTGTGTCAGAATCGGTAACAACAAGAAAATCTACAAAACGTGCACGCTGTAAGTTCTGTCCATCAAGTAATGACAATAAAACAAACATGGTGTGTGGAAAATGTAGTAAACATATTTGCAAGAAACATGTAACCTACTTGTGTCCACAGTGCAAGCAGTAAGAAAAGAACTGTAGTATTTTATAAGATGATTGTATTGAAAATTCTGTTGTTTCAAATTTATGTGAATACTTGTGCCTAAACTACAATCAGTAAGAAGAGAGGATTCTAAAGTTGTAGTGCTTTCTATGTTGGAATGTAATAAAAAAACTGTAGTGTGTTCTGTACTGTAGTGTGCTCTAAGATGAATATCTGTAATGACAACTGTCTGTTGTTAGAAAATGTCAATACTTACGTCTAAACTGTCAACAATAAGAATAGAAGTATGGAAAAACTGTAGTGCTTTCTAAGTTGAATGCCTGTAATGGAAACTGTCTGTTGTTTCAAATTTATGTGCATATTTAAATGAAAAATATCCCTCAATAAAGTTGTATGCATTGTTATTATTATTATTATTACCATTATTATTATTATTATTATTATTATTATTATTACTAACAAGGTACTGGAATAGAACAACAATGTCGATAGCTAAAACTGTACCAAAATTTATGTTTCTAAAGCATTTTGATATGTCGGGTCATATTGACCCGAACAGTATATATGTCAAGTAAAAGTGAACAGAACAGCAGGGTTAATTCCGATGCAATTTCTGTGTTTCATCGTCAATAAGAAGGTCCAAGGAATACAGTAAACGTGGAGTGAAGCATCGGAATCTATAACTAGTGTCAATGGAATGCTTCAAAACATAGTGAGTAAGAAGAGTCAGTCTTCTTGTACTTATGTCGGCATTGTGCCTGTTCTATTTAATTTCCATGCAATTCCTGTGTTTCATCGTCAATAAGAAGGTCCAAGGGATATAGTAAACCTGGAGTGAAGCATCGGATTCTATAACTAGTGTCACAAGAATGGTTCAAAACATAGACAGTAAGAAGAGTCAGTCTTCTTGTACTTAATTCGGCTTTGTGCCTTTTGTATTTAATTCCGATGCAATTTCTGTGTTTCATCGTCAATAAGAAGGTCCAAGGGATACAGTAAACCTGAAGTGATGCATCGGAATCTATAACTAGTGTCACTGGAATGGTTCAAAGCATAGTCAGTAAGGAGAGTCAGTCTTCTTGTACTTAAGTCGGCATTGTGCCTTTTGTATTTATTTCCGATGCATTTTCTGTGTTTCATCGTCAATAAGAAGGTCGAAGGGATACAGTAAACCTGAAGTGAAGCATCGTAATTTATAACTAGTGTCACAGGAAGGGTTCAAATCATAGTCAGTAAGGAGAGTCAGTCTTCTTGTACTTTAGTCGGCATTGTGCCTTTTGTATATAATTCCGATGCAATTGCTGTGTTTCATCGTCAATAAGTAGCACCAAGGGATACAGTAAACCTGGAGTGAAGCATCGGAATCTATAACTAGTGTCACAGGGATGGTTCAAAACATAGACAGTAAGAAGAGTCAGTCTTGTTGTACCTAAGTCGGCATTCCTTTTCTATTTGATTCCGATGCAATTTCTGTGTTTCATCGTCAATAAGAAGGTCAGAGGGATACAGTAATCCTGAAGTGGAGCATCGGTATCTATAACTAGTGTCACAGGAATGGTTCAAAGCAAGGTCAGTAAGAAGACTCAGTCTTATTGTCCTTAAGTCGGCATTGTGCCTTTTGTATTTAATTCCGGTGCAGTTTCTGTGTTTCATCGTCAATAAGAAGATCCAAGGGTTACAGTAAACCTGGAGTGAAGCATCGGAATCTATAACTAGTGTCACAGGAATGGTTCAAATCATAGACAGTAAGAAGAGTCAGACTTCTTGTACTTAATACTGCTTTGTGCATTTTGTATTTAATTCCGATGCAATTTCTGTGTTTCATCGTCAATAAGATGGTCCAAGGGATACAGTAAAACTGAAGTGAAGCATCGGAATTTATAACTAGTGTCACAGGAATGGTTCAAAGCATAGTCAGTAAGAAGCGTCAGTCTTCTTGTACTTAAGTCGGCATTGTGCCTTTTGAATTTAATTCCGATGCAATTTCTGTAGTTCATCGTCAATAAGAAGGTCCAAGGGATACAGTAAACCTGGAGTGAAGCTTCGGAATCTATAACTAGTGTCACAGGAATGGATCAAAACATAGACAGTAAGAAGAGTCAGTCATCTTGTATTTAAGTCCGCATTGTGCCTTTTCTATTTAATTCCGATGCAATTTCTGTGTTTCATCGTCAATAAGAAGGTCAGAGGGATACAGTAATCCTGAAGTGAAGCATCGGAATCTGTAACTAGTGTCAAAGGAATGGTTCAAAACATAGTCAGTAAGAAGAGTCAGTCTTGTTGTACTTAAGTCGGCATTGTGCCTTTTCTATTTAATTCCGATGCAATTTCTGTGTTTCATCGTCAATAAGTAGGGTCCAAGGGATACAGTAAACCTGGAGTGAAGCATCGGAATCTATAACTAGTGTCACAGGGATGGTTCAAAACATAGACAGTAAGAAGAGTCAGTCTTCTTGTACTTAAGTCGGCATTGTGCCTTTTCTATTTAATTCCGATGCAATTTCTGTGTTTCATCGTCAATAAGAAGGTCCAAGGTATACAGTAAACCTGAAGTGAAGCATCTGATCTATAACTAGTGTCACAGGAATGGTTCAAAACATAGTCAGCAAGAAGAGTCAAACTTGTTGTACTTAAGTCGGCATTGTGCCGTTTGTATTTAATTCCGATGCAATTTCTGTGTTTCATCGTCAATAAGAAGGTCCAAGGTATACAGTAAACCTGAAGTGAAGCATCTGATCTATAACTAGTGTCACAGGAATGGTTCAAAACATAGTAAGTAAGAAGAGTCAAACTTCTTGTACTTAAGTCGGCATTGTGCCTTTTCTATTTAATTCCGATGCAATTTCTGTGTTTCATCGTCAATAAGAAGGTCCAAGGAATACAGTAAACGTGGAGTGAAGCATCGGAATCTATAACTAGTGTCAATGGAATGCTTCAAAACATAGTGAGTAAGAAGAGTCAGTCTTCTTGTACTTAAGTCGGCATTGTGCCTGTTCTATTTAATTTCGATGCAATTCCTGTGTTTCATCGTCAATAAGAAGGTCCAAGGGATATAGTAAACCTGGAGTGAAGCATCGGATTCTATAACTAGTGTCACAAGAATGGTTCAAAACATAGACAGTAAGAAGAGTCAGTCTTCTTGTACTTAATTCGGCTTTGTGCCTTTTGTATTTAATTCCGATGCAATTTCTGTGTTTCATCGTCAATAAGAAGGTCCAAGGGATACAGTAAACCTGAAGTGATGCATCGGAATCTATAACTAGTGTCACTGGAATGGTTCAAAGCATAGTCAGTAAGGAGAGTCAGTCTTCTTGTACTTAAGTCGGCATTGTGCCTTTTGTATTTATTTCCGATGCATTTTCTGTGTTTCATCGTCAATAAGAAGGTCGAAGGGATACAGTAAACCTGAAGTGAAGCATCGTAATTTATAACTAGTGTCACAGGAAGGGTTCAAATCATAGTCAGTAAGGAGAGTCAGTCTTCTTGTACTTTAGTCGGCATTGTGCCTTTTGTATATAATTCCGATGCAATTGCTGTGTTTCATCGTCCATAAGTAGCACCAAGGGATACAGTAAAACTGAAGTGAAGCATCGGAATTTATAACTAGTGTCACAGGAATGGTTCAAAGCATAGTCAGTAAGAAGCGGCAGTCTTCTTGTACTTAAGTCGGCATTGTGCCTTTTGAATTTAATTCCGATGCAATTTCTGTAGTTCATCGTCAATAAGAAGGTCCAAGGGATGCAGTAAACCTGCAGTGAAGCATCGGAATCTATAACTAGTGTCACAGGAATGGTTCAAAACATAGTCAGTAAGAAGAGTCAGTCTTCTTGTACTTAAGTCGGCATTGTGCCTTTTCTATTTAATTCCGATGCAATTTCTGTGTTTCATCGTCAATAAGAAGGTCAGAGGGATACAATAAACCTGAAGTGAAGCATCGGAATCTATAACTAGTGTCACAGGAATGGTTCAAAGCAAAGTCAGTAAGAAGAGTCAGCTTCTTGTCCTTAAGTCGGCATTGTGCGTTTTATATTTAATTCCGATGCAATTCCTGTGTTTCATCGTCAATAAGAAGGTCCAAGGGATACAGTAAACCTGGAGTGAAGCTTCGGAATCTATAACTAGTGTCACAGGAATGGTTCAAAACATAGACAGTAAGAAGAGTCAGTCTTCGTGTACATAAGTCGGCATTTTGCCTTTTGTATTTAATTCCGATGCAATTTCTGTGTTTCATCGTCAATAAGAAGGTCCAAGGGATACAGTGAACCTGAGGTGAAGCATCGGAATCTATAACTAGAGTCACAGGAATGGTACAAATCATAGTCAGTGAGAAGAGTCAGTCTTCTTGTACTTAAGACGGCATTGTACCTTTCCTATTTAATTCCGATGCAATTTCTGTGTTTCATCGTCAATAACAAGGTCCAAGGGATACAGTAAACCTGAAGTGAAGCATCGGAATCTATAACTAGTGTCAATGGAATGGTTCAAAACATAGACAGTAAGTAGAGTCAGTCATCATGTACTTAAATCGGCATTGTGCCTTTTGTATATAATTCCGATGCAATTTCTGTGTTTCATCGTCAATAAGAAGGTCAGAGGGGTACAGTAAACCTGAAGTGAAGCATCGGAACCTACAACTAGTGTCACAGGAATGGTTCAAATCATAGACAGTAAAAAGGGACAGTCTCCCTGTACTTAATTCTGCACTGTGCCTTTTGTCATTAATTCCGATGCAATTTCTTTGTTTCATCGTCAATATGAGGGTCCAAGGGATATAGTAAACCTGAAGTGAACCATCGGAATTTATAACTAGTGTCACGGGACTGGTTCAAACATAGTCAGTAAGAAGAGTCAGTCTTCTTGTACTTAAGTCGGCATTGTGCCTTTTCTATTTAATTTCGATGCAATTCCTGTGTTTCATCGTCAATCACAAGGTCCAAGGGATATAGTAAACCTGGAGTGAAGCATCGGATTCTATAACTAGTGTCACAGGAATGGTTCAAAACATAGACAGTAAGATGAGTCAGTCTTCTTAAACTTAATTCTCCATTGTGCCTTTTGTATTTAATTCCGATGCAATTTCTGTGTTTCATCGCCAATAAGAAGGTCCAAGGGATACAGTAAACCTGAAGTGAAGCATTGGAATTTATAACTAGTGTCACAGGAAGGGTTCAAAACATAGTCAGTAAGGAGAGTCAGTCTTCTTGTACTTTAGTCGGCATTGTGCCTTTTGTATTTAATTCCGATGCAATTGCTGTGTTTCATCGTCAATAAGAAGGGCCAAGGGATACAGTAAACCTGGAGTGAAGCATCGGAATCTATAACTAGTGTCACAGGGATGGTTCAAAACATAGACAGTAAGAAGAGTCAGTCTTCTTGTACTTAAGTCGGCATTGTGCCTTTTCCATTTAGTTCCGATGCAATTTCTGTGTTTCATCGTCAATAAGAAGGTCCAAGGTATACAGTAAACCTGAAGTGAAGCATCTGATCTATAACTAGTGTCACAGGAATGGTTCAAAACATAGTCAGCAAGAAGAGTCAAACTAGTTGTACTTAAGTCGGCATTGTGCCTTTTCTATTTAATTCCGATGCAATTTCTGTGTTTCATCGTCAATAAGAAGGTCCATGGGATACAGTAAACGTGGAGTGAAGCATCGGAATCTATAACTAGTGTCAATGGAATGGTTCAAAACATAGTGAGTAAGAAGAGTCAGTCTTCTTGTACTTAAGTGGGCATTGTGCCTTTTCTATTTAATTTCGATGCAATTCCTGTGTTTCATCGTCAATAAAAAGGTCCAAGGGATATAGTAAACCGGAGTGAAGCATCGGATTCAATAACTAGTGTCACAGGAATGGTTCAAAACATAGACAGTAAGAAGAGTCAGTCTTCTTGTACTTAATTCGGCTTTGTACCTTTTGTATTTAATTCCGATGCAATTTCTGTGTTTCATCGTCAATAAGAAGGTCCAAGGTATACAGTAAACCTGAAGTGAAGCATCGGAGTCTATAACTAGTGTCACAGGACTGGTTCAAAAAATAGACACTAAGTTGAGTCAGTCTTCTTGAACTTAATTCTGCATTGTGCCTTTTGTATTTAATTCCGATGCAATTTCTGTTTTTCATCGTCAATAAGAAGGTCCAAGGGATACAGTAAACCTGAAGTGAAGCATCGTAATTTATAACTAGTGTCACAGGAAGGGTTCAAAACATAGTCAGTAAGGAGAGTCAGTCTTCTTGTACTTTAGTCGGCATTGTGCCTTTTGTATATAATTCCGATGCAATTGCTGTGTTTCATCGTCAATAAGAAGGACCAAGGGATACAGTAAACCTGGAGTGAAGCATCGGAATCTATAACTAGTGTCACAGGGATGGTTCAAAACATAGACAGTAAGAAGAGTCAGTCTTGTTGTACTTAAGTCGGCATTGTGCCTTTTCTATTTAATTCCGATGCAATTTCTGTGTTTCATCGTCAATAAGAAGGTCAGAAGGATACAATAAACCTGAAGTGAAGCATCGGAATCTATAACTAGTGTCACAGGAATGGTTCAAAGCAAAGTCAGTAAGAAGAGTCAGCTTCTTGTCCTTATGTCGGCATTGTGCCTTTTGTATTTATTTCCGATGCAATATCTATGTTTCATCGTCAATAAGATGGTCCAAGGGATACAGTAAACCTGAAGTGAAGCTTCGGAATCTATAGCTAGTGTCACAGGAATGCTTCAAAACATAGTCAGTAAGAAGAGTCAGTCTTCTTGTCCTTATGTCGGCATTGTGCCCTTTGTAATTAATTCCGATGCAATTTCTGTGTTTCATCATCAATAAGAAGGTCCAAGGGATACAGTAAACCTGAAGTGAAGCATCGGAATCTATAACTAGTGTCACAGGAATGGTTCAAAACATAGTCAGTAAGGAGAGTCAGTCTTCTTGTACTTAAGTCGGCATTGTGCCTTTTGTATTTAATTCCGATGCAATTGCTGTGTCTCATCGTCAATAAGAAGGGCCAAGTGATACAGTAAACATGGAGTGAAGCATCGGAATCTATAACTAGTGTCACAGGGATGGTTCAAAACATAGACAGTAAGAAGAGTCAGTCTTCTTGTACTTAAGTCGGCATTGTGCCTTTTCTATTTAATTCCGATGCAATTTCTGTGTTTCATCGTCAATAAGAAGGTCCAAGGTATACAGTAAACCTGAAGTGAAGCATCGGAGTCTATAACTAGTGTCACTGGACTGGTTCAAAAGATAGACAGTAAGATGAGTCAGTCTTCTTGAACTTAATTCTGCATTGTGCCTTTTGTATTTAATTCCGATGCAATTTCTGTGTTTCATCGTCAATAAGAAGGTCCAAGGGATACAGTAAACCTGAAGTGAGGCATCGGAATCTATAACTAGTGTCACTGGAATGGTTCAAAGCATAGTCAGTAAGGAGAGTCAGTCTTCTTGTACTTAAGTCGGCATTGTGCCTTTTGTATTTATTTCCGATGCATTTTCTGTGTTTCATCGTCAATAAGAAGATCCAAGGGTTACAGTAAACCTGGAGTGAAGCATCGGAATCTATAACTAGTGTCACAGGAATGGTTCAAAACATAGACAGTAAGAAGAGTCAGACTTCTTGTACTTAATACTGCTTTGTGCATTTTGTATTTAATTCCGATGCAATTTCTGTGTTTCATCGTCAATAAGAAGGTCCAAGGGATACAGTAAAACTGAAGTGAAGCATCGGAATTTACAACTAGTGTCACAGGAATGGTTCAAAGCATAGTCAGTAAGAAGAGTCAGTCTTCTTGTACTTAAGTCGGCATTGTGCCTTTTGAATTTAATTCCGATGCAATTTCTGTAGTTCATCGTCAATAAGAAGGTCCAAGGGATGCAGTAAACCTGGAGTGAAGCATCGGAATCTATAACTAGTGTCACAGGAATGGTTCAAAACATAGTCAGTAAGAAGAGTCAGTCTTCTTGTACTTAAGTCGGCATGGTGCCTTTTCTATTTAATTCCGATGCAATTTCTGTGTTTCATCGTCAATAAGAAGGTCGGAGGGATACAATAAACCTGAAGTGAAGCATCGGAATCTATAACTAGTGTCACAGGAATGGTTCAAAGCAAAGTTAGTAAGAAGAGTCAGCTTCTTGTCCTTAAGTCGGCATTGTGCGTTTTGTATTTAATTCCGATGCAATTCCTGTGTTTCATCGTCAATAAGAAGGTCCAAGGGATGCAGTAAACCTAGAGTGAAGCATCGGAATCTGTAACTAGTGTCAATGGAATGGTTCAAAAAATAGTCAGTAAGGAGAGTCAATCTTCTTGCACTTAAGTCGGCATTGTGCCTTTTCTATTTTATTCCGATGCATTTTCTGTGTTTCATCGTCAATAAGAAGGTCCAAGGGATATAGTAAACCTGGAGTGAAGCATCGGAATCTATAACTAGTGTCACAGGAATGGTTCAAAACATAGACAGTTAGAAGAGTCAGTCTTCTTGTACTTACGTCGACATTGTGCCTTTTCTATTTAATTCCGATGCAATTTCTGTGTTTCATTCTCAATAAAAAGGTCAGATGGATACAATAAACCAGAAGTGAAGTATCGGAATCTATAACTAGTGTCACAGGAATGGTTCAAAACAAAGTCAGTAAGAAGCTTGAGTCTTCTTCTCCTTAAGTCGGCATTGTGCCTTTTGTATTTAATTCCGATGCAATATCTGTGTTTCATCGTCAATAAGATGGTCCAAGGGATACAGTAAACCTGAAGTGAAGCTTCGGAATCTATAGCTAGTGTCACAGGAGTGGTTCAAAACATAGACAGTAAGAAGAGTCAGTCTTCTTGCCCTTATGTCGGCATTGTGCCTTTTGTAATTAATGCCGATGCAATTTCTGTGTTTCATCGTCAATAAGAAGGTCCAAGGGATACAGTAAACATGGAGTGAAGCATCGGAATCTATAACTAGTGTCACAGGAATGGTTCAAAACATAGTCAGTAAGAAGAATCAGGTTTTTGTCCTTAAGTCGGCATTGTGCCTTTTCTATTTAATTCCGATGCAATTTCTGTGTTTCATCGTCAATAAGAAGGTGCAAGGGATACAGTAAACTTGGAGTGAAGCATCGGAATTTATAACTAGTGTCACAGGAATGGTTGAAAACAGAGACAGTAAGAAGAGTCAGTCTTCTTGTGCTTACGTCGACATTGTGCCTTTTCTATTTAATTCCGATGCAATTTCTGTGTTTCATCGTCAATAAGAAGGTCAGAGGGATACAATAAACCTGAAGTGAAGCATCGGAATCTATAACTAGTGTCACAGGAATGGTTCAAAGGAAAGTCAGTAAGAAGAGTCAGTCTTCTTGTCCTTAAGTCGGCATTGTGCTTTTTGTATTTAATTCCGATGCAATTCCTGTGTTTCATCGTCAATAAGAAGGTCCAAGGGATACAGTAAACATGGAGTGAAGCATCGGAATCTATAACTAGTGTCACAGGAACGGTTCAAAACAAGGTCATTAAGAAGACTCAGTCTTCTTGTCCTTAAGTCGGCTTTGTGCCATTTCTATTTAATTCTGATGCAATTTCTGTGTTTCATCGTCAATAAGAAGGTCAGAGGGATAAAGTAAACCTGAAGTGAAGCATCGGAATCCATAACTAGTGTCACAGGAATTGTTCAAAACATAGTCAGTAAGAAGAGTTAGTCTTTTTGTACTTAAGTCGGCATTGTGCCTTTTGTATTTAATTCCGATGCAATTTCTGTGTTTCATTGTCAATAAGAAGGTCCAAGGGATACAGTAAACCTGAAGTGAAGCATCGGAATTTATAACTAGTGTCACAGGAATGGTTCAAAGCATAGTCAGTAAGAAGAGTCAGTCTTCTTGTACTTAAGTCGGCATTGTGCCTTTTGAATTTAATTCCGATGCAATTTCTGTGTTTCATCGTCAATAAAAAGGACCAAGGGATACAGTAAACTTGGAGTGAAGCATCGGAATCTATAACTAGTGTCACAGGGATGGTTCAAAACATAGACAGTAAGAAGAGTCAGTCTTCTTGTACTTAAGTCGGCATTGTGCCTTTTCTATTTAATTCTGATGCGATTTCTGTGTTTCATCGTCAATAAGAAGGTCAGAGGGATACAGTAAACCTGAAGTGAAGCATCGGAATCCATAACTAGTGTCACAGGAGTGGTTCAAAACATAGTCAGTAAGAAGAGTTAGTCTTCTTGTACTTAAGTCGGCATTGTGCCTTTTGTATTTAATTCCGATGCAATTTCTGTAGTTCATCGTCAATAAGATGGTCCAAGGGATGCAGTAAACCTGGAGGGAAGCATCGGAATCTATAACTAGTGTCACAGGAATGGTTCAAAACATAGTCAGTAAGAAGAGTCAGTCTTCTTGTACTTAAGTCGGCATTGTGCCTTTTCTATTTAATTCCGATGCAATTTCTGTGTTTCATCGTCAATAATAAGAACAGAGGGATACTATAAACCTGAAGTGAAGCATCGGAATCTATAACTAGTGTCACAGGAATGGTTCAAAGAAAAGTCAGTAAGAAGAGTCAGCTTCTTGTCCTTAAGTCGGCATTGTGCGTTTTGTATTTAATTCCGATGCAATTTCTGTGTTTCATCGTCAATAAGAAGGTCCAAGGGATACAGTAAACCTGGAGTGAAGCATCGGAATCTGTAACTAGTGTCAATGGAATGGTTTAAAACATAGTCAGTAAGGAGAGTCAGTCTTCTTGTACTTAAGTCAGCATTGTGCCGTTTGTATTTAATTCCGATGCAATTTCTGTGTTTCATCGTCAATAAGAAGGTGCAAGGGATACAGTAAACGTGGAGTGAAGCATCGGAATCTATAACTAGTGTCAATGGAATGGTTCAAAGCATAGTGAGTAAGAAGAGTCAATCTTCTTGTACTTAAGTCGGCATTGTGCCTTTTCTGTTTAATTTCGATGCAATTCCTGTGTTTCATCATCAATAAGAAGGTCCAAGGGATATAGTAAACCTGGAGTGAAGCATCGGATTCTATAACTAGTGTCACAGGAATGGTTCAAAACATAGACAGTAAGAAGAGTCAGTCTTCTTGTACTTAATTCGGCTTTGTGCCTTTTGTATTTAATTCCGATGCAATTTCTGTGTTTCATCGTCAATAGGAAGGTCCAAGGGATACAGTAAACCTGAAGTGAAGCATCGGAGTCTATAACTAGTGTCACAGCACTGGTTCGAAAATAGACAGTAAGATGAGTCAGTCTTCTTGAACTTAATTCTGCATTGTGCCTTTTGTATTTAATTCCGATGCAATTTCTGTAGTTCATCGTCAATAAGAAGGTCCAAGGGATGCAGTAAACCTGGAGTGAAGCATCGGAATCTATAACTAGTGTCACAGGTATGGTTCAAAACATAGTCAGTAAGAAGAGTCAGTCTTCTTGTACTTAAGTCGGCATTGTGCCTTTTCTATTTAATTCCGATGCAATTTCTGTGTTTCATCGTCAATAAGAAGGTCAGAGGGATACAATAAACCTGAAGTGAAGCATCGGAATCTATAACTAGTGTCACAGGAATGGTTCAAAGAAAAGTCAGTAAGAAGAGTCAGCTTCTTGTCCTTAACTCGGCATTGTGCGTTTTGTATTTAATTCCGATGCAATTCCTGTGTTTCATCGTCAATAAGAAGGTCCAAGGGATACAGTAAACCTGGAGTGAAGCATCGGAATCTGTAACTAGTGTCAATGGAATGGTTCAAAACATAGTCAGTAAGGAGAGTCAGTCTTCTTGTACTTAAGTCGGCATTGTGCCTATTCTATTTAATTCCGATGCAATTTCTGTGTTTCATCGTCAATAAGAAGGTCCAAGGGATATAGTAAACCTGGAGTGAAGCATCGGAATCTATAACTAGTGTCACAGGAATGGTTCAAACAATGACAGTAAGAAGAGTCAGTCATCTTGTACTTACGTCGACATTGTGCCTTTTCTATTTAATTCCGATGCAATTTCTGTGTTTCATCGTCAATGAGAAGGTCAGAGGGATACAATAAACCTGAAGTGAAGCATCGGAATCTATAACTAGTGTCACAGGAATGGTTCAAAACAAAGTCAGTAAGAAGAATCAGTCTTCTTGTCCTTAAGTCGGCATTGTGACTTTTGTATTTAATTCCGATGCAATTTCTGTGTTACATAGTTAATAAGATGGTCCAAGGGATACAGTAAACCGGAAGTGAAGCTTCGGAATCTATAGCTAGTGTCACAGGAATGCTTCAAAACATCGTCAGTAAGAAGAGTCAGTCTTCTTGTACTTATGTCGGCCTTGTGCCTTTTGTAATTAATTCCGATGCAATTTCTGTGTTTCATCGTCAATAAGAAGGTCCAAGGGATACAGTAAACCCGGAGTGAAGCATCGGAATCTATAACTAGTGTCACAGGAATGGTTCAAAGCATAGGCAGTAAGAAGAGTCAGTCTTCTTGACCTTAATTCTGCTTTGTGCCTTTTGTATTTAATTCCGATGCAATTTCTGTGTTTCATCGTCAATAAGAAGGTCCAAGGTATACAGTAGAAATGAAGTGAAGCATCGGATCTATAGCTAGTGTCACAGGAATGGTTCAAAACATAGTCAGTAAGAAGAGTCAGGTTTTTGTCCTTAAGTCGGCATTGTGCCTTTTCTATTTAATTCCGATGCAATTCCTGTGTTTCATCGTCAATAAGAAGGTGCAAGGAATACAGTAAACATGGAGTGAAGCATCGGAATTTATAATTAGTGTCCCAGGAATGGCTCAAAACATGGTCAGTAAGAAGAGTCAGTCTTCTTGTACTTAAGTCGGCATTGTGCCTTTTGTATGTAAATCCGATGCAATTTCTGTGTTTCATCGTCTATAAGAAGGTCCAAGGGATACAGTAAACATGGAGTGAAGCATCGGAATCTATAACTAGTGTCAATGGAATGGTTCAAAACATAGTCAGTAAGAAGTGTCAGTCTTCTTGTACTTAAGTCGGCATTGTGCTTTTTCTATTTAATTCCGATGCAATTTCTGTGTTTCATCGTCAATAAGAAGGGCCAAGGGATATAGTAAGCCTGGAGTGAAGCATCGGAATCTATAACTAGTGTCACAGGAATGGTTCAAAACATAGACAGTAAGAAGAGTCAGTCATCTTGTACTTACGTCGACATTGTGCCTTTTCTATTTAATTCCGATGCAATTTCTGTGTTTCATCGTCAATAAGAAGGTCAGAGGGATACAATAAACCTGAAGTGAAGCATCGGAATCTATAACTAGTGTCACAGGAATGGTTCAAAACAAAGTAAGTAAGAAGAGTCAGTCTTCTTGTCCTTAAGTCGGCATTGTGCCTTTTGTATTTAATTCCGATGCAATTTCTGTGTTTCATCGTCAATAAGAAGGTCCGAGGGATACAGTAAACCTGAAGTGAAGCTTCGGAATCTATAGCTGGTGTCACAGGAATGCTTCAAAACATAGTCAGTAATAAGAGTCAGTCTTCTTGTCCTTATGTCGGCATTCTGCCTTTTGTAATTAATTCCGATGCAATTTCTGTGTTTCATCGTCAATAAGAAGGTCCAAGGGATACAGTAAACCTGGAGTGAAGCATCGGAATCTATAACTAGTGTCACAGGAGTGGTTCAAAACATAGACAGTAAGAAGAGTCAGTCTTCTTGACCTTAATTCTGCTTTGTGCCTTTTGTATTTAATTCCGATGCAATATCTGTGGTTCATCGTCAATAAGAAGGTCCAAGGTATACAGTAAGCCTGATGGGAAGCATCGGATCTATAAATAGTCTCACAGGAATGGTTCAAAACATAGTCTGTAAGAAGAGTCAGGGTTTGTACTTAAGTCGGCATTGTGCCTTTTATATTTAATTCCGATGCAATTTCTGTGTTTCATCGTCAATAAGAAGGTCCAAGGGATACAGTAAACCTGGAGTGAAGCATCGGAATCTATAACTAGTGTCAATGGAATGGTTCAAGACATAGTCAGAAAGAGGAGTCAGTCTTCTTGTACTTAAGTCGGCATTGTGCCTTTTCTTTTAAATTCCGATGCAATTTCTGTGTTTCATCGTCAATAAGAAGGTCCAAGGGATATAGTAAAACTGGAGTGAAGCATCGGAATCTATAACTAGTGTCACAGGAATGGTTCAAATTATAGACAGTAAGGAGAGTCAGACTTCTTGTACTTACGTCGACATTGTGCCTTTTCCATTTGACTCCGATGCAATTTCTGTGTTTCATCGTCAATAAGAAGGTCAGAGGGATACAATAAACCTGAAGTGAAGCATCTGAATCTATAGCTAGTGTCACAGGAATGGTTCAAAACATAGTCAGTAAGAAGAGTCAGTCTTCTTGTCCTTATGTCGGCATTGAGCCTTTTGTAATTAATTCCGATGCAATTTCTGTGTTTCATCGTCAATAAGAAGGTCCAAGGGATACAGTAAACCTCGACTGAAGCATCGGAATCTATAACTAGTGTCACAGGAATGGTTCAAAACATAGTCAGTAAGAGGAGTCAGTCTTCTTGTACTTAAGTCGGCATTGTGCCTTTTGTAATTAATTCCGATGCAATTTCTGTGTTTCATCGTCAATAAGAAGGTCCAAGGGATACAGTAAACCTGAAGTGAAGCATCGTAATTTATAACTAGTGTCACAGGAAGGGTTCAAAACATAGTCAGTAAGGAGAGTCAGTCTTCTTGTACTTTAGTCGGCATTGTGCCTTTTGTATTTAATTCCGATGCAATTGCTGTGTTTCATCGTCAATAAGAAGGACTAAGGGATACAGTAAACCTGGAGTGAAGCATCGGAATCTATAACTAGTGTCACAGGGATGGTTCAAAACATAGACAGTAAGAAGAGTCAGCCTTGTTGTACTTAAGTCGGCATTGTGCCTTTTCTATTTAATTCTGATGCAATTTCTGTGTTTCATCGTCAATAAGAAGGTCAAAGGGATACAGTAATCCTGAAGTGGAGCATCGGAAACTATAACTAGTGTCACAGGAACGGTTCAAATCAAGGTCATTAAGAAGACTCAGTCTTCTTGTCCTTAAGTCGGCTTTGTGCCTTTTCCATTTAATTCTGATGCAATTTCTGTGTTTCATCGTCAATAAGAAGGTCAGAGGGATAAAGTAAACCTGAAGTGAAGCATCGGAATCCATAACTAGTGTCACAGGAATTGTTCAAAGCATAGTCAGTAAGAAGAGTTAGTCTTCTTGTACTTAAGTCGGCATTGTGCCTTTTGTATTTAATTCCGATGCAATTTCTGTGTTTCATCGTCAATAAGAAGGTCCAAGGGATACAGTAAACCTGAAGTGAAGCATCGGAATTTATAACTAGTGTCACAGGAATGGTTCAAAGCATAGTCAGTAAGAAGAGTCAGTCTTCTTGTACTTAAGTCGGCATTGTGCCTTTTGAATTTAATTCCGATGCAATTTCTGTGTTTCATCGTCAATAAGAAAGACCAAGGGATACAGTAAACTTGGAATGAAGCATCGGAATCTATAACTAGTGTCACAGGGATGGTTCAAAACATAGACAGTAAGAAGAGACAGTCCTCTTGTACTTAAGTCGGCATTGTGCCTTTTCTATTTAATTCTGATGCGATTTCTGTGTTTCATCGTCAATAAGAAGGTCAGAGGGATACAGTAAACCTGAAGTGAAGCATCGGAATCCATAACTAGTGTCACAGGAATGGTTCAAAACATAGTCAGTAAGAAGAGTCAGTCTTCTTGTACTTTAGTCGGCATTGTGCTTTTTCTATTTAATTCCGATGCAATTTCTGTGTTTCATCGTCAATAAGAAGGTCCAAGGGGTACAGTAAACCTGGAGTGAAGCATCGGAATCTATAACTAGTGTCAATGGAATGGTTCAAGACATAGTCATAAAGAGGAGTCAGTCTTCTTGTACTTAAGTCGGCATTGTGCCTTTTCTTTTAAATTCCGATGCAATTTCTGTGTTTCATCGTCAATAAGAAGGTCGAAGGGATATAGTGAAACTGGAGTGAAGCATCGGAATCTATAACTAGTGTCACAGGAATGGTTCAAAACATAGACAGTAAGAAGAGTCAGACTTCTTGTACTTACGTCGACATTGTGCCTTTTCTATTTGACTCCGATGCAATTTCTGTGTTTCATCGTCAATAAGAAGGTCAGAGGGATACAATAAACCTGAAGTGAAGCATCTGAATCTATAGCTAGTGTCACAGGAATGGTTCAAAATATAGTCAGTAAGAAGAGTCAGTCTTCTTGTCCTTAAGTCGGCATTGAGCGTTTTGTAATTAATTCCGATGCAATTTCTGTGTTTCATCGTCAATAAGAAGGTCCAAGGGATACAGTAAACCTCGACTGAAGCATCGGAATCTATAACTAGTGTCACAGGAATGGTTCGAAACATAGTCAGTAAGAGGAGTCAGTCTTCTTGTACTTAAGTCGGCATTGTGCCTTTTGTAATTAATTCCGATGCAATTTCTGTGTTTCATCGTCAATAAGAAGGTCCAAGGGATACAGTAAACCTGAAGTGAAGCATCGTAATTTATAACTAGTGTCACAGGAAGGGTTCAAAACATAGTCAGTAAGGAGAGTCAGTCTTCTTGTACTTTAGTCGGCATTGTGCCTTTTGTATTTAATTCCGATGCAATTGCTGTGTTTCATCGTCAATAAGAAGGACTAAGGGATACAGTAAACCTGGAGTGAAGCATCGGAATCTATAACTAGTGTCACAGCGATGGTTCAAAACATAGACAGTAAGAAGAGTCAGCCTTGTTGTACTTAAGTCGGCATTGTGCCTTTTCTATTTAATTCTGATGCAATTTCTGTGTTTCATCGTCAATAAGAAGGTCAAAGGGATACAGTAATCCTGAAGTGGAGCATCGGAAACTATAACTAGTGTCACAGGAACGGTTCAAAACAAGGTCATTAAGAAGACTCAGTCTTCTTGTCCTTAAGTCGGCTTTGTGCCTTTTCTATTTAATTCTGATGCAATTTCTGTGTTTCATCGTCAATAAGAAGGTCAGAGGGATAAAGTAAACCTGAAGTGAAGCATCGGAATCCATAACTAGTGTACAGGAATTGTTCAAAGCATAGTCAGTAAGAAGAGTTAGTCTTCTTGTACTTAAGTCGGCATTGTGCCGCTTGTATTTAATTCCGATGCAATTTCTGTGTTTCATCGTCAATAAGAAGGTCCAAGGGATACAGTAAACCTGAAGTGAAGCATCGGAATTTATAACTAGTGTCACAGGAATGGTTCAAAGCATAGTCAGTAAGAAGAGTCAGTCTTCTTGTACTTAAGTCGGCATTGTGCGTTTTGTATTTAATTCCGATGCTATTCCTGTGTTTCATCGTCAATAAGAAGGTCCAAGGGATACAGTAAAACTGGAGTGAAGCATCGGAATCTGTAACTAGTGTCAATGGAATGGTTTAAAACATAGTCAGTAAGGAGAGTCAGTCTTCTTGTACTTAAGTCGGCATTGTGCCTTTTCTATTTAATTCCGATGCAGTTTCTGTGTTTCATCGTCAATAAGAAGGTCCAAGGTATACAGTAAAAATGAAGTGAAGCATCGGATCTATAACCAGTGTCACAGGAATGGTTCAAAACATAGTCAGTAAGAAGAGTCAGGTTTTTGTCCTTAAGTCGTCATTGTGCCTTTTCAATTTAATTCCGATGCAATTCCTGTGTTTCATCGTCAATAAGAAGGTGCAAGGGATACAGTAAACCTGGAGTGAAGCATCGGAATTTATAACTAGTGTCCCAGGAATGGCTCAAAACATGGTCAGTAAGAAGAGTCAGTCTTCTTGTACTTAAGTCGGCATTGTGCCTTTTGTATTTAATTCCGATGCAATTTCTGTGTTTCATCGTCAATAAGAAGGTCCAAGGGATACAGTAAACATGGAGTGAAGCATCGGAATCTATAACTAGTGTCAATGGAATGGTTCAAAAGCAAAGTAAGTAAGAAGAGTCAGTCTTCTTGTCCTTAAGCCGGCATTGTGCCTTTTGTATTTAATTCCGATGCAATTTCTGTGTTTCATCGTCAATAAGAAGGTCCAAGGGATACAGTAAACCTGAAGTGAAGTTTCGGAATCTATAGCTGGTGTCACAGGAATGCTTCAAAACATAGTCAGTAATAAGAGTCAGTCTTCTTGTCCTTATGTCGGCATTCTGCCTTTTGTAATTAATTCCGATGCAATTTCTGTGTTTCATCGTCAATAAGAAGGTCCAAGGGATACAGCAAACCTGGAGTGAAGCATCGGAATCTATAACTAGTGTCACAGGAGTGGTTCAAAACATAGACAGTAAGAAGAGTCAGTCTTCTTGACCTTAATTCTGCTTTGTGCCTTTTGTATTTAATTCCGATGCAATTTCAGTGGTTCATCGTCAATAAGAAGGTGCAAGGGATACAGTAAACCTGGAGTGAAGCATCGGAATTTATAACTAGTGTCCCAGGAATGGCTCAAAACATGGTCAGTAAGAAGAGTCAGTCTTCTTGTACTTATGTCGGCATTGTGCCTTTTGTATTTAATTCCGATGCAATTTCTGTGTTTCATCGTCAATAAGAAGGTCCAAGGGATACAGTAAACATGGAGTGAAGCATCGGAATCTATAACTAGTGTCAATGGAATGGTTCAAAAGCAAAGTAAGTAAGAAGAGTCAGTCTTCTTGTCCTTAAGCCGGCATTGTGCCTTTTGTATTTAATTCCGATGCAATTTCTGTGTTTCATCGTCAATAAGAAGGTCCAAGGGATACAGTAAACCTGAAGTGAAGCTTCGGAATCTATAGCTGGTGTCACAGGAATGCTTCAAAACATAGTCAGTAATAAGAGTCAGTCTTCTTGTCCTTATGTCGGCATTCTGCCTTTTGTAATTAATTCCGATGCAATTTCTGTGTTTCATCGTCAATAAGAAGGTCCAAGGTATACAGTAAGCCTGAAGTGAAGCATCGGATTCTATAACTAGTGTCACAGGAATGGTTCAAAACATAGTCTGTAAGAAGAGTCAGGGTTTGTACTTAAGTCGGCATTGTGCCTTTTCTATTTAATTCCGATGCAATTTCTGTGTTTCATCGTCAATAAGAAGGTCCAAGGGATACAGTAAACCTGGAGTGAAGCATCGGAATCTATAACTAGTGTCAATGGAATGGTTCAAGACATAGTCAGAAAGAGGAGTCAATCTTCTTGTACTTAAGTCGGCATTGTGCCTTTTCTTTTAAATTCCGATGCAATTTCTGTGTTTCATCGTCAATAAGAAGGTCCAAGGGATATAGTAAAACTGGAGTGAAGCATCGGAATCTATAACTAGTGTCACAGGAATGGTTCAAAACATAGACAGTAAGAAGAATCAGACTTCTTGTACTTACGTCGACATTGTGCCTTTTCTATTTAATTCCGATGCAATTTCTGCGTTTCATCGTCAATAAGAAGGTCAGAGGGATAATATAAACCTGAAGTGAAGCATCTGAATCTATAGCTAGCGTCACAGGAATGGTTCAAAACATAGTCAGTAAGAAGAGTCAGTTTTCTTGTCCTTAAGTCGGCATTGAGCCTTTTGTAATTAATTCCGATGCAATTTCTGTGTTTCATCGTCAATAAGAAGGTCCAAGGGATACAGTAAACCTCGACTGAAGCATCGGAATCTATAACTAGTGTCACAGGAATGGTTCAAAACATAGTCAGTAAGAAGAGTCAGTCTTCTTGTACTTAAGTCGGCATTGTGCCTTTTGTAATTAATTCCGATGCAATTTCTGTGTTTCATCGTCAATAAGAAGGTCCAAGGGATACAGTAAACCTGAAGTGAAACATCGTAATTTATAACTAGTGTCACAGGGATGGTTCAAAACATAGACAGTAAGAAGAGTCAGCCTTGTTGTACTTAGTCGGCATTGTGCCTTTTCTATTTAATTCTGATGCAATTTCTGTGTTTCATCGTCAATAAGAAGGTCAGAGGGATACAGTAATCCTGAAGTGGAGCATCGGAAACTATAACTAGTGTCAAAGGAACGGTTCAAAACAAGGTCATTAAGAAGACTCAGTCTTCTTGTCCTTAAGTCGGCATTGTGCCTTTTGAATTTAATTCCGATGCAATTTCTGTGTTTCATCGTCAATAACAAGGACCAAGGGATACAGTAAACTTGGAGTGAAGCATCGGAATCTATAACTAGTGTCACAGGGATGGTTCAAAACATAGACAGTAAGAAGAGTCAGTCTTGTTGACCTTAATTCTGCTTTGTGCCTTTTGTATTTAATTCCGATGCAATTTCTGTGGTTCATCGTCAATAAGAAGGTCCAAGGCATACAGTAAGCCTGAAGTGAAGCATCGGATCTATAAATTGTGTCACAGGAATGGTCCAAAACATAGTCTGTAAGAAGAGTCAGGGTTTGTACTTAAGTCGGCATTGTGCCTTTTCTATTTAATTCCGATGCAATTTCTGTGTTTCATCGTCAATAAGAAGGTACAAGGGATACAGTAAACATGGAGTGAAGCATCGGAATCTATAACTAGTGTCAATGGAATGGTTCAAAACATAGTCAGTAAGAAGAGTCAGTCTTCTTGTACTTAAGTCGGCATTGTGCTTTTTCTATTTAATTCCGATGCAATTTCGGTGTTTCATCGTCAATAAGTAGGGCCAAGGGATATAGTAAGCCTGGAGTGAAGCATCGGAATCTATAACTAGTGTCACAGGAGTGGTTCCAAACATAGACAGTAAGAAGAGTCAGTCTTCTTGTACTTACGTCGACATTGTGCCTTTTCTATTTAATTCCGATGCAATTTCTGTGTTTCATCGTTAATAAGAAGGTCAGAGGGATACAATAAACCTGAAGTGAAGCATCGGAATCTATAACTAGTGTCACAGGAATGGTTCAAAAGCAAAGTAAGTAAGAAGAGTCAGTCTTCTTGTCCTTAAGTCGGCATTGTGCCTTTTGTATTTAATTCTGATGCAATTTCTGTGTTTCATCGTCAATAAGAAGGTCCAAGGGATACAGTAAACCTGAAGTGAAGCTTCGGAATCTATAGCTGGTGTCACAGGAATGCTTCAAAACAAAGTCAGTAATAAGAGTCAGTCTTCTTGTCCTTATGTCGGCATTCTGCCTTTTGTAATTAATTCCGATGCAATTTCTGTGTTTCATCGTCAATAAGAAGGTCAAAGGGATATAGTAAACCTGGAGTGAAGCATCGGAATCTATAACTAGTGTCACAGGAGTGGTTCAAAACATAGACAGTAAGAAGAGTCAGTCTTGTTGACCTTAATTCTGCTTTGTGCCTTTTGTATTTAATTCCGATGCAATTTCTGTGGTTCATCGTCAATAAGAAGGTCCAAGGCATACAGTAAGCCTGAAGTGAAGCATCGGATCTATAAATAGTGTCACAGGAATGGTCCAAAACATAGTCTGTAAGAAGAGTCAGGGTTTGTACTTAAGTCGGCATTGTGCCTTTTCTATTTAATTCCGATGCAATTTCTGTGTTTCATCGTCAATAAGAAGGTACAAGGGATATAGTAAACCTGGAGTGAAGCATCGGAATCTATAACTAGTGTCAATGGAATGGTTCAAGACATAGTCAGAAAGGGGAGTCAGTCTTCTTGTACTTAAGTCGGCATTGTGCCTTTTCTTTTAAATTCCGATGCAATTTCTGTGTTTCATCGTCAATAAGAAGATCCAAGGTATATAGTAAAACTGGAGTGAAGCATCGGAATCTATAACTAGTGTCACAGGAATGGTTCAAAACATAGACAGTAAGAAGAGTCAGACTTCTTGTACTTACGTCGACATTGTGCCTTTTCTATTTAATTCCGATGCAATTTCTGTGTTTCATCGTCAATAAGAAGGTCAGAGGGATACAACAAACCTGAAGTGAAGCATCTGAATCTATAGCTAGCGTCACAGGAATGGTTCAAAACATAGTCAGTAAGAAGAGTCAGTCTTCTTGTCCTTAAGTCGGCACTGAGCCTTTTGTAATTAATTCCGATGCAATTTCGGTGTTTCATCGTCAATAAGAAGGTCCAAGGGATACAGTAAACCTCGACTGAAGCATCGGAATCTATAACTAGTGTCACAGGAATGGTTGAAAACATAGTCAGTAAGAAGAGTCAGTCTTCTTGTACTTAAGTCGGCATTGTGCCTTTTGTAATTAATTCCGATGCAATTTCTGTGTTTCATCGTCAATAAGAAGGTCCAAGGGATACAGTAAACCTGAAGTGAAACAACGTAATTTATAACTAGTGTCACAGGGATGGTTCAAAACATAGACAGTAAGAAGAGTCAGCCTTGTTGTACTTAAGTCGGCATTGTGCCTTTTCTATTAAATTCTGATGCAATTTCTGTGTTTCATCGTCAATAAGAAGGTCAGAGGGATACAGTAATCCTGAAGTGGAGCATCGGAAACTATAACTAGTGTCACAGGAACGGTTCAAAACAAGGTCATTATGAAGACTCAGTCTTCTTGTCCTTAAGTCGGCTTTGTGCCTTTTCTATTTAATTCTGATGCAATTTCTGTGTTTCATCGTCAATAAGAAGGACCAAGGGATACTATAAACCTGAAGTGAAGCATCGGAATCTATAACTAGTGTCACAGGAATGGTTCAAAGAAAAGTCAGTAAGAAGAGTCAGCTTCTTGTACTTAAGTCGGCATTGTGCGTTTTGTATTTAATTCCGATGCAATTCCTGTGTTTCATCGTCAATAAGAAGGTCCAAGGGATACAGTAAACCTGGAGTGAAGCATCGGAATCTGTAACTAGTGTCAATGGAATGGTTTAAAACATAGTCAGTAAGGAGAGTCAGTCTTCTTGTACTTAAGTCGGCATTGTGCCTTTTCTATTTAATTCCGATGCAGTTTCTGTGTTTCATCGTCAATAAGAAGGTCCAAGGGATGTAGTAAACCTGGAGTGAAGCATCGGAATCTATAACTAGTGTCACAGGAATGGTTCAAAGCATAGACAGTAAAAAGAGTCAGTCTTCTTGTACTTACGTCGACATTGTGCCTTTTCTATTTAATTCCGATGCAATTTCTGTGATTCATCGTCAATACGAAGGTCACAGGGATACAATAAACCTGAAGTGAAGCATCGGAATCTATAACTAGTGTCACAGGAATGGTTCAAAACAAAGTCAGTAAGAAGAGTCAGTCTTCTTGTCCTTAAGTCGGCATTGTGCCTTTTGAATTTAATTCCAATGCAATTTCTGTGTTTCTTCGTCAATATGATGGTCCAAGGGATACAGTAAACCTGAAGTGAAGCTTCGGAATCTATAGCTAGTGCCACAGGAATGCTTCAAAACTTAGTCAGTAAGAAGAGTCAGTCTTCTTGTCCTTATGTCGGCATTGTGCCTTTTGTAATTAATTCCGATGCAATTTCTGTGTTTCATCGTCAATAAGAAGGTCCAAGGGATACAGTAAACCTGGAGTGAAGCATCGGAATCTATAACTAGTGTCACAGGAATGGTTCACAGCATAGACAGTAAGAAGAGTCAGTCTTCTTGACCTTAATTCTGCTTTGTGCCTTTTGTATTTAATTCCGATGCAATTTCTGTGTTTCATCGTCAATAAGAAGGTCCAAGGTATACAGTAAAAAGGAAGTGAAGCATCGGATCTATAACTAGTGTCACAGGAATGGTTCAAAACATAGTCAGTAAGAAGAGTCAGTCTCATTGTACTTAAGTCATCATTGTGCATTTCCTATTTAATTCTGATGCAATATCTGCGTTTCATCGTCAATATGAAGGTCCAACCGATACAGTGAACCTCGACCGAAGCATCGGAATCTATAACTAGTGTCACAGGAATGGTTCAAAATATAGTCAGTAAGAAGAGTCAGTCTTCTTGTACTTAAGTCGGCATTGTGCCTTTTCTATTTAATTCCGATGCAATTTCGTGTTTCATCGCCAATATGAAGGTCAGAAGGATACAATAAACCAGAAGTGAAGCATCGGAATCCATAACTAGTGTCACAGGAATGGTTCAAAGCAAAGTCAGTAAGAAGAGTCAGTCTTCTTGTCCTTAAGTCGGCATTGTGCCTTTTGCAATTAATTCCGATGCAATTTCTGTGTTTCATCGTCAATAAGAAGGTCCAAGGGATACAGTAAACCTGGAGTGAAGCATCGGAATCTATAACTAGTGTCACAGGAATGGTTCACAGCATAGACAGTAAGAAGAGTCAGTCTTCTTGACCTTAATTCTGCTTTGTGCCTTTTGTATTTAATTCCGATGCAATTTCTGTGTTTCATCGTCAATAAGAAGGTCCAAGGTATACAGTAAACATGGAGTGAAGCATCGGAATCTATAACTAGTGTCAATGGAATGGTTCAAAACATAGTCAGTAAGAAGAGTCAGTCTTCTTGTACTTAAGTCGGCATTGTCCCTTTTGTATTTAATTCCGATGCTATTTCTGTGTTTCATCGTCAATACGAAGGTCCAAGGGATATAGTAAACCTGGAGTGAAGCATCGGAATCTATAACTAGTGTCACAGGAATGGTTCAAAACATAGTCAGTAAGAAGAGTCAGACTTCTTGTACTTAAGTCGGCATTGTGCCTTTTGTATTTAATTCCGAGGCAATTTCTGTGTTTCATCGCCAATAAGAAGGTCAGAGGGATACAATAAACCTGAAGTGAAGCGTCGGAATCCATAACTAGTGTCACAGGACTGGTACAAAACAAAGTCAGTAAAAAGAGTCAGTCTTCTTGTCCTTAAGTCGGCATTGTACCTTTTGTATTTAATTCCGATGCAATTTTTGTGTTTCATCGTCAATAAGAAGGTCCAAGGGATACAGTAAACATGGAGTGAAGCATCGGAGTCTATAACTAGTGTCAATGGAATGGTTCAAAGCATAGTCAGTAAGAAGAGTCAGTCTTCTTGTACTTAAGTCGGCATTGTGCCTTTTCTATTTAATTCCGATGCAATTTCTGTGTTTCATCGTCAAAAAGAAGGTCAGAGGGATATAGTAAAACTGGAGTGAAGCATCGGAATCTATAACTAGTGTCACAGGAATGGTTCAAAACATAGACAGTAAGAAGAGTCAGTCTTTTTGTACTTACGTCGACATTGTGCCTTTTCTATTTAATTCCGATGCATTTTCTGTGTTTCATCGTCAATAAGAAGGTCAGAGGGATACAATAAACCTGAAGTGAAGCTTCGGAATCTATAACTGGTGTCACAGGAATGCTTCAAAACATAGTCAGTAAGAAGAGTCAGTCTTCTTGTCCTTATGTCGGCATTGTGCCTTTTGTAATTAATTCCGATGCAATTTCTGTGTTTCATCGTCAATAAGAAGGTCCAAGGGATACAGTAAACCTGGAGTGAAGCATCGGAATTTATAACTAGTGTCACAGGAATGGTTCAAAATATAGTCAGTAAGAAGAGTCAGTCTTCTTGTACTTAAGTCGGCATTGTGCCTTTTCTATTTAATTCCGATGCAATTTCTGTGTTTCATCGCCAATAAGAAGGTCAGAGGGATACAATAAACCTGAAGTGAAGCATCGGAATCTATAACTAGTGTCACAGGAATGGTTCAAAGCAAAGTCAGTAAGAAGAGTCAGTCTTCTTGTCCTTAAGTCGGCATTGTGGCTTTTGTACTTAATTCCGATGCAATTTCTGTGTTTCATCGTCAATAAGAAGGTCCAAGGGATACAGTAAACATGGAGTGAAGCATCGGAATCTATAACTAGTGTCAATGGAATGGTTCAAAACATAGTCAGTAAGAAGAGTCAGTCTTCTTGTACTTAAGTCGGCATTGTGCCTTTTCTATTTAATTCCGATGCAATTTCTGTGTTTCATCGTCAATAAGAAGGTCCAAGGGATATAGTAAACCTGGAGTGAAGCATCGGAATCTATAACTAGAGTCACAGGAATTGTTCAAAACATAGTCAGTAAGAAGAGTCTGTCTTCTTGTACTTAAGTCGGCATTGTGCCTTTTGTATTTAATTCCGAGGCAATTTCTGTGTTTCATCGCCAATAAGAAGGTCACAGGGATACAATAAAGCTGAAGTGAAGAATCGGAATCTATAACTAGTGTCACAGGAATGGTACAAAACAAAGTCAGTAAAAAGAGTCAGTCTTCTTGTCCTTAAGTCGGCATTGTACCTTTTGTATTTAATTCCGATGCAATTTCTGTGTTTCATCGTGAATAAGAAGGTCCAAGGGATACAGTAAACCTGAAGTGAAGCTTCGGAATCTATAGCTAGTGTCACAGGAATGCTTCAAAACATAGTCAGTAAGAAGAGTCAGTCTTCTTGTCCTTATGTCGGCATTGTGCCTTTTGTAATTAATTCCGATGCAATTTCTGTGTTTCATCGTCAATAAGAAGGACCAAGGGATACAGTAAACTTGGAGTGAAGCATCGGAATCTATAACTAGTGTCACAGGGATGGTTCAAATCATAGACAGTAAGAAGAGTCAGTCTTCTTGTACTTAAGTCGGCATTGTGCCTTTTCTATTTAATTCTGATGCGATTTCTGTGTTTCATCGTCAATAAGAAGGTCAGAGGGATACAGTAAACCTGAAGTGAAGCATCGGAATCCATAACTAGTGTCACAGGAATGGTTCAAAACATAGTCAGTAAGAAGAGTTAGTCTTCTTTTACTTAAGTCGGCATTGTGCCTTTTCTATTTAATTCTGATGCGATTTCTGGGTTTCATCGTCAATAAGAAGGTCAGAGGGATACAGTAAACCTGAAGTGAAGCATCGGAATCCATAACTAGTGTCACAGGAATGGTTCAAAACATAGTCAGTAAGAAGAGTTAGTCTTCTTGTACTTAAGTCGGCATTGTGCCTTTTCTATTTAATTCCGAAGCAATTTCTGTGTTTCATCGTCAATAAGAAGAACAGAGGGATACTATAAACCTGAAGTGAAGCATCGGAATCTATAACTAGTGTCACAGGAATGGTTCAAAGAAAAGTCAGTAAGAAGAGTCAGCTTCTTGTACTTAAGTCGGCATTGTGCGTTTTGTATTTAATTCCGATGCAATTCCTGTGTTTCATCGTCAATAAGAAGGTCCAAGGGATACAGTAAACCTGGAGTGAAGCATCGGAATCTGTAACTAGTGTCAATGGAATGGTTCAAAACATAGACAGTAAAAAGAGTCAGTCTTCTTGTACTTACGTCGACATTGTGCCTTTTCTATTTAATTCCGATGCAATTTCTGTGATTCATCGTCAATAAGAAGGTCACAGGGATACAATAAACCTGAAGTGAAGCATCGGAATCTGTAACTAGTGTCACAGGAATGGTTCAAAACAAAGTCAGTAAGAAGAGTCAGTCTTCTTGTCCTTAAGTCGGCATTGTGCCTTTTGAATTTAATTCCAATGCAATTTCTGTGTTTCTTCGTCAATATGATGGTCCAAGGGATACAGTAAACCTGAAGTGAAGCTTCGGAATCTATAGCTAGTGCCACCGGAATGCTTCAAAACTTAGTCAGTAAGAAGAGTCAGTCTTCTTGTCCTTATGTCGGCATTGTGCCTTTTGTAATTAATTCCGATGCAATTTCTGTGTTTCATCGTCAATAAGAAGGTCCAAGGGATACAGTAAACCTGGAGTGAAGCATCGGAATCTATAACTAGTGTCACAGGAATGGTTCACAGCATAGACAGTAAGAAGAGTCAGTCTTCTTGACCTTAATTCTGCTTTGTGCTTTTTGTATTTAATTCCGATGCAATTTCTGTGTTTCATCGTCAATAAGATGGTCCAAGGTATACAGTAAAAATGAAGTGAAGCATCGGATCTATAACTAGTGTCACAATAATGGTTCAAAACATAGTCAGTAAGAAGAGTCAGTCTCATTGTACTTAAGTCATCATTGTGCATTTCCTATTTAATTCTGATGCAATTTCTGCGTTTCATCGTCAATATGAAGGTCCAACCGATACAGTGAACCTCGACTGAAGCATCGGAATCTATAACTAGTGTCACAGGAATGGTTCAAAATATAGTCAGTAAGAAGAGTCAGTCTTCTTGTACTTAAGTCGGCATTGTGCCTTTTCTATTTAATTCCGATGCAATTTCTGTGTTTCATCGCCAATAAGAAGGTCAGAGGGATACAATAAACCAGAAGTGAAGCATCGGAATCTATAACTAGTGTCACAGGAATGGTTCAAAGCAAAGTCAGTAAGAAGAGTCAGTCTTCTTGTCCTTAAGTCGGCATTGTGCCTTTTGTATTTAATTCCGATGCAATTTCTGTGTTTCATCGTCAATAAGAAGGTCCAAGGGATACAGTAAACATGGAGTGAAGCATCGGAATCTATAACTAGTGTCAATGGAATGGTTCAAAAGATAGTCAGTAAGAAGAGTCAGTCTTCTTGTACTTAAGTCGGCATTGTCCCTTTTGTATTTAATTCCGATGCAATTTCTGTGTTTCATCGTCAATACGAAGGTCCAAGGGATATATTAAACCTGGAGTGAAGCATCGGAATCTATAACTAGTGTCACAGGAATGGTTCAAAACATAGTCAGTAAGAAGAGTCAGTCTTCTTGTACTTAAGTCGGCATTGTGCCTTTTGTATTTAATTCCGAGGCAATTTCTGTGTTTCATCGCCAATAAGAAGGTCAGAGGGATACAATAAACCTGAAGTGAAGCGTCGGAATCTATAACTAGTGTCACAGGAATGGTACAAAACAAAGTCAGTAAAAAGAGTCAGTCTTCTTGTCCTTAAGTCGGCATTGTACCTTTTGTATTTAATTCCGATGCAATTTCTGTGTTTCATCGTCAATAAGAAGGTCCAAGGGATACAGTAAACATGGAGTGAAGCATCGGAGTCTATAACTAGTGTCAATGGAATGGTTCAAAGCATAGTCAGTAAGAAGAGTCAGTCTTCTTGTACTTAAGTCGGCATTGTGCCTTTTCTATTTAATTCCGATGCAATTTCTGTGTTTCATCGTCAAAAAGAAGGTCAGAGGGATATAGTAAAACTGGAGTGAAGCATCGCAATCTATAACTAGTGTCACAGGAATGGTTCAAAACATAGACAGTAAGAAGAGTCAGTCTTCTTGTACTTACGTCGACATTGTGCCTTTTCTATTTAATTCCGATGCATTTTCTGTGTTTCATCGTCAATAAGAAGGTCAGAGGGATACATTAAACCTGGAGTGAAGCATCGGAATCTATAACTAGTGTCACAGGAATGGATCAAAATATAGTCAGTAAGAAGAGTCTGTCTTCTTGTACTTAAGTCGGCATTGTGCCTTTTGTATTTAATTCCTAGGCAATTTCTGTGTTTCATCGCCAATAAGAAGGTCACAGGGATACAATAAAGCTGAAGTGAAGAATCGGAATCTATAACTAGTGTCACAGGAATGGTACAAAACAAAGTCAGTAAAAAGAGTCAGTCTTCTTGTCCTTAAGTCGGCATTGTACCTTTTGTATTTAATTCCGATGCAATTTCTGTGTTTCATCGTCAATAAGAAGGTCCAAGGGATATAGAAACCTGAAGTGAAGCTTCGGAATCTATAGCTAGTGTCACAGGAATGCTTCAAAACATAGTCAGTAAGAAGAGTCAGTCTTCTTGTCCTTATGTCGGCATTGTGCCTTCTGTAATTAATTCCGATGCAATTTCTGTGTTTCATCGTCAATAAGAAGGACCAAGGGATACAGTAAACTTGGAGTGAAGCATCGGAATCTATAACTAGTGTCACAGGGATGGTTCAAATCATAGACAGTAAGAAGAGTCAGTCTTCTTGTACTTAAGTCGGCATTGTGCCTTTTCTATTTAATTCTCATGCGATTTCTGTGTTTCATCGTCAATAAGAAGGTCAGAGGGATACAGTAAACCTGAAGTGAAGCATCGGAATCCATAACTAGTGTCACAGGAATGGTTCAAAACATAGTCAGTATGAAGAGTTAGTCTTCTTGTACTTAAGTCGGCATTGTGCCTTTTGTATTTAATTCCGATGCAATTTCTGTAGTTCATCGTCAATAAGAAGGTCCAAGGGATGCAGTAAACCTGGAGTGAAGCATCGGAATCTATAACTAGTGTCACAGGAATGGTTCAAAACATAGTCAGTAAGAAGAGTCAGTCTTCTTGTACTTAAGTCGGCATTGTGCCTTTTCTATTTAATTCCGATGCAATTTCTGTGTTTCATCGTCAATAAGAAGGTCAGAGGGATACAATAAACCTGAAATGAAGCATCGGAATCTATAACTAGTGTCACAGGAATGGTTCAAAGAAAAGTCAGTAAGAAGAGTCAGCTTCTTGTCCTTAAGTCGACATTGTGCGTTTTGTATATAATTCCGATGCAATTGCTGTGTTTCATCGTCAATAAGAAGGGCCAAGGGATACAGTAAACCTGGAGTGAAGCATCGGAATCTGTAACTAGTGTCAATGGAATGGTTTAAAACATAGTCAGTAAGGAGAGTCAGTCTTCTTGTACTTAAGTCGGCATTGTGCCTTTTCTATTTAATTCCGATGCAATTTCTGTGTTTCATCGTCAATAAGAAGGTCCAAGGGATATAGTAAACCTCGAGTGAAGCATCGGAATCTATAACTAGTGTCACAGGAATGGTTCAAAACATAGACAGTAAGAAGAGTCAGTCTTCTTGTACTTACGTCGACATTGTGCCTTTTCTATTTAATTCCGATGCAATTTCTGTGTTTCATCGTCAATAAGAAGGTCAGAGGGATACAATAAACCTGAAGTGAAGCATCGGATCTATAACTAGTGTCACAGGAATGGTTCAAAACAAAGTCAGTAAGAAGAGTTAGTCTTCTTGTCCTTAAGTCGGCATTGTGCCTTTTGAATTTAATTCCAAAAATATTTCTGTGTTTCTTCGTCAATATGATGGTCCAAGGGATACAGTAAACCTGAAGTGAAGCTTCGGAATCTATAGCTAGTGTCACAGGAATGCTTCAAAACATAGTCAGTAAGAAGAGTCAGTCTTCTTGTCCTTATGTCGGCATTGTGCCTTTTGTAATTAATTCCGATGCAATTTCTGTGTTTCATCGTCAATAAGAAGGTCCAAGGGATACAGTAAACCTGGAGTGAAGCATCGGAATCTATAACTAGTGTCACAGGAACGGTTCAAAGCATAGACAGTAAGAAGAGTCAGTCTTCTTGACCTTAATTCTGCTTTGTGCCTTTTGTATTTAATTCCGATGCAATTTCTGTGTTTTATCGTCAATAAGAAGGTCCAAGGTATACAGTAAAAATGAAGTGAAGCATCGGATCTATATCTAGTGTCACAGGAATGGTTCAAAACATAGTCAGTAAGAAGAGTCAGTCTTATTGTACTTAAGTCATCATTGTGCATTTTCTATTTAATTCTGATGCAATTTCTGTGTTTCATCGTCAATATGAAGGTCCAACCGATACAGTGAACCTCGACTGAAGCATCGGAATCTATAACTAGTGTCACAGGAATGGTTCAAAATATAGTCAGTAAGAAGAGTCAGTCTTCTTGTACTTAAGTCGGCATTGTGCCTTTTCTATTTAATTCCGATGCAATTTCTGTGTTTCATCGCCAATAAGAAGGTCAGAGGGATACAATAAACCTGAAGTGAAGCATCGAATCTATAACTAGTGTCACAGGAATGGTTCAAAGCAAAGTCAGTAAGAAGAGTCAGTCTTCTTGTCCTTAAGTCGGCATTGTGGCTTTTGTATTTAATTCCGATGCAATTTCTGTATTTCATCGTCAATAAGAAGGTCCAAGGGATACAGTAAACATGGAGTGAAGCATCGGAATCTATAACTAGTGTCAATGGAATGGTTCAAAACATAGTCAGTAAGAAGAGTCAGTCTTCTTGTACTTAAGTCGGCATTGTGCCTTTTCTATTTAAATCCGATGCAATTTCTGTGTTTCATCGTCAATAAGAAGGTCCAAGGGATATAGTAAACCTGGAGTGAAGCATCGGAATCTATAACTAGTGTCACAGGAATTATTCAAAACATAGTCAGTAAGAAGAGTCTGTCTTCTTGTACTTAAGTCGGCATTGTGCCTTTTGTATTTAATTCCGAGGCAATTCCTGTGTTTCATCGCCAATAAGAAGGTCAGAGGGATACAATAAACCTGAAGTGAAGAATCGGAATCTATAACTAGTGTCACAGGAATGGTACAAAACAAAGTCAGTAAAAAGAGTCAGTCTTCTTGTCCTTAAGTCGGCATTGTACCTTTTGTATTTAATTCCGATGCAATTTCTGTGTTTCATCGTCAATAAGAAGGTCCAAGGGATACAGTAAACCTGAAGTGAAGCTTCGGAATCTATAGCTAGTGTCACAGGAATGCTTCAAAACATAGTCAGTAAGAAGAGTCAGTCTTCTTGTCCTTATGTCGGCATTGTGCCTTTTGTAATTAATTCCGATGCAATTTCTGTGTTTCATCGTCAATAAGAAGGAACAAGGGATACAGTAAACTTGGAGTGAAGCATCGGAATCTGTAACTAGTGTCACAGGGATGGTTCAAATCATAGACAGTAAGAAGAGTCACTCTTCTTGTACTTAAGTCGGCATTGTGCCTTTTCTATTTAATTCTGATGCGATTTCTGTGTTTCATCGTCAATAAGAAGGTCAGAGGGATACAGTAAACATGAAGTGTAGCATCGGAATCCATAACTAGTGTCACAGGAATGGTTCAAAACATAGTCAGTAAGAAGAGTTAGACTTCTTGTACTTAAGTCGGCATTGTGCCTTTTGTATTTAATTCCGATGCAATTTCTGTAGTTCATCGTCAATAAGATGGTCCAAGGGATGCAGTAAACCTGGAGTGAAGCATCGGAATCTATAACTTGTGTCACAGGAATGGTTCAAAACATTGTCAGTAAGAAGAGTCAGTCTTCTTGTACTTAAGTCGGCATTGTGCCTTTTCTATTTAATTCCGATGCAATTTCTGTGTTTCATCGTCAATAAGAAGGTCAGAGGGATACAATAAACCTGAAGTGAAGCATCCGAATCTATAACTAGTGTCACAGGAATGGTTCAAAGAAAAGTCAGTAAGAAGAGTCAGCTTCTTGTCCTTAAGTCGGCATTGTGCGTTTTGTATATAATTCCGAAGCAATTCCTGTGTTTCATCGTCAATAAGAAGGTCCAAGGGATACAGTAAACCTGGAGTGAAGCATCGGAATCTGTAACTAGTGTCAATGGAATGGTTTAAAACATAACAGTAAGGAGAGTCAGTCTTCTTGTACTTAAGTCGGCATTGTGCCTTTTCTATTTAATTCCGATGCAATTTCTGTGTTTCATCGTCAATAAGAAGGTCCAAGGGATATAGTAAACCTCGAGTGAAGCATCGGAATCTATAACTAGTGTCACAGGAATGGTTCAAAACATAGACAGTAAGAAGAGTCAGTCTTCTTGTACTTACGTCGACATTGTGCCTTTTCTATTTAATTCCGATGCAATTTCTGTGTTTCATCGTCAATAAGAAGGTCAGAGGGATACAATAAACCTGAAGTGAAGCATCGGATCTATAACTAGTGACACAGGAATGGTTCAAAACAAAGTCAGTAAGAAGAGTCAGTCTTCTTGTCCTTAAGTTGGCATTGTGCCTTTTGAATTTAATTCCAATGCAATTTCTGTGTTTCTTCGTCAATATGATGGTCCAAGGGATACAGTAAACCTGAAGTGAAGCTTCGGAATCTATAGCTAGTGTCACAGGAATGCTTCAAAACATAGTCAGTAAGAAGAGTCAGTCTTCTTGTCCTTATGTCGGCATTGTGCCTTTTGTAATTAATTCCGATGCAATTTCTGTGTTTCATCGTCAATAAGAAGGTCCAAGGGATACAGTAAACCTGGAGTGAAGCATCGGAATCTATAACTAGTGTCACAGGAATGGTTCAAAGCATAGACAGTAAGAAGAGTCAGTCTTCTTGACCTTAATTCTGCTTTGTGCCTTTTGTATTTAATTCCGATGCAATTTCTGTGTTTTATCGTCAATAAGAAGGTCCAAGGTATACAGTAAAAATGAAGTGAAGCATCGGATCTATATCTAGTGTCACAGGAATGGTTCAAAACATAGTCAGTAAGAAGAGTCAGTCTTATTGTACTTAAGTCATCATTGTGCATTTTCTATTTAATTCTGATGCAATTTCTGTGTTTCATCGTCAATATGAAGGTCCAACCGATACAGTGAACCTCGACTGAAGCTTCGGAATCTATAACTAGTGTCACAGGAATGGTTCAAAATATAGTCAGTAAGAAGAGTCAGTCTTCTTGTACTTAAGTCGGCATTGTGCCTTTTCTATTTAATTCCGATGCAATTTCTGTGTTTCATCGCCAATAAGAAGGTCAGAGGGATACAATAAACCTGAAGTGAAGCATCGAATCTATAACTAGTGTCACAGGAATGGTTCAAAGCAAAGTCAGTAAGAAGAGTCAGTCTTCTTGTCCTTAAGTCGGCATTGTGGCTTTTGTATTTAATTCCGATGCAATTTCTGTATTTCATCGTCAATAAGAAGGTCCAAGGGATACAGTAAACATGGAGTGAAGCATCGGAATCTATAACTAGTGTCAATGGAATGGTTCAAAACATAGTCAGTAAGAAGAGTCAGTCTTCTTGTACTTAAGTCGGCATTGTGCCTTTTCTATTTAAATCCGATGCAATTTCTGTGTTTCATCGTCAATAAGAAGGTCCAAGGGATATAGTAAACCTGGAGTGAAGCATCGGAATCTATAACTAGTGTCACAGGAATTGTTCAAAACATAGTCAGTAAGAAGAGTCTGTCTTCTTGTACTTAAGTCGGCATTGTGCCTTTTGTATTTAATTCCGAGGCAATTCCTGTGTTTCATCGCCAATAAGAAGGTCAGAGGGATACAATAAACCTGAAGTGAAGAATCGGAATTTATAACTAGTGTCACAGGAATGGTACAAAACAAAGTCAGTAAAAAGAGTCAGTCTTCTTGTCCTTAAGTCGGCATTGTACCTTTTGTATTTAATTCCGATGCAATTTCTGTGTTTCATCGTCAATAAGAAGGTCCAAGGGATACAGTAAACCTGAAGTGAAGCTTCGGAATCTATAGCTAGTGTCACAGGAATGCTTCAAAACATAGTCAGTAAGAAGAGTCAGTCTTCTTGTCCTTATGTCGGCATTGTGCCTTTTGTAATTAATTCCGATGCAATTTCTGTGTTTCATCGTCAATAAGAATTAACAAGGGATACAGTAAACTTGGAGTGAAGCATCGGAATCTGTAACTAGTGTCACAGGGATGGTTCAAATCATAGACAGTAAGAAGAGTCACTCTTCTTGTACTTAAGTCGGCATTGTGCCTTTTCTATTTAATTCTGATGCGATTTCTGTGTTTCATCGTCAATAAGAAGGTCAGAGGGATACAGTAAACATGAAGTGTAGCATCGGAATCCATAACTAGTGTCACAGGAATGGTTCAAAACATAGTCAGTAAGAAGAGTTAGTCTTCTTGTACTTAAGTCGGCATTGTGCCTTTTGTATTTAATTCCGATGCAATTTCTGTAGTTCATCGTCAATAAGATGGTCCAAGGGATGCAGTAAACCTGGAGTGAAGCATCGGAATCTATAACTAGTGTCACAGGAATGGTTCAAAACATTGTCAGTAAGAAGAGTCAGTCTTCTTGTACTTAAGTCGGCATTGTGCCTTTTCTATTTAATTCCGATGCAATTTCTGTGTTTCATCGTCAATAAGAAGGTCAGAGGGATACAATAAACCTGAAGTGAAGCATCCGAATCTATAACTAGTGTCACAGGAATGGTTCAAAGAAAAGTCAGTAAGAAGAGTCAGCTTCTTGTCCTTAAGTCGGCATTGTGCGTTTTGTATATAATTCCGAAGCAATTCCTGTGTTTCATCGTCAATAAGAAGGTCCAAGGGATACAGTAAACCTGGAGTGAAGCATCGGAATCTGTAACTAGTGTCAATGGAATGGTTTAAAACATAACAGTAAGGAGAGTCAGTCTTCTTGTACTTAAGTCGGCATTGTGCCTTTTCTATTTAATTCCGATGCAATTTCTGTGTTTCATCGTCAATAAGAAGGTCCAAGGGATATAGTAAACCTCAAGTGAAGCATCGGAATCTATAACTAGTGTCACAGGAATTTTTCAAAACATAGACAGTAAGAAGAGTCAGTCTTCTTGTACTTACGTCGACATTGTGCCTTTTCTATTTAATTCCGATGCAATTTCTGTGTTTCATCGTCAATAAGAAGGTCAGAGGGATACAATAAACCTGAAGTGAAGCATCGGATCTATAACTAGTGTCACAGGAATGGTTCAAAACAAAGTCAGTAAGAAGAGTCAGTCTTCTTGTCCTTAAGTCGGCACTGTGCCTTTTGAATTTAATTCCAATGCAATTTCTGTGTTTCTTCGTCAATATGATGGTCCAAGGGATACAGTAAACCTGAAGTGAAGCTTCGGAATCTATAGCTAGTGTCACAGGAATGCTTCAAAACATAGTCAGTAAGAAGAGTCAGTCTTCTTGCCCTTATGTCGGCATTGTGCCTTTTGTAATTAATTCCGATGCAATTTCTGTGTTTCATCATCAATAAGAAGGTCCAAGGGATACAGTAAACCTGGAGTGAAGCATCGGAATCTATAACTAGTGTCACAGGAATGGTTCAAAGCATAGACAGTAAGAAGAGTCAGTCTTCTTGACCTTAATTCTGCTTTGTGCCTTTTGTATTTAATTCCGATGCAATTTCTGTGTTTCATCGTCAATAAGAAGGTCCAAGGTATACAGTAAAAATGAAGTGAAGCATCGGATCTATAACTAGTGTCACAGGAATGGTTCAAAACATAGTCAGTAAGAAGAGTCAGTCTTTTTGTACTTAAGTCATCATTGTGCATTTTCTATTTAATTCTGATGTAATTTCTGCGTTTCATCGTCAATATGAAGGTCCAACCGATACAGTAAACCTCGACTGAATCATCGGAATCTATAACTAGTGTCAATGGAATGGTTCAAAACATAGTCAGTAAGAAGAGTCAGTCTTCTTGTACTTATGTCGGCATTGTCCCTTTTCTATTTAATTCCGATGCAATTTCTGTGTTTCATCGTCAATAAGAAAGTCCAAGGGATATAGAAAACCTGGAGTGAAGCATCGGAATCTATAACTAGTGTCACAGGAATGGTTCAAAGCATAGACAGTAAGAAGAGTCAGTCTTCTTGTACTTACGTCGACATTGTGCCTTTTCTATTTAATTCCGATGCATTTTCTGTGTTTCATCGTTAATAAGAAGGTCAGAGGTATACAATAAACCTGAAGTGAAGCTTCGGAATCTATAACTGGTGTCACAGGAATGCTTCAAAACATAGTCAGTAAGAAGAGTCAGTCTTCTTGTCCTTATGTCGGCATTGTGGCTTTTGTAATTAATTCCGATGCAATTTCTGTGTTTCATCGTCAATAAGAAGGTCCAAGGGATACAGTAAACCTGGAGTGAAGCATCGGAATCTATAACTAGTGTCACAGGAGTGGTTCAAAACATAGACAGTAAGAAGAGTCAGTCTTCTTGACCTTAATTCTGCTTTGTGCCTTTTGTGCTTAATTCCGATGCAATTTCTGTGTTTCATCGTCAGTAAGAAGGTCAAAGGTATACAGTAAGCCTGAAGTGAAGCATCGGATCTATAACTAGTGTCATAGTCAGTAAGAAGAGACAGGTTTTTGTACTTAAGTCGGCATTGTGCCTTTTCTATTTAATTCCGATGCAATTTCTGTGTTTCATCGTCAATAAGAAGGTCCAAGGGATACAGTAAACCTGGAGTGAAGCATCGGAATCTATAACTAGTGGCAATGGAATGGTTCAAGACACAGTCAGTAAGAGGAGTCAGTCTTCTTGTACTTAAGTCGGCATTGTGATTTTTCTTTTTAATTCCGATGCAATTTCTGTGTTTCATCTTCAATTAGAAGGTCCAAGGGATATAGTAAAACTGGAGTGTAGCATCGGAATCTATAACTAGTGTCACAGGGATGGTTCAAAACATAGACAGTAAGAAGAGTCAGTCTTCTTGTACTTAAGTCGGCATTGTGCCTTTTCTATTTAATTCTGATGCGATTTCTGTGTTTCATCGTCAATAAGAAGGTCAGAGGGATACAGTAAACCTGAAGTGAAGCATCGGAATCCATAACTAGTGTCACAGGAATGGTTCAAAACATAGTCAGTAAGAAGAGTTAGTGTTCTTGTACTTAAGTCGGCATTGTGAATTTTGTATTTGATTCTGATGCAATTTCTGTAGTTCATCGTCAATAAGAAGGTCCAAGGGATGCAGTAAAGCTGGAGTGAAGCATCGGAATCTATAACTAGTGTCACAGGAATGGTTGAAAACATAGACAGTAAGAAGAGTCAGTCTTCTTGTACTTACGTCGACATTGTGCCTTTTCTATTTAATTCCGATGCAATTTCTGTGTTTCATCGTCAATAAGAAGGTCAGAGGGATACAGTAAACCTGGGGTGAAGCATCGGAATCTATAACTAGTGTCACAGGAATGGTTCAAAGCATAGACAGTAAGAAGAGTCAGTCTTCTTGACCTTAATTCTGCTTTATGCCTTTTGTATTTAATTCCGATGCAATTTCTGTGTTTCATCGTCAATAACAAGGTTCAAGGTATACAGTAAGAATGAAGTGAAGCATCGGATCTATAACTAGTGTCACAGGAATGATTCAAAGCATAGTCAGTAAGAAGAGTCAGTCTTATTGTACTTAAGTCATCATTGTGCATTGTCTATTTAATTCTGCTGCAATTTTTGCGTTTCATCGTCAATATGAAGGTACAACCGATACAGTAAACCTCGACGGAAGCATCGGAATCTATAACTAGTGTCACAGGAATGGTTCAAAGCATAGACAGTAAGAAGAGTCAGTCTTCTTGACCTTAATTCTGCTTTGTGCCTTTTGTATTTAATTCCGATGCAATTTCTGTGTTTCATTGTCAATAAGAAGGTCCAAGGTATACAGTAAAAATGAAGTGAAGCATCGGATCTATAACTAGTGTCACAGGAATGGTTCAAAACATAGTCAGTAAGAAGAGTCAGTCTTTTTGTACTTAAGTCATCATTGTGCATTTTCTATTTAATTCTGATGCAATTTCTGCGTTTCATCGTCAATATGAAGGTCCAACCGATACAGTAAACCTCGACTGAATCATCGGAATCTATAACTAGTGTCAATGGAATGGTTCAAAACATAGTCAGTAAGAAGAGTCAGTCTTCTTGTACTTATGTCGGCATTGTCCCTTTTCTATTTACTTCCGATGCAATTTCTGTGTTTCATCGTCAATAAGAACGTCCAAGGGATATAGAAAACCTGGAGTGAAGCATCGGAATCTATAACTAGTGTCACAGGAATGGTTCAAAGCATAGTCAGTAAGAAGAGTCAGTCTTCTTGTACTTAAGTCGGCATTGTGCCTTTTGTATTTAATTCCGAGGCAATTTCTGTGTTTCATCGCCACTAAGAAGGTCAGAGGGATACAATAAACCTGAAGTAAAGCATCGGAATCTATAACTAGTGTCACAGGAATGGTACAAAACAAAGTCAGTAAAAAGAGTCAGTCTTATTGTCCTTAAGTCGGCATTGTACCTTTTGTATTTAATTCCGATGCAATTTCTGTGTTTCATCGTCAATAAGAAGGTCCAAGGGATACAGTAAACATGGAGTGAAGCATCGGAATCTATAACTAGTGTCACAGGAATGGTTCAAAGCATAGTCAGTAAGAAGAGTCAGTCTTCTTGTACTTAAGTCGGCATTGTGCCTTTTCTATTTAATTCCGATGCAATTTCTGTGTTTCATCGTCAAAAAGAAGGTCCAAGGGATATAGTTAAACTGGAGTGAAGCATCGGAATCTATAACTAGTGTCACAGGAATGGTTCAAAACATAGACAGTAAGAAGAGTCAGTCTTCTTGTACTTACGTCGACATTGTGACTTTTCAATTTAATTCCGATGCATTTTCTGTGTTTCATCGTTAATAAGAAGGTCAGAGGGATACAATAAACCTGAAGTGAAGCTTCGGAATCTATAACTGGTGTCACAGAAATGCTTCAAAACATAGTCAGTAAGAAGAGTCAGTCTTCTTGTCCTTATGTCGGCATTGTGGCTTTTGTAATTAATTCCGATGCAATTTCTGTGTTTCATCGTCAATAAGAAGGTCCAAGGGATACAGTAAACCTGGAGTGAAGCATCGGAATCTATAACTAGTGTCACAGGAGTGGTTCAAAACATAGACAGTAAGAAGAGTCAGTCTTCTTGACCTTAAGTCTGCTTTGTGCCTTTTGTATTTATTTCCGATGCAATTTCTGTGTTTCATCGTCTGTAAGAAGGTCAAAGGTATACAGTAAGCCTGAAGTGAAGCATCGGATCTATAACTAGTGTCACAGGAATGGTTCAAAACATAGTCAGTAAGAAGAGACAGGTTTTTGTACTTAAGTCGGCATTGTGCCTTTTCTATTTAATTCCGATGCAATTTCTGTGTTTCATCGTCAATAAGAAGGTCCAAGGGATACAGTAAACCTGGAGTGAAGCATCGGAATCGATAACTAGTGGCAATGGAATGGTTCAAGACATAGTCAGTAAGAGGAGTCAGTCTTCTTGTACTTAAGTCGGCATTGTGATTTTTCTTTTTAATTCCGATGCAATTTCTGTGTTTCATCTTCAATTAGAAGGTCCAAGGGATATAGTAAACCTGGGGTGAAGCATCGGAATCTATAACTAGTGACACAGGAATGGTTCAAGACATAGTCAGTAAGAAGAGTCAGTCTTCTTGTCCTTAAGTCGGCATTGTGCCTTTTGAATTTAATTCCAATGCAATTTCTGTGTTTCTTCGTCAATATGATGGTCCAAGGGATACAGTAAACCTGAAGTGAAGCTTCGGAATCTATAGCTAGTGGCACAGGAATGCTTCAAACATAGTCAGTAAGAAGAGTCCGTCTTCTTGTCCTTATGTCGGCATTTTGCCTTTTGTAATTAATTCCGATGCAATTTCTGTGTTTCATCGTCAATAAGAAGGTCCAAGGGATACAGTAAACCTGGGGTGAAGCATCGGAATCTATAACTAGTGACACAGGAATGGTTCAAAGCATAGACAGTAAGAAGAGTCAGTCTTCTTGACCTTAATTCTGCTTTATGCCTTTTGTATTTAATTCCGATGCAATTTCTGTGTTTCATCGTCAATAACAAGGTCCAAGGTATACAGTAAGAATGAAGTGAAGCATCGGATCTATAACTAGTGTCACAGGAATGATTCAAAGCATAGTCAGTAAGAAGAGTCAGTCTTATTGTACTTAAGTCATCATTGTGCATTGTCTATTTAATTCTGATGCAATTTTTGCGTTTCATCGTCAATATGAAGGTCCAAGGTATACAGTAAACCTGAAGTGAAGCATCGGATCTATAACTAGTGTCACAGAAATGGTTCAAAACATAGACAGTGAGAAGAGTCAGTCTTCTTGTACTTAATTCTGCTTTGTGGCTTTTGTATTTAATTCCGATGCAATTTCTGTGTTTCATCGTCAATAAGAAGGTCGAAGGGATACAGTAAACCTGAAGTGAATCATCGGAAATTATAACTAGTGTCACAGGAATAATTCAAAACATAGACAGTAAGAAGAGTCAGTCTTCTTGTACTTAAGTCGGCATTGTGCCTTTTGTATTTAACTCCGATGAAATTTCTGTGCTTCATCGTCAATAAGAAGGTCAGAGGGATACAGTAATCCTGAAGTGAAGCATCGGAACCGATAACTAGTGTCACAGGAATGGTTCAAAACATAGTCAGTTAGAATATTCAGTCTTATTGTACTTAAGTCATCATTGTGCATTTTCTATTTAATTCTGATGAAATTTCTGTGTTTCATCGTCAATATGAAGGTCCAAGGGATACAGTAAACCTGGAGTGAAGCATCGGAATCTATAACTAGTGTCACAGGAATGGTTCAAATCATAGACAGTAAGAAGAGTCAGACTTCTTTTACTTAAGTCGGCATTGTGCGTTTTGTAATTAATTCCGGTGCAATTTCTGTGTTTCATCGTCAATAAGAAGGTCAGAGGGATACAATAAACCTGAAGCATCGGAATGTATAACTAGTGTCACAGGAATGGTTTAAAACAAAGTCAGTAAGAAGAGTCAGTCTTCTTGTCCTTAAGTATGCATTGTGCCTTTTGTATTTAATTCCGATGCAATTTCTGTGCTTCATCACCAATAAGAAGGTCCAAGGGATACAGTAAACCTGGAGTGTAGCATCGGAATCTATAACTAGTTTCACAGGAATGTTTCATAACATAGACAGTAAGAAGAGTCAGTCTTTGTGTACTTAAGTCGGCATTTTGCCTTTTGTATTTAATTCCGATGCAATTTCTGTGTTTCATCGTCAATAAGAAGGTCCAAGGGATACAGTAAACCTGAGGTGAAGCATTGGAATCTATAACTAGTGTCAATGGAATGGTTCAAATCATAGACAGTAAGAAGAGTCAGTCTTCTTGTACTTAAATCGGCATTGTGCCTTTTGTATTTAATTCCGATGCATTTTCTGTGTTTCATCGTCAATATGATGTTCCAAGGGATACAGTAAACCTGAAGTGAAGCATCGGAATTTATAACTAGTGTCACAGGAATGGTTCAAAACATAGTCAGTAAGAAGAGTTAGTCCTCTTGTACTTAAGTCGGCATTGTGCCTTTTGTATTTAATTCCGATGCAATTTCTGTGTTTCATCGTCAATAAGAAGGTCCAAGGGATACAGTAAACCTGTAGTGAAGCATCGCAATCCGTAACTAGTGTCACAGGAATGGTTCAAATCATAGTCAGTAAGAAGAGTCAGTCTTCGTGAACTTCAGTCGGCATTTTGCCTTTTGTATTTAATTCCGATGCAATTTTTGTGTTTCATCACCAATAAGAAGGTCCAAGGGATACAGTAAACCTGGAGTGTAGCATCGGAATCTATAACTAGTTTCACAGGAAAGTTTCATAACATAGACAGAAAGAAGAGTCAGTCTTCGTGTACTTAAGTCGGCATTTTGCCTTTTGTATTTAATTCCGATGCAATTTCTGTGTTTCATCGTCAATAAGAAGGTCCAAGGGATACAGTAAACCTGAGGTGAAGCATCGGAATCTATAACTAGTGTCAATGGAATGGTTCAAATCATAGACAGTAAGAAGAGTCAGTCTTCTTGTACTTAAATCGGCATTGTGCCTTTTGTATTTAATTCCGATGCATTTTCTGTGTTTCATCGTCAATATGATGTTCCAAGGGATACAGTAAACCTGTAGTGAAGCATCGCAATCCGTAACTAGTGTCACAGGAATGGTTCAAATCATAGTCAGTAAGAAGAGTCAGTCTTCGTGTACTTCAGTCGGCATTTTGCCTTTTGTATTTAATTCCGATGCAATTTCTGTGTTTCATCGTCAATACGAAGGTCAGAGGGATACAGTACACCTGAAGTCAAGCATCGGAATCCATAACAAGTGTCACAGGAATGGTTCAAACATAGTCAGTAAGAAGAGTCAGTCTTCTTGTACTTAAGTCAGCATTGTGATTTTCTATTTAATTCCGATGCAATTTCTGTGTTTCATCGTCAATAAGAAGGTCCAAGGGATACAGTAAACATGGAGTGAAGCATAGGAATCTATAAATAGTGTCAATGGAATGGTTCAAAACGTAGTCAATAAGATGGGCCAGTCTTCTTGTACTTAAGTCGGCATTGTGCCTTTTCTATTTAATTCCGATGCAATTTCTGTGTTTCATCGTCAATAAGAAGGTCCAAGGGATATAGTAAACCTCGAGTGAAGCATCGGATTCTAAAACTAGTGTCACAGGAATGGTTCAAACATAGACAGTAAAAAGAGTCAGTCTTCTTGTACTTAATTCTGTTTTGTGCCTTTTGTATTTAATTCCGATGCAATTTCTGTGTTTCATCGTCAATAAGAAGGTCCAAGGGATACAGTAAACCTGGGGTGAAGCATCGGAATCTATAACTAGTGACACAGGAATGGTTCAAAGCATAGACAGTAAGAAGAGTCAGTCTTCTTGACCTTAATTCTGCTTTATGCCTTTTGTATTTAATTCCGATGCAATTTCTGTGTTTCATCGTCAATAACAAGGTCCAAGGTATACAGTAAGAATGAAGTGAAGCATCGGATCTATAACTAGTGTCACAGGAATGATTCAAAGCATAGTCAGTAAGAAGAGTCAGTCTTATTGTACTTAAGTCATCATTGTGCATTGTCTATTTAATTCTGATGCAATTTTTGCGTTTCATCGTCAATATGAAGGTCCAACCGATACAGTAAACCTCGACTGAAGCATAGGAATCTATAACTAGTGTCACAGGAATGGTTCAAAATATAGTCAGTAAGAAGAGTCAGTCTTCTTGTACTTAAGTCGGCATTGTGCCTTTTCTATTTAATTCCGATGCAATTTCTGTGTTTCATCGTCAATAAGAAGGTCCAAGGGATATAGTAAACCTGGAGTGATGCATCGGAATCTATAACTAGTGTCACAGGAATTGTTCAAAACATAGTCAGTAAGAAGAGTCAGTCTACTTGCACTTAAGTCGGCATTGTGCCTTTTGTATTTAATTCCGAGGCAATTTCTGTGTTTCATCGCCAATAAGGTGAGAGGGATACAATAAACGTGAAGTGAAGCATCGGAATCTATTACTAGTGTCACAGGAATGGTACAAAACAAAGTCAGTAAAAAGAGTCTGTCTTCTTGTTCTTAAGTCGGCATTGTACCTTTTGTATTTAATTCCGATGCAATTTCTGTGTTTCATCGTCAATAAGAAGGTCCAAGGGATACAGTAAACCTGAAGTGAAGCTTCGGAATCTATTGCTAGTGTCACAGGAATGCTTCAAAACATAGTCAGTAAGAAGAGTCAGTCTTCTTGTCCTTATGTCGGCATTGTGCCTTTTGTAATTAATTCCGATGCAATATCTGTGTTTCATCGTCAATAAGAAGGTCCAAGGGATACAGTAAACCTGGAGTGAAGCATCGGAATCTATAACTAGTGTCACAGGAATATTTCAAAACATAGACAGTAGGAAGAGTCAGTCTTCTTGTACTTAAGTCGTCATTGTGCCGTTTGTATTAAATTCCGATGCAATTTCTGTGTTTCATCGTCAATAAGAAGGTCCAAGGTATACAGTAAACCTGAAGTGAAGCATCGGATCTATAACTAGTGTCACAGAAATGGTTCAAAACATTGACAGTGAGAAGAGTCAGTCTTCTTGTACTTAATTCTGCTTTGTGGCTTTTGTATTTAATTCCGATGCAATTTCTGTGTTTCATCGTCAATAAGAAGGTCGAAGGGATACAGTAAACCTGAAGTGAATCATCGGAAATTATAACTAGTGTCACAGGAATAATTCAAAACATAGACAGTAAGAAGAGTCAGTCTTCTTGTACTTAAGTCGGCATTGTGCCTTTTGTATTTAACTCCGATGAAATTTCTGTGCTTCATCGTCAATAAGAAGGTCAGAGGGATACAGTAATCCTGAAGTGAAGCATCGGAACCGATAACTAGTGTCACAGGAATGGTTCAAAACATAGTCAGTTAGAATATTCAGTCTTATTGTACTTAAGTCATCATTGTGCATTTTCTATTTAATTCTGATGAAATTTCTGTGTTTCATCGTCAATATGAAGGTCAGAGGGATACAATAAACCTGAAGCATCGGAATGTATAACTAGTGTCACAGGAATGGTTTAAAACAAAGTCAGTAAGAAGAGTCAGTCTTCTTGTCCTTAAGTATGCATTGTGCCTTTTGTATTTAATTCCGATGCAATTTCTGTGCTTCATCACCAATAAGAAGGTCCAAGGGATACAGTAAACCTGGAGTGTAGCATCGGAATCTATAACTAGTTTCACAGGAATGTTTCATAACATAGACAGTAAGAAGAGTCAGTCTTCGTGTACTTAAGTCGGCATTTTGCCTTTTGTATTTAATTCCGATGCAATTTCTGTGTTTCATCGTCAATAAGAAGGTCCAAGGGATACAGTAAACCTGAGGTGAAGCATTGGAATCTATAACTAGTGTCAATGGAATGGTTCAAATCATAGACAGTAAGAAGAGTCAGTCTTCTTGTACTTAAATCGGCATTGTGCCTTTTGTATTTAATTCCGATGCATTTTCTGTGTTTCATCGTCAATATGATGTTCCAAGGGATACAGTAAACCTGAAGTGAAGCATCGGAATTTATAACTAGTGTCACAGGAATGGTTCAAAACATAGTCAGTAAGAAGAGTAAGTCCTCTTGTACTTAAGTCGGCATTGTGCCTTTTGTATTTAATTCCGATGCAATTTCTGTGTTTCATCGTCAATAAGAAGGTCCAAGGGATACAGTAAACCTGTAGTGAAGCATCGCAATCCGTAACTAGTGTCACAGGAACGGTTCAAATCATAGTCAGTAAGAAGAGTCAGTCTTCGTGAACTTCAGTCGGCATTTTGCCTTTTGTATTTAATTCCGATGCAATTTTTGTGTTTCATCACCAATAAGAAGGTCCAAGGGATACAGTAAACCTGGAGTGTAGCATCGGAATCTATAACTAGTTTCACAGGAAAGTTTCATAACATAGACAGAAAGAAGAGTCAGTCTTCGTGTACTTAAGTCGGCATTTTGCCTTTTGTATTTAATTCCGATGCAATTTCTGTGTTTCATCGTCAATAAGAAGGTCCAAGGGATACAGTAAACCTGAGGTGAAGCATCGGAATCTATAACTAGTGTCAATGGAATGGTTCAAATCATAGACAGTAAGAAGAGTCAGTCTTCTTGTACTTAAATCGGCATTGTGCCTTTTGTATTTAATTCCGATGCATTTTCTGTGTTTCATCGTCAATATGATGTTCCAAGGGATACAGTAAACCTGTAGTGAAGCATCGCAATCCGTAACTAGTGTCACAGGAATGGTTCAAATCATAGTCAGTAAGAAGAGTCAGTCTTCGTGTACTTCAGTCGGCATTTTGCCTTTTGTATTTAATTCCGATGCAATTTCTGTGTTTCATCGTCAATACGAAGGTCAGAGGGATACAGTACACCTGAAGTCAAGCATCGGAATCCATAACAAGTGTCACAGGAATGGTTCAAACATAGTCAGTAAGAAGAGTCAGTCTTCTTGTACTTAAGTCAGCATTGTGATTTTCTATTTAATTCCGATGCAATTTCTGTGTTTCATCGTCAATAAGAAGGTCCAAGGGATACAGTAAACATGGAGTGAAGCATAGGAATCTATAAATAGTGTCAATGGAATGGTTCAAAACGTAGTCAGTAAGATGAGCCAGTCTTCTTGTACTTAAGTCGGCATTGTGCCTTTTCTATTTAATTCCGATGCAATTTCTGTGTTTCATCGTCAATAAGAAGGTCCAAGGGATATAGTAAACCTCGAGTGAAGCATCGGATTCTAAAACTAGTGTCACAGGAATGGTTCAAACATAGACAGTAAAAAGAGTCAGTCTTCTTGTACTTAATTCTGTTTTGTGCCTTTTGTATTTAATTCCGATGCAATTTCTGTGTTTCATCGTCAATAAGAAGGTCCAAGGGATACAGTAAACCTGAAGTGAAGCATCGGAATTTATATCTAGTGTCACAGGAATGGTTCAAACATAGACAGTAAGAAGAGTCAGTCTTCTTGTACTTAAGTCGGCATTGTGCCTTTTGTATTTAACTCCGATGCAATTTCTGTGTTTCATCGTCAATAAGAAGGTCAGAGGGATACAGTCATCCTGATGTAAAGCATCGGAATCTATAACTAGTGTCCCAGGAATGGTTCAAAACATAGTCAGTAAGAATAGTCAGTCTTATTGTACTTAAGTCATCATTGTGCATTTTCTATTTAATTCTGAGGCAATTTCTGTGTCTCATCGTCGATATGAAGGTCCAAAGGGTACAGTAATCCAGGAGTGAAGCATCGGAATCTATAACTAGTGTCACAGGAATGGTTCAAATCATAGATAGTAAGAGGAGTCAGACTTCATTTACTTAAGTCGGCATTGTGCCTTTTGTATTTAATTCCGGTGCAATTACTGTGTTTCATCGTCAATAAAAAGGTCCAAGGGATACAGTAAACCTGGAGTGAAGCTTCGGTGTGTTTAACTAGTGTCACAGGACTGGTTCAAAAATAGACAGTAAGAAGAGTCAGTCTTTCTGAACTTAATTCGGCATTGTGCCTTTTCTATTTAATTCCGATGTAATTAATGTGTTTCATCGTCAATACGAAGGTCCAAGTGATGCAGTAAACCTGAATTGGAGCATCGGAATCTATAACTAGTGTCAATGGAATGGTTCGAAACATAGTCAGTAAGGCGAGTCAGTCTTCTTGTACTTAAGTCGGCATTGTGCCTTTTGTATTTAATTCCGATGCATTTTCTGTGTTTCATCGTCAATAAGAAGGTCCAAGGGATACAGTAAACCTGAAGTGAAGCATCGGAATTTATAACTAGTGTCACAGGAAGGGTTCAAAACATACTCAGAAAGGAGAGTCAGTCTTCTTGTACTGAAGTCGGCATTGTGCCTTTTGTATTTAACTCCGATGCAATTTCTTTGTTTCATCGTCATTAAGAAGGACCAAGGGATACAGTAAACCTAAATTGAAGCATCGGAATCTATAACTAGTGTCACAGGAATGGTTCGAAACATAGTCAGTAAGGAGAGTCAGTCTTCTTGTACTTAAGTCGGCATTGTGCCTTTTGTATTTAATTCCGATGCATTTCCTGTGTTTCATCGTCAATAACAAGGTCCAAGGGATACAGTAAACCTGAAGTGAAGCATCGGAATTTACAACTAGTGTCACAGGAAGGGTTCAAAATATAGTCAGTAAGAAGAGTCAGTCTTCATGTACTTAAGTCGGCATTGTGCCTTTTCTATTTCATTCCGATCAATTTCTGTCTTTCATCGTGAATAAGAAGGTCAGAGGGATACAATAAACCAGAAGTGAAGCATCGGAATCTATAACTAGTGTCACAGGATTGGTTCAAAAAATAGACAGTAGGAAGAGTCAGTTTTCTTGTACTTAAGTCGGCATTGTGCCGTTTGTATTTAATTCCGATGCAATTTCTGTGTTTCATCGTCAATAAGGAGGTCCAAGAGATACAGTAAACATGGAGTGAAGCATCGGAATCTATAAATAGTGTCAATGGAATGGTTCAAATCATAGTCAGTAAGATGAGCCAGTCTTCTTGTACTTAAGTCGGCATTGTGCCTTTTCTATTTAATTCCGATGCAATTTCTGTGTTTCATCGTCAATAAGAAGGTCCAAGGGATATAGTAAACCTGGAGTGAAGCATCGGATTCTATAACTAGTGTCACAGGAATGGTTCAAAACATAGACAGTAAGAAGAGTCAGTCTTCTTGTACTTAATTCTGCTTTGTGCTTTTTGTATTTAATTCCGATGCAATTTCTGTGTTTCATCGTCAATAAGAAGGTCCAAGGGATACAGTAAACCTGAAGTGAAGCATCGGAATTTATAACTAGTATCACAGGAATGGTTCAAAACATGGACAGTAAGAAGAGTCAGTTTACTTGTACTTAAGTCGGCATTGTGCCTTTTGTATTTAACTCCGATGCAATTTCTAGGTTTCATCGTCAATAAGAAGGTCAGTGGGATACAGTAATCCTGAAGTAAAGCATCGGAATCTATAACTAGTGTCACAGGAATGGTTCAAAACATAGTCACTAGGAAGAGTCAGTCTTCTTGTACTTAAGTCGGCATTGCACCATTTCTTTTTACTTCCGATGCTATTTCTGTGTTTCATCGTCAATAAGAAGGTCCAAGGGATATAGTAAACCTGGAGTGAAGCATCGGAATCTATAACTAGTGTCACAGGAATGGTTCAAAATATAGTCAGTAAGAAGAGTCAGTCATCTTGTCCTTATGTCGGCATTGTGCCTTTTGTAATTAATTCCGCTGCAATTTCTGTGTTTCATCATCAATACGAAGGTCAGAGGGATACAGTAAACCTTGAGTGAAGCATCGGAATCTATAACTAGTGTCACAGGAATGGTTCAAATTATAGACAGTAAGAAGAGTCAGTCTTCTTGTACTTAAGTCGGCATTGCGCCTTTTCTTTTTAATTCCGATGCAATTTCTGTGTTTCATCGTCAATAAGAAGGTCCAAGGGATACAGTAAACCTTGAGTGAGGCATCGGAATCTATAACTAGTGTCACAGGAATGGTTCAAATCATAGACAGTAAGAAGAGTCAGTCTTCTTGTACTTACGTCGACATTGTGCCTTTTCTATTTAATTCCGATGCAATTTCTGTGTTTCATCGTCAAGAAGAAGGTCAGAGGGATACAATAAATCTGAAGAGAAGCATCGGAATCTATAACTAGTGTCACAGGAATGGTTCAAAACAAAGTCAGTAAGAAGATCCAGTCTTCTTGTCCGTAAGCCGGCATTGTGTCTTTTCTATTTAATTCCGATGCAATTTCTGTGTTTCATCGTCAATAAGAAGGTCCAAGGGATATAGTAAACCTGGAGTGAAGCATCGGATTCTATAACTAGTGTCACAGGAATGGTTCAAATCATAGACAGTAAGAAGAGTCAGTCTTCTTGTACTTAATTCTGCTTTGTGCCTTTTGTATTTAATTCCGATGCAATTTCTGTGTTTCATCGTCAATAAGAAGGTCCAAGGGATACAGTAAACCTTGAGTGAAGCATCGGAATCTATAACTAGTGTCACAGGAATGGTTCAAATCATAGACAGTAAGAAGAGTCAGTCATCTTGTACTTAAGTCGGCATTGTGCCTTTTGTATTTAACTCCGATGCAATTTCTAGGTTTCATGGTCAATAAGAAGGTCAGTGGGATACAGTAATCCTGAAGTAAAGCATCGGAATCTATAACTAGTGTCACAGGAATGGTTCAAAACATAGTCACTAAGAAGAGTCAGTCTTCTTGTACTTAAGTCAGCATTGCGCCTTTTGTTTTTAATTCCGATGCAATTTCTGTGTTTCATCGTCAATATGAAGGTCCAAGGGATATAGTAAACCTGGAGTGAAGCATCGGAATCTATAACTAGTGTCACAGGAATGGTTCAAAACATAGACAGTAAGAAGAGTCAGTCTTCTTGTACTTACGTCGACATTGTGGCTTTTCTATTTAATTCCGATGCAATTTCTGTGTTTCATCGTCAATACGAAGGTCAGAGGGATACAATAAACCTGAAGTGAAGCATCGGAATCCAAAACTAGTGTCACAGGAATGGTTCAAAATATAGTCAGTAAGTAGAGCCAGTCTTCTTGTCCTTAAGTCGGCGTTGTGCCTTTTGTAATTAATTCCGCTGCAATTTCTGTGTTTCCTCGTCAATAAGAAGGTCCAAGGGATACAGTAAACCTTGAGTGAAGCATCGGAATCTATAACTAGTGTCACAGGAATGGTTCAAATCATAGATCGTAAGAAGAGTCAGTCTTCTTGTACTAACGTCGACATTGTGCCTTTTCTATTTAATTCCGATGCAATTTCTGTGTTTCATCGTCAATAAGAAGGTCAGAGGGATACAATAAACCTCAAGAGAAGCTTCGGAATGTATAACTAGTGTCACAGGAATGGTTCAAAACAAAGTCAGTAAGAAGATCCAGTCTTCTTGTCCGTAAGTCGGCATTGTGCATTTTCTATTTAATTCTGATGCAGTTTCTCTGTTTCATCGTCAATATGAAGGTCCAACCGATACAGTAAACCTGGAGTGAAGCATCGGAATCTATAACTAGTGTCACAGGAATGGTTCAAAACATAGTCACTAAGAAGAGTCAGTCTTCTTGTACTTAAGTCGGCATTGCGCCTTTTCTTTTTAATTCCGATGCAAATTCTGTGTTTCATCGTCAATAAGAAGGTCCAAGGGATATAGTAAACCTGGAGTGAAGCTTCGGAAACTATAACTAGTGTCACAGGAATGGTTCAAAACATAGACAGTAAGAAGAGTCAGTCTTCTTGTACTTACGTCGACATTGTGGCTTTTCTATTTAATTCCGATGCAATTTCTGTGTTTCATCGTCAATACGAAGGTCAGAGGGATACAATAAACCTGAAGTGAAGCATCGGAATCCAAAACTAGTGTCACAGGAATGGTTCAAAATATAGTCAGTAAGAAGAGTCAGTCTTCTTGTCCTTAAGTCGGCATTGTGCCTTTTGTAATTAATTCCGCCGCAATTTCTGTGGTTCATCGTCAATAAGAAGGTCCAAGGGATACAGTAAACCTTGAGTGAAGCATCGGAATCTATAACTAGTGTCACAGGAATGGTTCAAATCATAGACAGTAAGAAGAGTCAGTCTTCTTGTACTTACGTCGACATTGTGCCTTTTCTATTTAATTCCGTTGCAATGTCTGTGTTTCATCGTCAATAAGAAGGACAGAGGGATACAATAAACCTGAAGAGAAGCATCGGAATCTATAACTAGTGTCACAGGAATGGTTCAAAACATAGACAGTAAGAAGAGTCAGTCTTCTTGTACTTAAGTCGGCATTGTGCCTTTTGTATTTAACTCCGATGCAATTTCTAGGTTTCATCGTCAATAAGAAGGTCAGTGGGATACAGTAATCCTGAAGTAAAGCATCGGAATCTATAACTAGTGTCACAGGAATGGTTCAAAACATAGTCACTAAGATGAGTCAGTCTTCTTGTACTTAAGTCGGCATTGGCCTTTTCTTTTTAATTCCGATGCAATTTCTGTGTTTCATCGTCAATAAGAATGTCCAAGGGATATAGTAAACCTGGAGTGAACCATCGGAATCTATAACTAGTGTCACAGGAATGGTTCAAAACATAGACAGTAAGAAGAGTCAGTCTTCTTGTACTTACGTCGACATTGTGGCTTTTCTATTTAATTCCGATGCAATTTCTGTGTTTCATCGTCAATACGAAGGTCAGAGGGATACAATAAACCTGAAGTGAAGCATCGGAATCCAAAACTAGTGTCACAGGAATGGTTCAAAATATAGTCAGTAAGAAGAGTCAGTCATCTTGTCCTTAAGTCGGCATTGTGCCTTTTGTAATTAATTCCGCTGCAATTTCTGTGTTTCATCGTCAATAAGAAGGTCCAAGGGATACAGTAAACCTTGAGTGAAGCATCGGAATCTATAACTAGTGTCACAGGAATGGTTCAAATCATAGACAGTAAGAAGAGTCAGTCTTCTTGTACTTAAGTCGGCATTGCGCCTTTTCTTTTTAATTCCGATGCAATTTCTGTGTTTCATCGTCAATAAGAAGGTCCAAGGGATATAGTAAACCTGGAGTGAAGCTTCGGAATCTATTACTAGTGTCACAGGAATGGTTCAAAACATAGACAGTAAAAAGAGTCAGTCTTCTTGTACTTACGGCGACATTGTGGCTTTTCTATTTAATTCCGATGCAATTTCTGTGTTTCATCATCAATACGAAGGTCAGAGGGATACAATAAACCTGAAGTGAAGCATCGGAATCCAAAACTAGTGTCACAGGAATGGTTCAAAATATAGTCAGTAAGAAGAGTCAGTCTTCTTGTCCTTAAGTCGGCATTGTGCCTTTTGTAATTAATTCCGCTGCAATTTCTGTGTTTCATCGTCAATAAGAAGGTCCAAGGGATACAGTAAACCTTGAGTGAGGCATCGGAATCTATAACTAGTGTCACAGGAATGGTTCAAATCATAGACAGTAAGAAGAGTCAGTCTTCTTGTACTTACGTCGACATTGTGCCTTTTCTATTTAATTCCGATGCAATTTCTGTGTTTCATCGTCAAGAAGAAGGTCAGAGGGATACAATAAACCTGAAGAGAAGCATCGGAATCTATAACTAGTGTCACAGGAATGGTTCAAAACAAAGTCAGTAAGATGATCCAGTCTTCTTGTCCGCAAGCCGGCATTGTGTCTTTTCTATTTAATTCCGATGCAATTTCTGTGTTTCATCGTCAATAAGAAGGTCCAAGGGATATAGTAAACCTGGAGTGAAGCATCGGATTCTATAACTAGTGTCACAGGAATGGTTCAAATCATAGACAGTAAGAAGAGTCAGTCTTCTTGTACTTAATTCTGCTTTGTGCCTTTTGTATTTAATTCCGATGCAATTTCTGTGTTTCATCGTCAATAAGAAGGTCCAAGGGATACAGTAAACCTTGAGTGAAGCATCGGAATCTATAACTAGTGTCACAGGAATGGTTCAAATCATAGACAGTAAGAAGAGTCAGTCTTCTTGTACTTAAGTCGGCATTGTGCCTTTTGTATTTAACTCCGATGCAATTTCTAGGTTTCATGGTCAATAAGAAGGTCAGTGGGATACAGTAATCCTGAAGTAAAGCATCGGAATCCATAACTAGTGTCACAGGAATGGTTCAAAACATAGTCACTAAGAAGAGTCAGTCTTCTTGTACTTAAGTCAGCATTGCGCCTTTTCTTTTTAATTCCGATGCAATTTCTGTGTTTCATCGTCAATATGAAGGTCCAAGGGATATAGTAAACCTGGAGTGAAGCATCGGAATCTATAACTAGTGTCACAGGAATGGTTCAAAACATAGACAGTAAGAAGAGTCAGTCTTCTTGTACTTACGTCGACATTGTGGCTTTTCTATTTAATTCCGATGCAATTTCTGTGTTTCATCGTCAATACGAAGGTCAGAGGGATACAATAAACCTGAAGTGAAGCATCGGAATCCAAAACTAGTCTCACAGGAATGGTTCAAAATATAGTCAGTAAGTAGAGCCAGTCTTCTTGTCCTTAAGTCGGCGTTGTGCCTTTTGTAATTAATTCCGCTGCAATTTCTGTGTTTCCTCGTCAATAAGAAGGTCCAAGGGATACAGTAAACCTTGAGTGAAGCATCGGAATCTATAACTAGTGTCACAGGAATGGTTCAAATCATAGATCGTAAGAAGAGTCAGTCTTCTTGTACTAACGTCGACATTGTGCCTTTTCTATTTAATTCCGATGCAATTTCTGTGTTTCATCGTCAATAAGAAGGTCAGAGGGATACAATAAACCTGAAGAGAAGCTTCGGAATGTATAACTAGTGTCACATGAATGGTTCAAAACAAAGTCAGTAAGAAGATCCAGTCTTCTTGTCCGTAAGTCGGCATTGTGCATTTTCTATTTAATTCTGATGCAGTTTCTCTGTTTCATCGTCAATATGAAGGTCCAACCGATACAGTAAACCTGGAGTGAAGCATCGGAATCTATAACTAGTGTCACAGGAATGGTTCAAAACATAATCACTAAGAAGGGTCAGTCTTCTTGTACTTAAGTCGGCATTGCGCCTTTTCTTTTTAATTCCGATGCAAATTCTGTGTTTCATCGTCAATAAGAAGGTCCAAGGGATATAGTAAACCTGGAGTGAAGCTTCGGAAACTATAACTAGTGTCACAGGAATGGTTCAAAACATACACAGTAAGAAGAGTCAGTCTTCTTGTCCTTAAGTCGGCATTGTGCCTTTTGTAATTAATTCCGCCGCAATTTCTGTGGTTCATCGTCAATAAGAAGGTCCAAGGGATACAGTAAACCTTGAGTGAAGCATCGGAATCTATAACTAGTGTCACAGGAATGGTTCAAATCATAGACAGTAAGAAGAGTCAGTCTTCTTGTACTTACGTCGACATTGTGCCTTTTCTATTTAATTCCGTTGCAATGTCTGTGTTTCATCGTCAATAAGAAGGACAGAGGGATACAATAAACCTGAAGAGAAGCATCGGAATCTATAACTAGTGTCACAGGAATGGTTCAAAACATAGACAGTAAGAAGAGTCAGTCTTCTTGTACTTAAGTCGGCATTGTGCCTTTTGTATTTAACTCCGATGCAATTTCTAGGTTTCATCGTCAATAAGAAGGTCAGTGGGATACAGTAATCCTGAAGTAAAGCATCGGAATCTATAAGTAGTGTCACAGGAATGGTTCAAAACATAGTCACTAAGATGAGTCAGTCTTCTTGTACTTAAGTCGGCATTGGCCTTTTCTTTTTAATTCCGATGCAATTTCTGTGTTTCATCGTCAATAAGAATGTCCAAGGGATATAGTAAACCTGGAGTGAAGCATCGGAATCTATAACTAGTGTCACAGGAATGGTTCAAAACATAGACAGTAAGAAGAGTCAGTCTTCTTGTACTTACGTCGACATTGTGGCTTTTCTATTTAATTCCGATGCAATTTCTGTGTTTCATCGTCAATACGAAGGTCAGAGGGATACAATAAACCTGAAGTGAAGCATCGGAATCCAAAACTAGTGTCACAGGAATGGTTCAAAATATAGTCAGTAAGAAGAGTCAGTCTTCTTGTCCTTAAGTCGGCATTGTGCCTTTTGTAATTAATTCCGCTGCTATTTCTGTGTTTCATCGTCAATAAGAAGGTCCAAGGGATACAGTAAACCTTGAGTGAGGCATCTGAATGTATAACTAGTGTCACAGGAATGGTTCAAATCATAGACAGTAAGAAGAGTCAGTCTTCTTGTACTTACGTCGACATTGTGCCTTTTCTATTTAATTCCGATGCAATATCTGTGTTTCATCGTCAATAAGAAGGTCGGAGGGATACAATAAACCTGAAGAGAAGCATCGGAATCTATAACTAGTGTCACAGGAATGGTTCAAAACAAAGTCAGTAAGAAGATCCAGTCTTCTTGTCCGTAAGTCGGCATTGTGCATTTTCTATTTAATTCTGATGCAATTTCTCTGTTTCATCGTCAATATGAAGGTCCAACCGATACAGTAAACCTGGAGTGAAGCACCGGAATCTATAACTAGTGTCACAGGAATGGTTCAAATCATAGACAGTAAGAAGAGTCAGACTTCTTTTACTTAGGTCGACATTGTGCCTTTTGTATTTAATTCCGATGCAATTCCTGTGTATCTTCGTCAATAAGAAGGTCCAAGGGATACAGTAAACCTCAAGTGAAGCATCCGAATCTATAACGGGTGTCACAGGAATGGTTCAAAACCTAGTCAGTAGGAAGAGTCGGTCTTCATGTACTTAAGTCGGCTTTGTGCCTTTTGTATTTAATTCCGATGCATTTTCTGTGTTTCATCGTCAATAAGAAGGTCCAAGGGATACAGTAAACCTGAAGTGAAGCATCGGAATTTATAACTAGTGTCACAGGAATGGTTCAAAACATAGTGAGTAAGGAGAGTCAGTCTTCTTGTACTTAAGTAAGCATTGTGCCTTTTGTATTTAATTCCGATGCAATTTCTGTGTTTCATCGTCAATAAGAAGGACCAAGGGATACAGTAAACCTGGAGTGAAGCATCGGAATCTACAACTAGTGTCACAGGAATGGTTCAAAACATAGACAGTAAGAAGAGTGAGTCTTCTTGCACTTAATTCTGCTTTGTGCATTTTGTATTTAATTCCGATGCAATTTCTGTGTTTCATCGTCAATAAGAAGGTCCAAGCGATACAGTAAACCTGAAGCGAAGCATCGGAATTTATACCTAGTGTCACAGGAATGGTTCGAAGCATAGTCAGTAAGGAGAGTTAGTCTTCTTGTACTTATGTCGGCATTGTGCCTTTTGTATTTAATTCCGATGCAATTTCTGTGTTTCATCGTCAATAAGATGGACCAAGGGATACAGTAAACCTGGAGTGAAGCATCGGAATCTATAACTAGTGTCACGGGGATGGTTCTAAACATAGACAGTAAGAAGACTCAGTCTTCTTGTACATAAGTCGACATTGTGCCTTTTCTATTTAATTACGATGCAATTTCTGTGTTTCATCGTCAATAAGAAGGTCCAAGGGATATAGTAAACTTGGAGTGAAGCATCGGAATCTATAACTAGTGTCACAGGAATGGTTCAATACATAGACAGTAAGAAGAGTCAGTCTTCTTGTACTTACGTCGACATTGTGCCTTATCTATTTAATTCCGATGCAATTTCTGTGTTTCATCGTCAATATGAAGGTCCAAGGGATACAATAAACCTGAAGTGAGGCATCGGAATCTATAGCTAGTGTCACAGGAATGGTTCAAACATAGTCAGTAAGAAGAGTCAGTCTTCTTGTCCTTAAGTCGGCATTGTGCCTTTTGTATTTATTTCCGATGCAATTTCTGTGTTTCATCGTCAATAAGTAGGTCCAAGGGATACGGTAAACCTGGAGTGAAGCATCGGAATCTATAACTAGTGTCACAGCAATAGTTCAAAACATAGTCAGTAAGAATAGTCAGTCTTATTGTACTTAAGTCATCATTGTGCATTTTCTATTTAATTCTGATGAAATTTCTGTGTTTCATCGTCAATATGAAGGTCCAACCGATAGAGTAAACCTGGAGAGCAGCATCGTAATCTATGACTAGTGTCACAGGAATGGTCCTGAACATAGACAGTAAGAAGGGTCAGTCTTCTTGTACTTAATTCGGCATTGTGCCTTTTGTATTTAATTCCGATGCAATTTATGTGTTGCATCGTCAATAAGATGGTCCAAGGAATACAGTAAACCTCAAGTGAAGCATCGGAATGTATAACGGGTGTCACAGGAATGGTTCAAATCATAGTCAGTAGGAAGAGTCGGTCTTCATGTACTTAAGTCGGCATTGTGCCTTTTGTATTTAATTCTGATGCATTTTCTGTGTTCATCGTCAATAAGAAGGTCTAAGGGATACAGTAAACCTGAAGTGAAGCATCGGAATTTATAACTAGAGTCACAGGAATGGTTCAAAACATAGTCAGTAAGGAGAGTCAGTCTTCTTGTACTTAAGACGGCATTGTGCCTTTTGTATTTAATCCCGATGCAATTTCTGTGTTTCGTCGTCAATAAGAAGGACCAAGAGATACAGTAAACCTGGAGTGAAGCATCGGAATCTATAACTAGTGTCACTGGGATGGTTCAAAACATAGACTGTAAGAAGAGTCAGTCTTCTTGTACTTAAGTCGGCATTGTGCCATTTCTATTTAATTCCGATGCAATATCTGTGTTTCATCGTCAATAAGAAGGTCAGAGGGATACAGTAATCCTGAAGTGAAATTTCGGAATCTATAACTAGTGTCACAGGAATGGTTCAAAACATAGTCAGTAAGAACAGTCAGTCTTCTTGTACTTAAGTCGGCATTGTGCCTTTTCTATTTAATTCCGATGCAATTTCTGTGTTTCATCGTCAATACGAAGGTCAGAGGGATACAATAAACCTAAAGTGAAGCATCGGAATCTATAACTAGTGTCACAGGAATGGTTCAAAACAAAGTCAGTAAGAAGAGTCAGTCTTCTTGTCCTTGAGTGGCTATTGTGCCTTTTGTATTTAATTCCGGTGCAATTTCTGTGTTTCATCATCATTAAGAGGGTCCAAGGGATACATTAAACTTGGAGTGCAGCATCGGAATCTATAACTAGTGTCACAGAAATGGTTCAAAACATAAACAGTAAGTAGAGTCAGTCTTCTTGTACTTAATTCTGCTTTGTACATTCTGTATTTAATTCCGATGCAATTTCTGTGTTTCATCGTCAATAAGAAAGTCCAAGCGATACAGTAAACCTGAAGTGAAGCATCGTAGATTATAACTAGTGTCACAGGAATGGTTCAAAACATAGTCAGTAAGGAGTGTCAGTCTTCTTGTACTTAAGTCAGCATTGTGCCTTTTGTATTTATTTCCGATGCAATTTCTGTGTTTCATCGTCAACAAGAAGGTCCAAGGGAAACAGTAAACCTCAAGTGAAGCTTCGGAATCTATAACGGATGTCACATGGAATGGTTCAAAGCATAGTCAGTAGGAAAAGTCGGTCTTCATGTACTTAAGTCGGCATTGTGCCTTTTGTATTCAATTCAGATGCATTTTCTGTGTTTCATCGTCAATAAGATGGTCCAAGGGCTACTGTAAACCTGAAGTGAAGCATCGGAATTTATAACTAGAGTCACAGGAATGGTTCAAAACATAGTCAGTAAGAAGAGTCAGTCTTCTTGTACTTAAGTCGGCATTGTGCCTTTTCATTTAATTCCGATGCAATTTCTGTGTATCATCGTCAGTAAGAAGGTCAGAGGGATACAGTAAACCTGGAGTGAAGCATCGGAATCTATAACGAGTGTCACAGGAATGGTTCAGAACATAGACAGTAAGAAGAGTCAGTCTTCTTGTACTTAATTCTGCTTTGTGCATTTTGTATCTAATTCCGATGCAATTTCTGTGTTTCATCGTCAATAAGAAGGTCCAAGCGATACAGTAAACCTGTAGTGAAGCATCGGAGTTTATAACTAGTGTCACAGGAATGGTTCAAAACATAGTCAGTAAGGAGTGTCAGTCTTCTTGTTCTTAAGTCGGCATTGTGCCTTTTGTATTTAATTACGATGCAATTTCTGTGTTTCATCATCAATAAGAAGGACCAAGGGATACAGTAAACCTGGAGTGAAGCATCGGAATCAATAACTAGTGTCACAGGAATGGTTCAAAACATAGTCAGTAAGAAGAGTCTGTCTTCTTGTACTTAAGTCGGCATTGTGCCTGTTCTATTGAATTCCGATGCAATTTCTGTGTTTCATCGTCAATAAGAAGGTCAGAGGGATACAATAAACCTGAAGTGAAGCATCGGAATCTATAACTAGTGTCACAGGAATGGTTCAAAACAAAGTCAGTAAGAAGAGTCAGTCTTCTTATCCTTAAGTGGCCATTGTGCCTTTTGTATTTAATTCCGGTGCAATTTCTGTGTTTCATCATCAATAAGAAGGTCCTAGGGATACAGTAAACCTGGAGTGAAGCATCGGAATCTATAACTAGTGTCAATGGAATGGTTCAAAACTAGACTGTAAGAAGAGTCAGTCTTCTTGTACTTAAGTCGGCATTGTGCCTTTTCTATTTAATTCCGATGCAATTTCTGTGTTTCATCGTCAATAAGAAGGTCAGAGGGATACAGTAATCCTGAAGTGAAGCATCGGAATCTATAACTAGTGTCACAGGAATGGTTCAAAACAAAGTCAGTAAGAAGAGTCAGTCTTCTTGTCCTTAAGTGGCCATAGTGCCTTTTGTATTTAATTCCGGTACAATTTCTATGTTTCATCATCAATAAGAAGGTCCAAGGGATACAGTAAACCTGGAGTGAAGCATCGGAATCTATAACTAGTGTCACAGGAATGGTTCAAAAATAGACAGTAAGAAGAGTCAGTCCTCTTGTACTTAATTCTGCTTTGTGCATTTTGTATTTAATTCCGATGCAATTTCTGTGTTTCATCGTCAATAAGAAGGTCCAAGCGATACAGTAAACCTGTAGTGAAGCATCGGAGTTTATAACTAGTGTCACAGGAATGGTTCAAAACATAGTCAGTAAGGAGTGTCAGTCTTCTTGTTCTTAAGTCGGCATTGTGCCTTTTGTATTTAATTCCGATGCAATTTCTGTGTTTCATCGTCAATAAGAAGGTCCAAGGGATACAGTAAACCTCAAGTGAAGCATCGGAATCTACAACGGGTGTCACAGGTATGGTTCAAAACATAGTAAGTAGGAAGAGTCTTTCTTCATGTACTTAAGTCGGCATTGTGCCTTTTGTATTTAATTCCGATGCATTTTCTGTGTTTCATCGTCAATAAGATGGTCCAAGGGATACTGTAAACCTGAAGTGAAGCATCGGAATTTATAACTAGTGTCACAGGAATGGTTCAAAACATAGACAGTAAGAAGAGTCAGTCTTCTTGTACTTAATTCTGCTTTGTGCATTCTGTATTTAATTCCGATGCAATTTCTGTGTTTCATCGTCAATAAGAAAGTCCAAGCGATACAGTAAACCTGAAGTGAAGCATCGTAGATTATAACTAGTGTCACAGGAATGGTTCAAAACATAATCAGTAAGGAGAGTCAGTCTTCTTGTACTTAAGTCGGCATTGTGCCTTTTGTATTTAATTCCGCTGCAATTTCTGTGTTTCATCGCAATAAGAAGGACCAAGGGATACAGTAAACCTGGAGTGAAGCATCGGAATCATTAACTAGTGTCACAGGGATGGTTCAAAACATAGACAGTAAGAAGAGTCAGTCTTCTTGTACTTAAGTCGGCATTGTGCCTTTTCTATTTAATTCCGATGCAATTTCTGTGTTTCATCGTCAGAAAGAAGGTCAGAGGGATACAGTAAACCTGGAGTGAAGCATCGGAATCTATAACTAGTGTCACAGGAAAGGTTCAGAACATAGACAGTAAGAAGAGTGAGTCTTCTTGTACTTAATTCTGCTTTGTGCATTTTGTATTTAATTCCGATGCCATTTCTGTGTTTCATCGTCAATAAGAAGGTCCAAGCGATACAGTAAACCTGAAGTGAAGCATCGGAGTTTATAACTAGTGTCACAGGAATGGTCCAAAACATAGTCAGTAAGGAGTGTCAGTCTTCTTGTTCTTAAGTCGGCATTGTGCCTTTTGTTTTTAATTCCGAAGCAATTTCTGTGTTTCATCGTCAATAAGAAGGACCAAGGGATACAGTAAACCTGGAGTGAAGCATCGGAATCTATAACTAGTGTCACAGGGATGGTTCAAAACATAGACAGTAAGAAGAGTCAGTCTTCTTGTACTTAAGTCGGCATTGTGCCTTTTGTATTTAATTCCGATGCAATTTCTGTGTTTCATCGTCAATAAGAAGGTCCAAGGGATACAGTAAACCTTGAGTAAAGCATCGGAATCTATAACTAGTGTCAATGGAATGGTTCAAAACATAGTCAGTAAGAAGAGTCAGTCTTTTTGCACGTAAGTCGGCATTGTGCCTTTATTATTTAATTCCGATGCAAATTCTGTGTTTCATCGTTAATAAGAAGGTCCAAGGGATATAGAAAACCTGGAGTGAAGCATCGGAATCTATAACTAGTTTCACAGGAATGGTTCAAGACATAGACAGTAAGAAGAGTCAGTCTTCTTGTACTTACGTCGACATTGTGCCTTTTCTATTTAATTTCGATGCAAATTCTGTGTTTCATCGTCAATAGGAAGGTGAGAGTGATACAATAAACCTGAAGTGAAGCATCGGAATCTATAACTAGTGTCACAGGAATGATTCAAAACAAAGTCAGTAAGAAGAGTCAGTCTTCTTGTCCTTAATTCGGCATTGTGCCTTTTGTATTTAATTCCGATGCAATTTCTGTGTTTCATCGTCAATAAGAAGGTCAAAGGGATACAGTAAACCTGAAGTGAAGCTTCGGAATCTATAGCTAGCTTCACAGGAATGGTTCAAAGCATAGTCAGTTAGAAGAGTCAGTCTTCTTGTACTTAAGTCGGCATTGTGCATTTTGTAATTAATTCCGATGCAATATCTGTGTTTCATCGTTTAATAAGAAGGTCCAAGGAATACAGTAAACCTGGAGTGAAGCATCGGATTCTATAACTAGGGTCACAGGAATGGTTCAAATCATAGTCAGTAAGAATAGTCAGTCTTATTGTACTTAAGTCATCATTGACCATTTTCTATCTAATTCTGATGCAATTTCTGTGTTTCATCGTTAATATGAAGGTCCAACCGATACAGTAAACCTGGAGTGAAGCATCGGAATCTATAACTAGTGTCACAGGAATCGTTCATATCATAGACAGTAAGAAGAGTCAGACTTCTTTTACTTAAGTCGGCATTGTTCCTTTTGTATTTAATTCCGATGCAATTTCTGTGTTTCATCGTCAATACGAAGGTCCAAGGGATACAGTAAAACTGGAGTGAAGCATCGGAATCCATAACTAGTGTCACAGGACTGGTTCAAAAATGGACAGTTAGAAGAGTCAGTCTTCTTGAACTTAATTCGGCATTGTGCCTTTTGTATTTAATTCCGATGCAATTTCTGTGTTTCATCATGAATTAGAATGTCAGAGGGATACAGTAAACCTGGAGTGAAGCATCGGAATCTGTAACTAGTGTCACAGGAACGGTTCAAATCATAGACAGTAAGAAGAGTCGTTCTTCGTGTACTTCAGACGCCATTTTGCCTTTTGTATTTAATTCCGATGCAATTTTTGTGTTTCATCGTCAATGAGAAGGTCCAAGGGATACAGTAAACCTGAAGTGAAGCATCGGGATTTATAACTAGTGTCACAGAAATCGTACAAAACATAGTCAGTAAGAAGAGTCAGTCTTCTTGTACTTAAGTCGGCATAGTGCCTTTTCTATTTAATTCCGATGTAATTTCAGTGTTTCATCGTCAATAAGAAGGTCCAAGGGATACAGTAAACCTGTAGTGAAGCAACGGAATCTATAAATGATGCCAATGGAATGGTTCAAAACATAGACAGTAAGAAGAGTCAGTCTTCTTGTACTTAAGTCGGCATTGTGCCTTTTGTATTTAATTCCGATGCAATTTCTGTGTTTCATCGTCAATAAGAAGATCAGAGGGATGCAGTAAACCTGAAGTGAAGCATCGGAATCTATAGCTAGTGTCACAGGAATGGTTCAAAGCATAGTCAGTAAGAAGAGTCAGTCTTCTTGTCCTTAAGTCAGCATTGCGCCTTTTGTATATAATTCCGATGCAATTTCTGTGTTTCATCGTCAATAAGAAGGTCCAAGGGATACAGTAATCCTGGAGTGAAGCATCGGAATCTGTAACTAGTGTCACAGTAATGGTTCAAAACATAGAAAGTAAGAAGAGTCAGTCTTCTTGTACTTAATTCGGCATTGTGCCTTTAGTATTTAATTCCGATGCAATTTCTGTGTTTCATCGTCAATAACAAGTTCCAAGGGATACAGTAAACATCAAGTAAAGCGTCGGAATCTATAACGGGTGTCACAGGAATGGTTCAAAACATAGTCAGTAGGAAGAGTCGGTCTTCTTGTACTTAAGTCGGCATTGTGCCCTTCGTATTTCATTCCGATGCATTTTCTGTGTTTCATCGTCAATACGAAGGTCCAAGGGATACAGTAAACCTGAAGTGAAGCATCGGAATTTATAACTAGTGTCACTGGAATGGTTCAAAACATAGTCAGTAAGGAGAGTCAGTCTTCTTGTACTTAAGTCGGCATTGTGCCTTTTGTATTTAATTCCGATGCAATTTCTGTGTTTCATCGTCAATAAGAAGGACCAAGGGATACAGTAAACCTGGAGTGAAGCATCGGAATCTATAACTAGTGTCACAGGAATGGTTCAAAACAAAGTCAGTAAGAAGAGTCAGTCTTCTTGTCCTTAAGTGGCCATAGTGCCTTTTGTATTTAATTCCGGTACAATTTCTATGTTTCATCATCAATAAGAAGGCCCAAGGGATACAGTAAACCTGGAGTGTAGCATCGGAATCTATAACTAGTGTCACAGGAATGGTTCAAAAATAGACACTAAGAAGAGTCAGTCCTCTTGTACTTAATTCTGCTTTGTGCATTTTGTATTTAATTCCGATGCAATTTCTGTGTTTCATCGTCAATAAGAAGGTCCAAGCGATACAGTATACCTGTAGTGAAGCATCGGAGTTTATAACTAGTGTCACAGGAATGGTTCAAAACATAGTCAGTAAGGAGTGTCAGTCTTCTTGTTCTTAAGTCGGCATTGTGCCTTTTGTATTTAATTCCGCTGCAATTTCTGTGTTTCATCGCAATAAGAAGGACCAAGGGATACAGTAAACATGGAGTGAAGCATCGGAATCATTAACTAGTGTCACAGGGATGGTTCAAAACATAGACAGTAAGAAGAGTCAGTCTTCTTGTACTTAAGTCGGCATTGTGCCTTTTCTATTTAATTCCGATGCAATTTCTGTGTTTCATCGTCAGTAAGAAGGTCAGAGGGATACAGTAAACCTGGAGTGAAGCATCGGAATCTATAACTAGTGTCTCAGGAAAGGTTCAGAACATAGACAGTAAGAAGAGTGAGTCTTCTTGTACTTAATTCTGCTTTGTGCATTTTGTATTTAATTCCGATTCAATTTCTGTGTTTCATCGTCAATAAGAAGGTCCAAGCGATACAGTAAACCTGTAGTGAAGCATCGGAGTTTATAACTAGTGTCACAGGAGTGGTTCAAAACATAGTCAGTAAGGAGTGTCAGTCTTCTTGTTCTTAAGTCGGCATTGTGCCTTTTGTTTTTAATTCCGAAGCAATTTCTGTGTTTCATCGTCAATAAGAATGACCAAGGGATACAGTAAACCTGGAGTGAAGCATCGGAATCTATAACTAGTGTCACAGGGATGGTTCAAAACATAGACAGTAAGAAGAGTCAGTCTTCTTGTACTTAAGTCGGCATTGTGCCTTTTGTATTTAATTCCGATGCAATTTCTGTGTTTCATCGTCAATAAGAAGGTCCAAGGGATACAGTAAACCTTGAGTAAAGCATCGGAATCTATAACTAGTGTCAATGGAATGGTTCAAAACATAGTCAGTAAGAAGAGTCAGTCTTTTTGTACGTAAGTCGGCATTGTGCCTTTATTATTTAATTCCGATGCAATTTCTGTGTTTCATCGTCAATAAGAAGGTCCAAGGGATATAGAAAACCTTGAGTGAAGCATCGGAATCTATAACTAGTTTCACAGGAATGGTTCAAAATATAGACAGTAAGAAGAGTCAGTCTTCTTGTACTTAAGTCGGCATTGTGCCTTTTGTATTTAATTCCGATGCAATTTCTGTGTTTCATCGTCAATAAGAAGATCAGAGGGATGCAGTAAACCTGAAGTGAAGCATCGGAATCTATAGCTAGTGTCTCAGGAATGGTTCAAAGCATAGTCAGTAAGAAGAGTCAGTCTTCTTGTCCTTAAGTCGGCATTGCGCCTTTTGTATATAATTCCGATGCAATTTCTGTGTTTCATCGTCAATAAGAAGGTCCAAGGGATACAGTAATCCTGGAGTGAAGCATCGGAATCTGTAACTAGTGTCACAGTAATGGTTCAAAACATAGACAGTAAGAAGAGTCAGTCTTCTTGTACTTAATTCGGCATTGTGCCTTTAGTATTTAATTCCGATGCAATTTCTGTGTTTCATCGTCAATAACAAGTTCCAAGGGATACAGTAAACATCAAGTAAAGCGTCGGAATCTATAACGGGTGTCACAGGAATGGTTCAAAACATAGTCAGTAGGAAGAGTCGGTCTTCTTGTACTTAAGTCGGCATTGTGCCCTTCGTATTTCATTCCGATGCATTTTCTGTGTTTCATCGTCAATACGAAGGTCCAAGGGATACAGTAAACCTGAAGTGAAGCATCGGAATTTATAACTAGTGTCACTGGAATGGTTCAAAACATAGTCAGTAAGGAGAGTCAGTCTTCTTGTACTTAAGTCGGCATTGTGCCCTTTGTATTTAATTCCGATGCAATTTCTGTGTTTCATCGTCAATAAGAAGGACCAAGGGATACAGTAAACCTGGAGTGAAGCATCGGAATCTATAACTAGTGTCACAGGGATGGTTCAAAACATAGACAGTCAGAAGAGTCTGTCTTCTTGTACTTAAGTCGGCATTGTGCCTTTTCCATTTAATTCCGGTGCAATTTCTGTGTTTCATCGTCAATAAGAGTGTCAGAGGGATACAGTAATCCTGAAGTGAAGCATCGGAATCTATAGCTAGTGTCACAGGAATGGTTCAAATCATAGCCGGTAAGAAAAGTCAGTCTTCTTGTCCTTAAGTCGGCGTTGTGCCTTTTGTAATTAATTCCGATGCAATTTCTGTGTTTCATTGTCAATAAGAAGGTCCAAGGGATACAGTAAACCTGGAGTGAAGCATCGGAGTCTATCACTAGTGTCACAGGACTGGTTCAAAAATAGACAGTAGGAAGAGTCAGTCTTCTTGAACTTAATTCGGCATTGTGCCTTTTGTATTTAATTCCGATGCAATTTCTGTGTTTCATCATCAATAAGAAGGTCAGAGGGATACAGTAAACCTGAAGTGAAGCATCGGAATCCATAGCTAGTGTCACAGGAATGGTTCAAACATAGTCAGTGAGAAGAGTCAGTCTTGTTGTACTTAAGTCGGCATTGTGCCTTTTCTATTTAATCCCGATGCAATTTCTGTGTTTCATCGTCAATAAGAATGTCACAGGGATACAATAAACCTGAAGCGAAGCATCGGAATCTATAACTAGTGTCACAGAAATGGTTCAAAACAAAGTCAGTAACAAGAGTTAGTCTTTTTGTCCTTAAGTCGGCATTGTGATTTTTGTATTTAATTCCGATGCAATTTCTGTGTTTCATCGTCAATAAGAAGGTCCAAGGGATACAGTAAACCTGGAGTGAAGCATCGTCATCTATAACTAGTGTCACAGGAATGTTTCAATTCATAGACAGTAAAAAGAGTCAGTCTTCTTGTACTTAATTCTGCTTTGTGCATTTTGTATTTAATTCCGATGCAATTTCTGTGTTTCAACGTCAATAAGAAGGTCCAAGCGATACAGTAAACCTGAAGTAAAGCATCGGAGTTTATAACTAGTGTCACAGGAATGGTTCAAAACATAGTCAGTAAGGAGTGTCAGTCTTCTTGTACTTAAGTCGGCATTGTGCCATTTGTATTTCATTCCTATGCAATTTCTGTGTTTCATCGTCAATAAGAGGGACCAAGGGATACAGTAAACCTTTAGTGAAGCATTGGAATCTATAACTAGTGTCACAGGGATGGTTCAAAGCATAGTCAGTAAGAAGAGTCAGTCTTCTTGTACTTAAGTCGGCATTGTGCCTTTGTATTTAATTCCGATGCAATTTCTGTGTTTCATCGTCAATAAGAATGTCCAAGGGAAGCAGAAATCCTGAAGTGAAGCATCGGAATCTATAACTAGTGTCACAGGAATGGTTCAAACATAGTCAGGAATGTGTGTCAGTCTTATTGTACTTAAATCCGCATTGTGCCTTTTCTATTTAATTCCGATGCAATTTCTGTGTTTCATCGTCAATAAGAAGGTCCAAGGGATATAGTAAACCTGGAGTGAAGCATCGGAATCTATAACTATTGTCACAGGAATGGTTCAAAACATAGACAGTAAGAAGAGTCAGTCTTCTTGTACTTACGTCGACATTGTGCCTATTCTATTTATTTCCGATGCAATTTCTGTGTTTCATCGTCAATAAGAAGGTCAGAGGGATACAATAAACCTGAAGTGAAGCATCGGAATCTATAACTAGTGTAACAGGAATGGTTCAAAACAAAGTCAGTAAGAAGAGTCAGTCTTCTTACCTTAAGTCGGCATTGTGCCTTTTGTATTTAATTCCGATGCAATTTCTGTGTTTCATCGTCAATAAGAAGGTCCAAGGGATACAGTAAACCTGAAGTAAAGCTTCGGAATCTATAGCCAGTGTCACAGGAATGGTTCAAACATAGTCAGTTAGAAGAGGCAGTCTTCTTGTACTTAAGTCGGCATTGTGCCTTTTGTAATTAATTCCGATGCAATTTCTGTGTTTCATCGTTTAATAAGAAGGTCCAAGGGATACAGTAAACCTGGAGTGACGCATCGGAATCTATAACTAGTGTCACAGGAATGGTTCAAAACTAAGTCAGTAAGAAGAGTCAGTCCTCTTGTCCTTAAGACGGCATTGTGCTTTTTTATTTAATTCCGATGCAATTTCTGTGTTTCATCGTCAATAAGAATGTCCAAGGGATATAGTAAACCTGGAGTGAAGCATCGGAATCTATAACTAGTGTCACAGGAATGGTTCAAAACATAGACAGTAAGAAGAGTCAGTCTTCTTGTACTTACGTCGACATTGTGCCTTTTCTACTTAATTCCGATGCAATTTCTGTGTTTCATCGTCAATAAGAAGGTCAGAGGGATACTATAAACCTGTAGTGAAGCATCGGAATCTACAGCTAGTGTCACAGGAGTGGTTCAAAACATAGTCAGTAAGAAGATTCATTCTTCTTGTCCTTAAGTCGGCATTGTGCCTTTTGTAATTAATTCCGATGCAATTTCTGTGTTTCATCGTCAATAAGAAGGTCAGAGGGATACAGTAAACGTGAAGTGAAGCATCAGAATCTATAGCTAGTGTCACAGGAATGGTTCAAAACATAGTCAGTAAGAAGAGTCAGTCTTCTTGTCCTTAAGTCGGCATTGTGCCTTTTGTATATAGTTCCGATGCCATTTCTGTGTTTCATCGTCAATAAGAAGGTCCAAGGGATATAGTAAACCTGGAGTGAAGCATCAGAATCTGTAACTAGTGTCACAGTAATGGTTCAAAACATAGACAGTAAGAAGAGTCAGTCTTCTTGTACTTAATTCGGCATTGTGCCTTTAGTATTTAATTCCGATGCAATTTCTGTGTTTCATCGTCAATAAGAAGTTCCAAGGGATACAGTAAACATCAAGTGAAGCGTCGGAATCTATTACGGGTGTCACAGGAATGGTTCAAAACATAGTCAGTGGGAAGAGTCGGTCTTCTTGTACTTAAGTCGGCGTTGTGCCTTTTGTATTTAATTCCGATGCAGTTTCTGTGTTTCATCGTTAATAAGAAGGTCCAAGGGATACAGTAAACCTGAAGTGAAGCATCGGAATTTATAACTAGTGTCACAGGAATGGTTCAAAACATAGTCAGTAAGGAGAGTCAGTCATCTTGTACTTAAGTCGGCATTGTGCCTTTTGTATTTAATTCCCGATGCAATTTCTGTGTTTCATCGTCAATAAGAAGGACCAAGGGATACAGTAAACCTGGAGTGAAGCATCGGAATCTATAACTAGTGTCACAGGGATGGTTCAAAACATAGACAGTCAGAAGAGTCAGTCTTCTTGTACTTAAGGCGGCATTGTGCCTTTTCTATTTAATTCCGGAGCAATTTCTGTGTTTCATCGTCAATGAGAATGTCAGAGGGATACAGTAATCCTGAAGTGAAGCATCGGAATCGATAACTAGTGCCACAGGAATGGTTCAAAACATAGTCAGTAAGAAGAATCAGTCTTGTTGTACTTAAGTCGGCATTGTGCCTTTTCTATTTAATTCCGATGCAATTTCTGTGTTTTATCGTCAATAAGAATGTCAGAGAGATACAATAGACCTGAAGCGAAGCATCGGAATCTATAACTAGTGTCACAGAAATGGTTCAAAACAAAGTCAGTAAGAAGAGTCAGTCTTCTTGTCCTTAAGTCGGCATTGTGCCTTTTGTATATAATTCCGATGCATTTTCTGTGTTTCATCGTCAATAAGAAGGACCAAGGGATACAGTAAACCTTTAGTGAAGCATCGGAATCTATAACTAGTGTCACAGGGATGGTTCAAAACATAGTCAGTAAGAAGAGTCAGTTTTCTTGTACTTAAGTCGGCATTGTGCATTTTCTATTTAATTCCGATGCAATTTCTGTGTTTCATCGTCAATAAGAAGGTCCAAGGGATACAGTAAACCTGGAGTGAAGCATCGGAATCTATAACTAGTGTAAATGGAATGGTTCAAAACATAGTCAGTAAGAAGAGTCAGTCTTCTTGTACTGAAGTAGGCATTGTGCCTTTTCTATTTATTCCGATGCAATTTCTGTGTTTCATCGTCAATAAGAAGGTCCAAGGGATATAGTAAACCTGGAGTGAAGCATCGGAATCTATAACTAGTGTCACAGGAATGGTTCGAAACATAGACAGTAAGAAGAGTCAGTCTTCTTATACTTACGTCGACATTGTGCCTATTCTATTTATTTCCGAACCAATTTCTGTGTTTCATCGTCAATAAGAAGGTCAGAGGGATTCAATAAACCTGAAGTGAAGCATCGGAATCTATAACTAGTGTCACAGGAATGGTTCAAAACAAAGTCAGTAAGAAGAGGCAGTCTTCTTGTCCTTAAGTCGGCATTGTGCCTTTTGTATTTAATTCCGATGCAATTTCTGTGTTTCATCGTCAATAAGAAGGTCCAAGGGATACAGTAAACCTGGAGTGAAGCTTCGAAATCTATAACTAGTGTCACAGGAATGGTTCAAAACATAGACAGTAAGAAGAGTCAGTCTTCTTGCACTTACGTCGACATTGTGCCTTTTCTATTTAATTCCGATGCAATTTCTGTGTTTCATCGTCAATAAGAAAGGACCAAGGGATACAGTAAACCTGGAGTGAAGCATCGGAATCTATAGCTAGTGTCACAGGAATGGTTCAAAACATAGTCAGTAAGAAAAGTCAGTCTTCATGTCCTTGAGTCGGCATTGTGACTTTTGTAATTAATTCCGATGCAATTTCTGTGGTCATCGTCAATAAGAAGGACCAAGGGATACAGTAAACCTGGAGTGAAGCATCGGAATCTATAACTAGTGTCACAGGAATGTTTCAAATCATAAACAGTAAGAAGAGTCAGTCTTCTTGTACTTAATTCTGCTTTGTGCATTTTGTATTTAATTCCGATGCAATTTCTGTGTTTCAACGTCAATAAGAAGGACCAAGCGATACAGTAAACCTGAAGTAAAGCATCGGAGTTTATAACTAGTGTCAAAGGAATGGTTCAAAGCATAGTCAGTGAGGAGTGTTAGTCTTCTTGTACTTAAGTCGGCATTGTGCCTTTTGTATATAATTCCGATGCATTTTCTGTGTTTCATCGTCAATAAGAAGGACCAAGGGATACAGTAAACCTTTAGTGAAGCATCGGAATCTATAACTAGTGTCACAGGGATGGTTCAAAACATAGTCAGTAAGAAGAGTCAGTTTTCTTGTACTTAAGTCGGCATTGTGCATTTTCTATTTAATTCCGATGCAATTTCTGTGTTTCATCGTCAATAAGAAGGTCCAAGGGATACAGTAAACCTGGAGTGAAGCATCGGAATCTATAACTAGTGTAAATGGAATGGTTCAAAACATAGTCAGTAAGAAGAGTCAGTCTTCTTGTACTGAAGTAGGCATTGTGCCTTTTCTATTTATTCCGATGCAATTTCTGTGTTTCATCGTCAATAAGAAGGTCCAAGGGATATAGTAAACCTGGAGTGAAGCATCGGAATCTATAACTAGTGTCACAGGAATGGTTCGAAACATAGACAGTAAGAAGAGTCAGTCTTCTTATACTTACGTCGACATTGTGCCTATTCTATTTATTTCCGAACCAATTTCTGTGTTTCATCGTCAATAAGAAGGTCAGAGGGATTCAATAAACCTGAAGTGAAGCATCGGAATCTATAACTAGTGTCACAGGAATGGTTCAAAACAAAGTCAGTAAGAAGAGGCAGTCTTCTTGTCCTTAAGTCGGCATTGTGCCTTTTGTATTTAATTCCGATGCAATTTCTGTGTTTCATCGTCAATAAGAAGGTCCAAGGGATACAGTAAACCTGGAGTGAAGCTTCGAAATCTATAACTAGTGTCACAGGAATGGTTCAAAACATAGACAGTAAGAAGAGTCAGTCTTCTTGCACTTACGTCGACATTGTGCCTTTTCTGTTTAATTCCGATGCAATTTCTGTGTTTCATCGTCAATAAGAAAGGACCAAGGGATACAGTAAACCTGGAGTGAAGCATCGGAATCTATAGCTAGTGTCACAGGAATGGTTCAAAACATAGTCAGTAAGAAAAGTCAGTCTTCATGTCCTTGAGTCGGCATTGTGACTTTTGTAATTAATTCCGATGCAATTTCTGTGGTCATCGTCAATAAGAAGGACCAAGGGATACAGTAAACCTGGAGTGAAGCATCGGAATCTATAACTAGTGTCACAGGAATGTTTCAAATCATAGACAGTAAGAAGAGTCAGTCTTCTTGTACTTAATTCTGCTTTGTGCATTTTGTATTTAATTCCGATGCAATTTCTGTGTTTCAACGTCAATAAGAAGGACCAAGCGATACAGTAAACCTGAAGTAAAGCATCGGAGTTTATAACTAGTGTCAAAGGAATGGTTCAAAGCATAGTCAGTGAGGAGTGTTAGTCTTCTTGTACTTAAGTCGGCATTGTGCCGTTTGTATTTAATTCCGATGCAATGTCTGTGTTTCATCGTCAATAAGAAGGACCAAGGGATACAGTAAACCTTTAGTGAAGCATCGGAATCTATAACTAGTGTCACAGGGATGGTTCAAAACTTAGTCAGTAAGAAGAGTCAGTCTTCTTGTACTTAAGTCGGCATTATGCATTTTCTATTTAATTCCGATGCAATTTCTGTGTTTCATCGACAATAAGACGGTCCAAGGGATAAAGTAAACCTGGAGTGAAGCATCGGAATCTATAACTAGTGTCAATGGAATGGTTCAAAACATAGTCAGTAAGAAGAGTCAGTCTTCTTGTACTTAAGTCGGCATTGTGCCTTTTCTATTTAATTCCGACGCAATTTCTGTGTTTCATCGTCAATAAGAAGGTCCAAGGGATATAGTAAACCTAGAGTGAAGCATCGGAATCTATAGCTAGTGTCACAGGAATGGTTCAAACATAGTCAGTTAGAAGAGTCAGTCTTCTTGTACTTAAGTCGGCATTGTGCCTTTTGTAATTAATTCCGATGCAATTTCTGTGTTTCATCGTTTAATAAGAAGGTCCAAGGCATACAGTAAACCTGGAGTGACGCATCGGAATCTATAACTAGTGTCACAGGAATGGTTCAAAACTAAGTCAGTAAGAAGAGTCAGTCCTCTTGTTCTTAAGACGGCATTGTGCCCTTTGTATTTAATTCCGATGCTATTTCTGTGTTTCATCGTCAATAAGAATGTCCAAGGGATATAGTAAACCTGGAGTGAAGCATCGGAATCTATAACTAGTGTCACAGGAATGGTTCAAAACATAGACAGTAAGAAGAGTCAGTCTTCTTGTACTTACGTCGACATTGTGCCTTTTCTACTTAATTCCGATGCAATTTCTGTGTTTCATCGTCAATAAGAAGGTCAGAGGGATACTATAAACCTGTAGTGAAGCATCGGAATCTACAGCTAGTGTCACAGGAGTGGTTCAAAACATAGTCAGTAAGAAGATTCATTCTTCTTGTCCTTAAGTCGGCATTGTGCCTTTTGTAATTAATTCCGATGCAATTTCTGTGTTTCATCGTCAATAAGAAGCTCCAAGGGATACAGTAAACCTGGAGTGAAGCATCGGAATCTATAACTAGTGTCACAGGAATGGTTCAAAACTTAGTCAGTAAGAGTAGTCATTCTTATTGTACTTAAGCCATCATTGTGCATTTTCTATTTAATTCTGATGCAATTACTGTGGTTCATCGTCAATATGAAAGTCCAGCCGATACAGTAAACCTGGAGTTAAGCATCGGAATCTATAACTATTGTCACAGGAATGGTTCAAATCATAGACAGTAAGAAGAGTCAGACTTCTTTCACTTAAGTCGGCATTGTGCCTTTTGTATTTAATTCCGATGCTACTTCTGTGTTTCATCGTCAATAAGAAGGTCCAAGGGATACAGTAAACCTGGAGTGAAGCATCGGAGTCTATCACTAGTGTCACAGGACTGGTCCAAAAATAGACAGTAAGAAGAGTCAGTCTTCTTGAACTTAATTCGGCATTGTGCCTTTTGTATTTAATTCCGATGCTATTTCTGTGTTTCATCATCAATAAGAAGGTCAGAGGGATACAGCAAACCTGAAGTGAAGCATCGGAATCCATAACTAGTGTCACAGGAATGGTTCAAAACATAGTCAGTAAGAAGAGTTAGTCTTCTTGTACTTAAGTCGGCGTTGTGTCTTTTGTATTTAATTCCGATGCAATTTCTGTGTTTCATCGTCAATAAGAAGGTCAGAGGGATACAGTAAACGTGAAGTGAAGCATCAGAATCTATAGCTAGTGTCACAGGAATGGTTCAAAACATAGTCAGTAAGAAGAGTCAGTCTTCTTGACCTTAAGTCGGCATTGTGCCTTTTGTATATAGTTCCGATGCCATTTCTGTGTTTCATCGTCAATAAGAAGGTCCAAGGGATATAGTAAACCTGGAGTGAAGCATCAGAATCTGTAACTAGTGTCACAGTAATGGTTCAAAACATAGACAGTAAGAAGAGTCAGTCTTCTTGTACTTAATTCGGCATTGTGCCTTTAGTATTTAATTCCGATGCAATTTCTGTGTTTCATCGTCAATAAGAAGTTCCAAGGGATACAGTACACATCAAGTGAAGCGTCGGAATCTATTACGGGTGTCACAGGAATGGTTCAAAACATAGTCAGTGGGAAGAGTCGGTCTTCTTGTACTTAAGTCGGCGTTGTGCCTTTTGTATTTAATTCCGATGCAGTTTCTGTGTTTCATCGTTAATAAGAAGGTCCAAGGGATACAGTAAACCTGAAGTGAAGCATCGGAATTTATAACTAGTGTCACAGGAATGGTTCAAAACATAGTCAGTAAGGAGAGTCAGTCATCTTGTACTTAAGTCGGCATTGTGCCTTTTGTATTTAATTCCCGATGCAATTTCTGTGTTTCATCGTCAATAAGAAGGACCAAGGGATACAGTAAACCTGGAGTGAAGCATCGGAATCTATAACTAGTGTCACAGGGATGGTTCAAAACATAGACAGTCAGAAGAGTCAGTCTTCTTGTACTTAAGGCGGCATTGTGCCTTTTCTATTTAATTCCGGAGCAATTTCTGTGTTTCATCGTCAATGAGAATGTCAGAGGGATACAGTAATCCTGAAGTGAAGCATCGGAATCGATAACTAGTGCCACAGGAATGGTTCAAAACATAGTCAGTAAGAAGAATCAGTCTTGTTGTACTTAAGTCGGCATTGTGCCTTTTCTATTTAATTCCGATGCAATTTCTGTGTTTTATCGTCAATAAGAATGTCAGAGAGATACAATAAACCTGAAGCGAAGCATCGGAATCTATAACTAGTGTCACAGAAATGGTTCAAAACAAAGTCAGTAAGAAGAGTCAGTCTTCTTGTCCTTAAGTCGGCATTGTGCCTTTTGTATTTAATTCCGATGCAATTTCTGTGTTTCATCGTCAATAAGAAGGTCCAAGGGATACAGTAAACCTGGAGTGAAGCTTCGAAATCTATAACTAGTGTCACAGGAATGGTTCAAAACATAGACAGTAAGAAGAGTCAGTCTTCTTGCACTTACGTCGACATTGTGCCTTTTCTATTTAATTCCGATGCAATTTCTGTGTTTCATCGTCAATAAGAAAGGACCAAGGGATACAGTAAACCTGGAGTGAAGCATCGGAATCTATAGCTAGTGTCACAGGAATGGTTCAAAACATAGTCAGTAAGAAAAGTCAGTCTTCATGTCCTTGAGTCGGCATTGTGACTTTTGTAATTAATTCCGATGCAATTTCTGTGGTCATCGTCAATAAGAAGGACCAAGGGATACAGTAAACCTGGAGTGAAGCATCGGAATCTATAACTAGTGTCACAGGAATGTTTCAAATCATAGACAGTAAGAAGAGTCAGTCTTCTTGTACTTAATTCTGCTTTGTGCATTTTGTATTTAATTCCGATGCAATTTCTGTGTTTCAACGTCAATAAGAAGGACCAAGCGATACAGTAAACCTGAAGTAAAGCATCGGAGTTTATAACTAGTGTCAAAGGAATGGTTCAAAGCATAGTCAGTGAGGAGTGTTAGTCTTCTTGTACTTAAGTCGGCATTGTGCCGTTTGTATTTAATTCCGATGCAATGTCTGTGTTTCATCGTCAATAAGAAGGACCAAGGGATACAGTAAACCTTTAGTGAAGCATCGGAATCTATAACTAGTGTCACAGGGATGGTTCAAAACTTAGTCAGTAAGAAGAGTCAGTCTTCTTGTACTTAAGTCGGCATTGTGCATTTTCTATTTAATTCCGATGCAATTTCTGTGTTTCATCGACAATAAGACGGTCCAAGGGATAAAGTAAACCTGGAGTGAAGCATCGGAATCTATAACTAGTGTCAATGGAATGGTTCAAAGCATAGTCAGTAAGAAGAGTCAATCTTCTTGTACTTAAGTCGGCATTGTGCCTTTTCTATTTAATTCCGACGCAATTTCTGTGTTTCATCGTCAATAAGAAGGTCCAAGGGATATAGTAAACCTAGAGTGAAGCATCGGAATCTATAGCTAGTGTCACAGGAATGGTTCAAACATAGTCAGTTAGAAGAGTCAGTCTTCTTGTACTTAAGTCGGCATTGTGCCTTTTGTAATTAATTCCGATGCAATTTCTGTGTTTCATCGTTTAATAAGAAGGTCCAAGGCATACAGTAAACCTGGAGTGACGCATCGGAATCTATAACTAGTGTCACAGGAATGGTTCAAAACTAAGTCAGTAAGAAGAGTCAGTCCTCTTGTTCTTAAGACGGCATTGTGCCCTTTGTATTTAATTCCGATGCAATTTCTGTGTTTCATCGTCAATAAGAAAGGACCAAGGGATACAGTAAACCTGGAGTGAAGCATCGGAATCTATAGCTAGTGTCACAGGAATGGTTCAAAACATAGTCAGTAAGAAAAGTCAGTCTTCATGTCCTTGAGTCGGCATTGTGACTTTTGTAATTAATTCCGATGCAATTTCTGTGGTCATCGTCAATAAGAAGGACCAAGGGATACAGTAAACCTGGAGTGAAGCATCGGAATCTATAACTAGTGTCACAGGAATGTTTCAAATCATAGACAGTAAGAAGAGTCAGTCTTCTTGTACTTAATTCTGCTTTGTGCATTTTGTATTTAATTCCGATGCAATTTCTGTGTTTCAACGTCAATAAGAAGGACCAAGCGATACAGTAAACCTGAAGTAAAGCATCGGAGTTTATAACTAGTGTCAAAGGAATGGTTCAAAGCATAGTCAGTGAGGAGTGTTAGTCTTCTTGTACTTAAGTCGGCATTGTGCCGTTTGTATTTAATTCCGATGCAATGTCTGTGTTTCATCGTCAATAAGAAGGACCAAGGGATACAGTAAACCTTTAGTGAAGCATCGGAATCTATAACTAGTGTCACAGGGATGGTTCAAAACTTAGTCAGTAAGAAGAGTCAGTCTTCTTGTACTTAAGTCGGCATTATGCATTTTCTATTTAATTCCGATGCAATTTCTGTGTTTCATCGACAATAAGACGGTCCAAGGGATAAAGTAAACCTGGAGTGAAGCATCGGAATCTATAACTAGTGTCAATGGAATGGTTCAAAACATAGTCAGTAAGAAGAGTCAGTCTTCTTGTACTTAAGTCGGCATTGTGCCTTTTCTATTTAATTCCGACGCAATTTCTGTGTTTCATCGTCAATAAGAAGGTCCAAGGGATATAGTAAACCTAGAGTGAAGCATCGGAATCTATAGCTAGTGTCACAGGAATGGTTCAAACATAGTCAGTTAGAAGAGTCAGTCTTCTTGTACTTAAGTCGGCATTGTGCCTTTTGTAATTAATTCCGATGCAATTTCTGTGTTTCATCGTTTAATAAGAAGGTCCAAGGCATACAGTAAACCTGGAGTGACGCATCGGAATCTATAACTAGTGTCACAGGAATGGTTCAAAACTAAGTCAGTAAGAAGAGTCAGTCCTCTTGTTCTTAAGACGGCATTGTGCCCTTTGTATTTAATTCCGATGCTATTTCTGTGTTTCATCGTCAATAAGAATGTCCAAGGGATATAGTAAACCTGGAGTGAAGCATCGGAATCTATAACTAGTGTCACAGGAATGGTTCAAAACATAGACAGTAAGAAGAGTCAGTCTTCTTGTACTTACGTCGACATTGTGCCTTTTCTACTTAATTCCGATGCAATTTCTGTGTTTCATCGTCAATAAGAAGGTCAGAGGGATACTATAAACCTGTAGTGAAGCATCGGAATCTACAGCTAGTGTCACAGGAGTGGTTCAAAACATAGTCAGTAAGAAGATTCATTCTTCTTGTCCTTAAGTCGGCATTGTGCCTTTTGTAATTAATTCCGATGCAATTTCTGTGTTTCATCGTCAATAAGAAGCTCCAAGGGATACAGTAAACCTGGAGTGAAGCATCGGAATCTATAACTAGTGTCACAGGAATGGTTCAAAACTTAGTCAGTAAGAGTAGTCATTCTTATTGTACTTAAGCCATCATTGTGCATTTTCTATTTAATTCTGATGCAATTACTGTGGTTCATCGTCAATATGAAAGTCCAGCCGATACAGTAAACCTGGAGTTAAGCATCGGAATCTATAACTATTGTCACAGGAATGGTTCAAATCATAGACAGTAAGAAGAGTCAGTTTTCTTGTACTTAAGTCGGCATTGTGCATTTTCTATTTAATTCCGATGCAATTTCTGTGTTTCATCGTCAATAAGAAGGTCCAAGGGATACAGTAAACCTGGAGTGAAGCATCGGAATCTATAACTAGTGTAAATGGAATGGTTCAAAACATAGTCAGTAAGAAGAGTCAGTCTTCTTGTACTGAAGTAGGCATTGTGCCTTTTCTATTTATTCCGATGCAATTTCTGTGTTTCATCGTCAATAAGAAGGTCCAAGGGATATAGTAAACCTGGAGTTAAGCATCGGAATCTATAACTAGTGTCACAGGAATGGTTCGAAACATAGACAGTAAGAAGAGTCAGTCTTCTTATACTTACGTCGACATTGTGCCTATTCTATTTATTTCCGAACCAATTTCTGTGTTTCATCGTCAATAAGAAGGTCAGAGGGATTCAATAAACCTGAAGTGAAGCATCGGAATCTATAACTAGTGTCACAGGAATGGTTCAAAACAAAGTCAGTAAGAAGAGGCAGTCTTCTTGTCCTTAAGTCGGCATTGTGCCTTTTGTATTTAATTCCGATGCAATTTCTGTGTTTCATCGTCAATAAGAAGGTCCAAGGGATACAGTAAACCTGGAGTGAAGCTTCGAAATCTATAACTAGTGTCACAGGAATGGTTCAAAACATAGACAGTAAGAAGAGTCAGTCTTCTTGCACTTACGTCGACATTGTGCCTTTTCTGTTTAATTCCGATGCAATTTCTGTGTTTCATCGTCAATAAGAAAGGACCAAGGGATACAGTAAACCTGGAGTGAAGCATCGGAATCTATAGCTAGTGTCACAGGAATGGTTCAAAACATAGTCAGTAAGAAAAGTCAGTCTTCATGTCCTTGAGTCGGCATTGTGACTTTTGTAATTAATTCCGATGCAATTTCTGTGGTCATCGTCAATAAGAAGGACCAAGGGATACAGTAAACCTGGAGTGAAGCATCGGAATCTATAACTAGTGTCACAGGAATGTTTCAAATCATAGACAGTAAGAAGAGTCAGTCTTCTTGTACTTAATTCTGCTTTGTGCATTTTGTATTTAATTCCGATGCAATTTCTGTGTTTCAACGTCAATAAGAAGGACCAAGCGATACAGTAAACCTGAAGTAAAGCATCGGAGTTTATAACTAGTGTCAAAGGAATGGTTCAAAGCATAGTCAGTGAGGAGTGTTAGTCTTCTTGTACTTAAGTCGGCATTGTGCCGTTTGTATTTAATTCCGATGCAATGTCTGTGTTTCATCGTCAATAAGAAGGACCAAGGGATACAGTAAACCTTTAGTGAAGCATCGGAATCTATAACTAGTGTCACAGGGATGGTTCAAAACTTAGTCAGTAAGAAGAGTCAGTCTTCTTGTACTTAAGTCGGCATTATGCATTTTCTATTTAATTCCGATGCAATTTCTGTGTTTCATCGACAATAAGACGGTCCAAGGGATAAAGTAAACCTGGAGTGAAGCATCGGAATCTATAACTAGTGTCAATGGAATGGTTCAAAACATAGTCAGTAAGAAGAGTCAGTCTTCTTGTACTTAAGTCGGCATTGTGCCTTTTCTATTTAATTCCGACGCAATTTCTGTGTTTCATCGTCAATAAGAAGGTCCAAGGGATATAGTAAACCTAGAGTGAAGCATCGGAATCTATAGCTAGTGTCACAGGAATGGTTCAAACATAGTCAGTTAGAAGAGTCAGTCTTCTTGTACTTAAGTCGGCATTGTGCCTTTTGTAATTAATTCCGATGCAATTTCTGTGTTTCATCGTTTAATAAGAAGGTCCAAGGCATACAGTAAACCTGGAGTGACGCATCGGAATCTATAACTAGTGTCACAGGAATGGTTCAAAACTAAGTCAGTAAGAAGAGTCAGTCCTCTTGTTCTTAAGACGGCATTGTGCCCTTTGTATTTAATTCCGATGCTATTTCTGTGTTTCATCGTCAATAAGAATGTCCAAGGGATATAGTAAACCTGGAGTGAAGCATCGGAATCTATAACTAGTGTCACAGGAATGGTTCAAAACATAGACAGTAAGAAGAGTCAGTCTTCTTGTACTTACGTCGACATTGTGCCTTTTCTACTTAATTCCGATGCAATTTCTGTGTTTCATCGTCAATAAGAAGGTCAGAGGGATACTATAAACCTGTAGTGAAGCATCGGAATCTACAGCTAGTGTCACAGGAGTGGTTCAAAACATAGTCAGTAAGAAGATTCATTCTTCTTGTCCTTAAGTCGGCATTGTGCCTTTTGTAATTAATTCCGATGCAATTTCTGTGTTTCATCGTCAATAAGAAGCTCCAAGGGATACAGTAAACCTGGAGTGAAGCATCGGAATCTATAACTAGTGTCACAGGAATGGTTCAAAACTTAGTCAGTAAGAGTAGTCATTCTTATTGTACTTAAGCCATCATTGTGCATTTTCTATTTAATTCTGATGCAATTACTGTGGTTCATCGTCAATATGAAAGTCCAGCCGATACAGTAAACCTGGAGTTAAGCATCGGAATCTATAACTATTGTCACAGGAATGGTTCAAATCATAGACAGTAAGAAGAGTCAGACTTCTTTCACTTAAGTCGGCATTGTGCCTTTTGTATTTAATTCCGATGCTACTTCTGTGTTTCATCGTCAATAAGAAGGTCCAAGGGATACAGTAAACCTGGAGTGAAGCATCGGAGTCTATCACTAGTGTCACAGGACTGGTCCAAAAATAGACAGTAAGAAGAGTCAGTCTTCTTGAACTTAATTCGGCATTGTGCCTTTTGTATTTAATTCCGATGCTATTTCTGTGTTTCATCATCAATAAGAAGGTCAGAGGGATACAGCAAACCTGAAGTGAAGCATCGGAATCCATAACTAGTGTCACAGGAATGGTTCAAAACATAGTCAGTAAGAAGAGTTAGTCTTCTTGTACTTAAGTCGGCGTTGTGTCTTTTGTATTTAATTCCGATGCAATTTCTGTGTTTCATCGTCAATAAGAAGGTCAGAGGGATACAGTAAACGTGAAGTGAAGCATCAGAATCTATAGCTAGTGTCACAGGAATGGTTCAAAACATAGTCAGTAAGAAGAGTCAGTCTTCTTGACCTTAAGTCGGCATTGTGCCTTTTGTATATAGTTCCGATGCCATTTCTGTGTTTCATCGTCAATAAGAAGGTCCAAGGGATATAGTAAACCTGGAGTGAAGCATCAGAATCTGTAACTAGTGTCACAGTAATGGTTCAAAACATAGACAGTAAGAAGAGTCAGTCTTCTTGTACTTAATTCGGCATTGTGCCTTTAGTATTTAATTCCGATGCAATTTCTGTGTTTCATCGTCAATAAGAAGTTCCAAGGGATACAGTACACATCAAGTGAAGCGTCGGAATCTATTACGGGTGTCACAGGAATGGTTCAAAACATAGTCAGTGGGAAGAGTCGGTCTTCTTGTACTTAAGTCGGCGTTGTGCCTTTTGTATTTAATTCCGATGCAGTTTCTGTGTTTCATCGTTAATAAGAAGGTCCAAGGGATACAGTAAACCTGAAGTGAAGCATCGGAATTTATAACTAGTGTCACAGGAATGGTTCAAAACATAGTCAGTAAGGAGAGTCAGTCATCTTGTACTTAAGTCGGCATTGTGCCTTTTGTATTTAATTCCCGATGCAATTTCTGTGTTTCATCGTCAATAAGAAGGACCAAGGGATACAGTAAACCTGGAGTGAAGCATCGGAATCTATAACTAGTGTCACAGGGATGGTTCAAAACATAGACAGTCAGAAGAGTCAGTCTTCTTGTACTTAAGGCGGCATTGTGCCTTTTCTATTTAATTCCGGAGCAATTTCTGTGTTTCATCGTCAATGAGAATGTCAGAGGGATACAGTAATCCTGAAGTGAAGCATCGGAATCGATAACTAGTGCCACAGGAATGGTTCAAAACATAGTCAGTAAGAAGAATCAGTCTTGTTGTACTTAAGTCGGCATTGTGCCTTTTCTATTTAATTCCGATGCAATTTCTGTGTTTTATCGTCAATAAGAATGTCAGAGAGATACAATAAACCTGAAGCGAAGCATCGGAATCTATAACTAGTGTCACAGAAATGGTTCAAAACAAAGTCAGTAAGAAGAGTCAGTCTTCTTGTCCTTAAGTCGGCATTGTGCCTTTTGTATTTAATTCCGATGCAATTTCTGTGTTTCATCGTCAATAAGAAGGTCCAAGGGATACAGTAAACCTGGAGTGAAGCTTCGAAATCTATAACTAGTGTCACAGGAATGGTTCAAAACATAGACAGTAAGAAGAGTCAGTCTTCTTGCACTTACGTCGACATTGTGCCTTTTCTATTTAATTCCGATGCAATTTCTGTGTTTCATCGTCAATAAGAAAGGACCAAGGGATACAGTAAACCTGGAGTGAAGCATCGGAATCTATAGCTAGTGTCACAGGAATGGTTCAAAACATAGTCAGTAAGAAAAGTCAGTCTTCATGTCCTTGAGTCGGCATTGTGACTTTTGTAATTAATTCCGATGCAATTTCTGTGGTCATCGTCAATAAGAAGGACCAAGGGATACAGTAAACCTGGAGTGAAGCATCGGAATCTATAACTAGTGTCACAGGAATGTTTCAAATCATAGACAGTAAGAAGAGTCAGTCTTCTTGTACTTAATTCTGCTTTGTGCATTTTGTATTTAATTCCGATGCAATTTCTGTGTTTCAACGTCAATAAGAAGGACCAAGCGATACAGTAAACCTGAAGTAAAGCATCGGAGTTTATAACTAGTGTCAAAGGAATGGTTCAAAGCATAGTCAGTGAGGAGTGTTAGTCTTCTTGTACTTAAGTCGGCATTGTGCCGTTTGTATTTAATTCCGATGCAATGTCTGTGTTTCATCGTCAATAAGAAGGACCAAGGGATACAGTAAACCTTTAGTGAAGCATCGGAATCTATAACTAGTGTCACAGGGATGGTTCAAAACTTAGTCAGTAAGAAGAGTCAGTCTTCTTGTACTTAAGTCGGCATTGTGCATTTTCTATTTAATTCCGATGCAATTTCTGTGTTTCATCGACAATAAGACGGTCCAAGGGATAAAGTAAACCTGGAGTGAAGCATCGGAATCTATAACTAGTGTCAATGGAATGGTTCAAAGCATAGTCAGTAAGAAGAGTCAATCTTCTTGTACTTAAGTCGGCATTGTGCCTTTTCTATTTAATTCCGACGCAATTTCTGTGTTTCATCGTCAATAAGAAGGTCCAAGGGATATAGTAAACCTAGAGTGAAGCATCGGAATCTATAGCTAGTGTCACAGGAATGGTTCAAACATAGTCAGTTAGAAGAGTCAGTCTTCTTGTACTTAAGTCGGCATTGTGCCTTTTGTAATTAATTCCGATGCAATTTCTGTGTTTCATCGTTTAATAAGAAGGTCCAAGGCATACAGTAAACCTGGAGTGACGCATCGGAATCTATAACTAGTGTCACAGGAATGGTTCAAAACTAAGTCAGTAAGAAGAGTCAGTCCTCTTGTTCTTAAGACGGCATTGTGCCCTTTGTATTTAATTCCGATGCTATTTCTGTGTTTCATCGTCAATAAGAATGTCCAAGGGATATAGTAAACCTGGAGTGACGCATCGGAATCTATAACTAGTGTCACAGGAATGGTTCAAAACTAAGTCAGTAAGAAGAGTCAGTCCTCTTGTTCTTAAGACGGCATTGTGCCCTTTGTATTTAATTCCGATGCAATTTCTGTGTTTCATCGTCAATAAGAAAGGACCAAGGGATACAGTAAACCTGGAGTGAAGCATCGGAATCTATAGCTAGTGTCACAGGAATGGTTCAAAACATAGTCAGTAAGAAAAGTCAGTCTTCATGTCCTTGAGTCGGCATTGTGACTTTTGTAATTAATTCCGATGCAATTTCTGTGGTCATCGTCAATAAGAAGGACCAAGGGATACAGTAAACCTGGAGTGAAGCATCGGAATCTATAACTAGTGTCACAGGAATGTTTCAAATCATAGACAGTAAGAAGAGTCAGTCTTCTTGTACTTAATTCTGCTTTGTGCATTTTGTATTTAATTCCGATGCAATTTCTGTGTTTCAACGTCAATAAGAAGGACCAAGCGATACAGTAAACCTGAAGTAAAGCATCGGAGTTTATAACTAGTGTCAAAGGAATGGTTCAAAGCATAGTCAGTGAGGAGTGTTAGTCTTCTTGTACTTAAGTCGGCATTGTGCCGTTTGTATTTAATTCCGATGCAATGTCTGTGTTTCATCGTCAATAAGAAGGACCAAGGGATACAGTAAACCTTTAGTGAAGCATCGGAATCTATAACTAGTGTCACAGGGATGGTTCAAAACTTAGTCAGTAAGAAGAGTCAGTCTTCTTGTACTTAAGTCGGCATTATGCATTTTCTATTTAATTCCGATGCAATTTCTGTGTTTCATCGACAATAAGACGGTCCAAGGGATAAAGTAAACCTGGAGTGAAGCATCGGAATCTATAACTAGTGTCAATGGAATGGTTCAAAACATAGTCAGTAAGAAGAGTCAGTCTTCTTGTACTTAAGTCGGCATTGTGCCTTTTCTATTTAATTCCGACGCAATTTCTGTGTTTCATCGTCAATAAGAAGGTCCAAGGGATATAGTAAACCTAGAGTGAAGCATCGGAATCTATAGCTAGTGTCACAGGAATGGTTCAAACATAGTCAGTTAGAAGAGTCAGTCTTCTTGTACTTAAGTCGGCATTGTGCCTTTTGTAATTAATTCCGATGCAATTTCTGTGTTTCATCGTTTAATAAGAAGGTCCAAGGCATACAGTAAACCTGGAGTGACGCATCGGAATCTATAACTAGTGTCACAGGAATGGTTCAAAACTAAGTCAGTAAGAAGAGTCAGTCCTCTTGTTCTTAAGACGGCATTGTGCCCTTTGTATTTAATTCCGATGCTATTTCTGTGTTTCATCGTCAATAAGAATGTCCAAGGGATATAGTAAACCTGGAGTGAAGCATCGGAATCTATAACTAGTGTCACAGGAATGGTTCAAAACATAGACAGTAAGAAGAGTCAGTCTTCTTGTACTTACGTCGACATTGTGCCTTTTCTACTTAATTCCGATGCAATTTCTGTGTTTCATCGTCAATAAGAAGGTCAGAGGGATACTATAAACCTGTAGTGAAGCATCGGAATCTACAGCTAGTGTCACAGGAGTGGTTCAAAACATAGTCAGTAAGAAGATTCATTCTTCTTGTCCTTAAGTCGGCATTGTGCCTTTTGTAATTAATTCCGATGCAATTTCTGTGTTTCATCGTCAATAAGAAGCTCCAAGGGATACAGTAAACCTGGAGTGAAGCATCGGAATCTATAACTAGTGTCACAGGAATGGTTCAAAACTTAGTCAGTAAGAGTAGTCATTCTTATTGTACTTAAGCCATCATTGTGCATTTTCTATTTAATTCTGATGCAATTACTGTGGTTCATCGTCAATATGAAAGTCCAGCCGATACAGTAAACCTGGAGTTAAGCATCGGAATCTATAACTATTGTCACAGGAATGGTTCAAATCATAGACAGTAAGAAGAGTCAGACTTCTTTCACTTAAGTCGGCATTGTGCCTTTTGTATTTAATTCCGATGCTACTTCTGTGTTTCATCGTCAATAAGAAGGTCCAAGGGATACAGTAAACCTGGAGTGAAGCATCGGAGTCTATCACTAGTGTCACAGGACTGGTCCAAAAATAGACAGTAAGAAGAGTCAGTCTTCTTGAACTTAATTCGGCATTGTGCCTTTTGTATTTAATTCCGATGCTATTTCTGTGTTTCATCATCAATAAGAAGGTCAGAGGGATACAGCAAACCTGAAGTGAAGCATCGGAATCCATAACTAGTGTCACAGGAATGGTTCAAAACATAGTCAGTAAGAAGAGTTAGTCTTCTTGTACTTAAGTCGGCGTTGTGTCTTTTGTATTTAATTCCGATGCAATTTCTGTGTTTCATCGTCAATAAGAAGGTCAGAGGGATACAGTAAACGTGAAGTGAAGCATCAGAATCTATAGCTAGTGTCACAGGAATGGTTCAAAACATAGTCAGTAAGAAGAGTCAGTCTTCTTGACCTTAAGTCGGCATTGTGCCTTTTGTATATAGTTCCGATGCCATTTCTGTGTTTCATCGTCAATAAGAAGGTCCAAGGGATATAGTAAACCTGGAGTGAAGCATCAGAATCTGTAACTAGTGTCACAGTAATGGTTCAAAACATAGACAGTAAGAAGAGTCAGTCTTCTTGTACTTAATTCGGCATTGTGCCTTTAGTATTTAATTCCGATGCAATTTCTGTGTTTCATCGTCAATAAGAAGTTCCAAGGGATACAGTACACATCAAGTGAAGCGTCGGAATCTATTACGGGTGTCACAGGAATGGTTCAAAACATAGTCAGTGGGAAGAGTCGGTCTTCTTGTACTTAAGTCGGCGTTGTGCCTTTTGTATTTAATTCCGATGCAGTTTCTGTGTTTCATCGTTAATAAGAAGGTCCAAGGGATACAGTAAACCTGAAGTGAAGCATCGGAATTTATAACTAGTGTCACAGGAATGGTTCAAAACATAGTCAGTAAGGAGAGTCAGTCATCTTGTACTTAAGTCGGCATTGTGCCTTTTGTATTTAATTCCCGATGCAATTTCTGTGTTTCATCGTCAATAAGAAGGACCAAGGGATACAGTAAACCTGGAGTGAAGCATCGGAATCTATAACTAGTGTCACAGGGATGGTTCAAAACATAGACAGTCAGAAGAGTCAGTCTTCTTGTACTTAAGGCGGCATTGTGCCTTTTCTATTTAATTCCGGAGCAATTTCTGTGTTTCATCGTCAATGAGAATGTCAGAGGGATACAGTAATCCTGAAGTGAAGCATCGGAATCGATAACTAGTGCCACAGGAATGGTTCAAAACATAGTCAGTAAGAAGAATCAGTCTTGTTGTACTTAAGTCGGCATTGTGCCTTTTCTATTTAATTCCGATGCAATTTCTGTGTTTTATCGTCAATAAGAATGTCAGAGAGATACAATAAACCTGAAGCGAAGCATCGGAATCTATAACTAGTGTCACAGAAATGGTTCAAAACAAAGTCAGTAAGAAGAGTCAGTCTTCTTGTCCTTAAGTCGGCATTGTGCCTTTTGTATTTAATTCCGATGCAATTTCTGTGTTTCATCGTCAATAAGAAGGTCCAAGGGATACAGTAAACCTGGAGTGAAGCTTCGAAATCTATAACTAGTGTCACAGGAATGGTTCAAAACATAGACAGTAAGAAGAGTCAGTCTTCTTGCACTTACGTCGACATTGTGCCTTTTCTATTTAATTCCGATGCAATTTCTGTGTTTCATCGTCAATAAGAAAGGACCAAGGGATACAGTAAACCTGGAGTGAAGCATCGGAATCTATAGCTAGTGTCACAGGAATGGTTCAAAACATAGTCAGTAAGAAAAGTCAGTCTTCATGTCCTTGAGTCGGCATTGTGACTTTTGTAATTAATTCCGATGCAATTTCTGTGGTCATCGTCAATAAGAAGGACCAAGGGATACAGTAAACCTGGAGTGAAGCATCGGAATCTATAACTAGTGTCACAGGAATGTTTCAAATCATAGACAGTAAGAAGAGTCAGTCTTCTTGTACTTAATTCTGCTTTGTGCATTTTGTATTTAATTCCGATGCAATTTCTGTGTTTCAACGTCAATAAGAAGGACCAAGCGATACAGTAAACCTGAAGTAAAGCATCGGAGTTTATAACTAGTGTCAAAGGAATGGTTCAAAGCATAGTCAGTGAGGAGTGTTAGTCTTCTTGTACTTAAGTCGGCATTGTGCCGTTTGTATTTAATTCCGATGCAATGTCTGTGTTTCATCGTCAATAAGAAGGACCAAGGGATACAGTAAACCTTTAGTGAAGCATCGGAATCTATAACTAGTGTCACAGGGATGGTTCAAAACTTAGTCAGTAAGAAGAGTCAGTCTTCTTGTACTTAAGTCGGCATTGTGCATTTTCTATTTAATTCCGATGCAATTTCTGTGTTTCATCGACAATAAGACGGTCCAAGGGATAAAGTAAACCTGGAGTGAAGCATCGGAATCTATAACTAGTGTCAATGGAATGGTTCAAAGCATAGTCAGTAAGAAGAGTCAATCTTCTTGTACTTAAGTCGGCATTGTGCCTTTTCTATTTAATTCCGACGCAATTTCTGTGTTTCATCGTCAATAAGAAGGTCCAAGGGATATAGTAAACCTAGAGTGAAGCATCGGAATCTATAGCTAGTGTCACAGGAATGGTTCAAACATAGTCAGTTAGAAGAGTCAGTCTTCTTGTACTTAAGTCGGCATTGTGCCTTTTGTAATTAATTCCGATGCAATTTCTGTGTTTCATCGTTTAATAAGAAGGTCCAAGGCATACAGTAAACCTGGAGTGACGCATCGGAATCTATAACTAGTGTCACAGGAATGGTTCAAAACTAAGTCAGTAAGAAGAGTCAGTCCTCTTGTTCTTAAGACGGCATTGTGCCCTTTGTATTTAATTCCGATGCTATTTCTGTGTTTCATCGTCAATAAGAATGTCCAAGGGATATAGTAAACCTGGAGTGAAGCATCGGAATCTATAACTAGTGTCACAGGAATGGTTCAAAACATAGACAGTAAGAAGAGTCAGTCTTCTTGTACTTACGTCGACATTGTGCCATTTCTATTTAATTCCGATGCAATTTCTGTGTTTCATCGTCAATAAGAAGGTCAGAGGGATACAATAAACCTGTAGTGAAGCATCGGAATCTATAGCTAGTGTCACAGGAATGCTTCAAAACATAGTCAGTAAGAAAAGTCAGTCTTCTTGTCCTTAAGTCGGCATTGTGCCTTTTGTATTTAATTCCGATGCAATTTCTGTGTTTCATCATCAATAAGAAGGTCAGAGGGATACAGTAAACCTGAAGTGAAGCATCGGAATCCATAACTAGTGTCACAGGAATGGTTCAAAACATAGTCAGTAGGAGGAGTTAGTCTTCTTGTACTTAAGTCGGCGTTGTGCCTTTTGTATTTAATTCCGATGCAATTTCTGTGTTTCATCGTCAATAAGAAGGTCCAAGGGATACAGTAAACCTGGAGTGAAGCATCGGAATCTGTAACTAGTGTCACAGGAATGGTTCAAATCATACACAGTAAGAAGAGTCGGTCTTCGTGTACTTCAGTCGGCATTTTGCCTTTTGTATTTAATTCCGATGCAATTTTTGTGTTTCATCGTCAATTAGAAGGTCCAAGGGATACAGTAAACCTGAAGTGAAGCATCGGAATCCATAACTAGTGTCACAGGAATGGTTCAAAACATAGTCAGTAAGAAGAGTTAGCCTTCTTGTACTTAAGTCGGCGTTGTGCCATTTTTATTTAATTCCGATGCATTTTCTGTGTTTCATCGTCACTAAGAACGTCCAAGGGATACAGTAAACCTGGAGTGATGCATCGGAATCTGTAACTAGTGTCACAGTAATGGTTCAAAACATACACAGTAAGAAGAGTCAGTCTTCTTGTACTTAATTCGGCATTGTGCCTTTTGTATTTTATTCCGATGCTATTTCTCTGTTTAATCGTCAATAAGAAGGTGAAAGGGATGCTGTAAACATCAAGTGAAGCGTCGGAATCTATAACGGGTGTCACAGGAATGGTTCAAAACATAATCTGTAGGAAGAGTCGCTCTTCTTGTACTTAAGTCGGCATTGTGCCTTTTGTATTTAATTCCGATGCAATTTCTGTGTTTCATCGTCAATAAGAAGGTCCAAGGGATACAGTAAACCTGGAGTGAAGCATCGGAATCTATAGCTAGTGTCACAGGAATGGTTCAAAACATAGTCAGTAAGAAAAGTCAGTCTTCATGTCCTTAAGTCGGCATTGTGACTTTTGTAATTAATTCCGATGCAATTTCTGTGGTCATCGTCAATAAGAAGGACCAAGGGATACAGTAAACCTGGAGTGAAGCATCGGAATCTACAACTAGTGTCACAGGGATGGTTCAAAACATAGACAGTCAGAAGAGTCAGTCTTCTTGTACTTAAGGCGGCATTGTGCCTTTTCTATTTAATTCCGGAGCAATTTCTGTGTTTCATCGTCAATAAGAATGTCAGAGGGATACAGTAATCCTGAAGTGAAGCATCGGAATCGATAACTAGTGTCACAGGAATGGTTCAAAACATAGTCAGTAAGAAGAGTCAGTCTTGTTGTTCTTAAGTCGGCATTGTGCCTTTTCTATTTAATTCCGATGCAATTTCTGTGTTTCATCGTCAATAAGAATGTCAGAGGGATACAATAAACCTGAAGCGAAGCTTCGGAATCTATAACTAGTGTCACAGAAATGGTTCAAAACAAAGTCAGTAACAAGAGTCAGTCTTCTTGCCCTTAGGTCGGCATTGTGCCTTTTGTATTTAATTCCGATGCAATTTCTGTGTTTCATCGTCAATAAGAAGGTCCAAGGGATAAAGTAAACCTGGAGTGAAGCAGCGGAATCTATAACTAGTGTCACAGGAATGTTTCAAATCATAGACAGTAAGAAGAGTCAGTCTTCTTGTACTTAATTCTGCTTTGTGCATTTTGTATTTAATTCCGATGCAATTTCTGTGTTTCAACGTCAATAAGAAGGTCCAAGCGATACAGTAAACCTGAAGTAAAGCATCGGAGTTTATAACTAGTGTCACAGGGATGGTTCAAAACTTAGTCAGTAAGAAGAGTCAGTCTTCTTGTACTTAAGTCGGCATTGTGCGTTTTCTATTTAATTCCGATGCAATTTCTGTGTTTCATCGACAATAAGACGGTCCAAGGGATACAGTAAACCTGGAGTGAAGCATCGGAATCTATAACTAGTGTCAATGGAATGGTTCAAAACATAGTCAGTAAGAAGAGTCAGTCTTCTTGTACTTAAGTCGGCATTGTGCCTTTTCTATTTAATTCCGACGCAATTTCTGTGTTTCATCGTCAATAAGAAGGTCCAAGGGATATAGTAAACCCAGAGTGAAGCATCGGAATCTATAACTAGTGTCACAGGAATGGTTCAAAACATAGACAGTAAGAAGAGTCAGTCTTCTTGTACTTACGTCGACATTGTGCCTATTCTATATATTTCCGATGCAATTTCTGTGTTTCATCGTCAATGAGAAGGTCAGAGGGATACAATAAACCTAAAGTGAGGCATCGGAATCTATAACTAGTGTCACAGGAATGGTTCAAAACAAAGTCAGTAAGAAGAGTCAGTCTTCTTGTCCTTAAGTCGGCATTGTGCCTTTTGTATTTAATTCCGATGCAATTTCTGTGTTTCATCGTCAATAAGAAGGTCCAAGGGATACAGTAAACCTGAAGTGAAGCTTCGAAATCTATAGCTAGTGTCACAGGAATGGTTTAAACATAGTCAGTTAGAAGAGTCAGTCTTCTTGTACTTAAGTCGGCATTGTGCCTTTTGTAATTAATTCCGATGCAATTTCTGTGTTTCATCGTTTAATAAGAAGGTCCAAGGCATACAGTAAACCTGGAGTGACGCATCGGAATCTATAACTAGTGTCACAGGAATGGTTCAAAACTAAGTCAGTAAGAAGAGTCAGTCCTCTTGTCCTTAAGACGGCATTGTGCCCTTTGTATTTAATTCCGATGCTATTTCTGTGTTTCATCGTCAATAAGAATGTCCAAGGGATATAGTAAACCTGGAGTGAAGCATCGGAATCTATAACTAGTATCACAGGATTGGTTCAAAACATAGACAGTTAGAAGAGTCAGTCTTCTTGTACTTACGTCGACATTGTGCCATTTCTATTTAATTCCGATGCAATTTCTGTGTTTCATCGTCAATAAGAAGGTCAGAGGGATACAATAAACCTGTAGTGAAGCATCGGAATCTATAGCTAGTGTCACAGGAATGCTTCAAAACATAGTGAGTAAGAAAAGTCAGTCTTCTTGTCCTTAAGTCGGCATTGTGCCTTTTGTATTTAATTCCGATGCAATTTCTGTGTTTCATCGTCAATAAGAAGGTCCAAGGGATACAGTAAACCTGGAGTGAAGCATCGGAATCTGAAACTAGTGTCACAGGAATGGTTCAAATCATACACAGTAAGAAGAGTCGGTCTTCTTGTACTTCAGTCGGCATTTTGCCTTTTGTATTTAATTCCGATGCAATTTTTGTGTTTCATCGTCAATTAGAAGGTCCAAGGGATACAGTAAACCTGAAGTGAAGCATCGGAATCCATAACTAGTGTCACAGGAATGGTTCAAAACATAGTCAGTAAGAAGAGTTAGTCTTCTTGTACTTAAGTCGGCGTTGTGCCATTTGTATTTAATTCCGATGCATTTTCTGTGTTTCATCGTCACTACGAACGTCCAAGGGATACAGTAAACCTGGAGTGATGCATCGGAATCTGTAACTAGTGTCACAGTAATGGTTCAAAACATAGACAGTAAGAAAAGTCAGTCTTCTTGTACTTACGTCGACATTGTGCCTATTCTATTTATTTCCGATGCAATTTCTGTGTTTCATCGTCAATAAGAAGGTCAGAGGGATACAATAAACCTGAAGTGAAGTATCGGAATCTATAACTAGTGTCACAGGAATGGTTCAAAACAAAGTCAGAAAGAAGAATCAGTCTTCTTGTCCTTAAGTCGGCATTGTGCCTTTTGTATTTAATTCCGATGCAATTTCTGTGTTTCATCGTCGATAAGAAGGTCCAAGGGATACAGTAAACCTGGAGTGAAGCTTCGAAATCCATAACTAGTGTCACAGGAATGGTTCAAAACATAGACAGTAAGAAGAGTCAGTCTTCTTGTACTTACGTCGACATTGTGCCTTTTCTATTTAATTCCGATGCAATTTCTGTGTTTCATCGTCAATAAGAAGGACCAAGGGATACAGTAAACCTGGAGTGAAGCATCGGAATCTATAGCTAGTGTCACAGTAATGGTTCAAAACATAGTCAGTAAGAAAAGTCAGTCTTCATGTCCTTAAGTCGGCATTGTGCCTTTTGTAATTAATTCCGATGCAATTTCTGTGTTTCATCGTCAATAAGAAGGACCAAGGGATACAGTAAACCTGGAGTGAAGCATCGGAATCTATAACTAGTGTCACAGGGATGGTTCAAAACATAGACAGTCAGAAGAGTCAGTCTTCTTGTACTTAAGGCGGCATTGTGCCATTTCTATTTAATTCCGGAGCAATTTCTGTGTTTCATCGTCAATAAGAATGTCAGACGGATACAGTAATCCTGAAGTGAAGCATCGGAATCGATAACTAGTGTCACAGGAATGGTTCAAAACATAGTCAGTAAAAAGAGTCAGTCTTGTTGTACTTAAGTCGGCATTGTGCCTTTTCTATTTAATTCCGATGCAATTTCTGTGGTTCATCGTCAATAAGAATGTCAGAGGGATACAATAAACCTGAAGCGAAGCATCGGAATCTATAACTAGTGTCACAGAAATGGTTCAAAACAAAGTCAGTAACAAGAGTCAGTCTTCTTGTCCTTAAGTCGGCATTGTGCCTTTTGTATTTAATTCCGATGCAATTTCTGTGTTTCATCGTCAATAAGAAGGTCCAAGGGATACAAAAAACCTGGAGTGAAGCATCGGAATCCATAACTAGTGTCACAGGAATGTTTCAAATCATAGACAGTAAGAAGAGTCAGTCTTCTTGTACTTAATTCTGCTTTGTGCATTTTGTATTTAATTCCGATGCAATTTCTGTGTTTCAACGTCAATAAGAAGGTCCAAGCGATACAGTAAACCTGAAGTAAAGCATCGGAGTTTATAACTAGTGTCACAGGAATGGTACAAAGCATAGTCAGTAAGGAGTGTCAGTCTTCTTGTACTTAAGTCGGCATTGTGCCTTTTGTATTTAATTCCGATGCAATTTCTGTGTTTCATCCTCAGTAAGAAGGACCAAGGGATACAGTAAACCTTTAGTGAAGCATCGGAATCTATAACTAGTGTCACAGGGATGGTTCAAAACATAGTCAGTAAGAAGAGTCAGTCTTCTTGTACTTAAGTCGGCATTGTGCATTTTCTATTTAATTCCGATGCAATTTCTGTGTTTCATCGTCAATAAGAAGGTCCAAGGGATACAGTAAACCTGGAGTGAAGCATCGGAATCCATAACTAGTGTCACAGGAATGTTTCAAATCATAGACAGTAAGAAGAGTCAGTCTTCTTGTACTTAATTCTGCTTTGTGCATTTTGTATTTAATTCCGATGCAATTTCTGTGTTTCAACGTCAATAAGAAGGTCCAAGCGATACAGTAAACCTGAAGTAAAGCATCGGAGTTTATAACTAGTGTCACAGGAATGGTACAAAGCATAGTCAGTAAGGAGTGTCAGTCTTCTTGTACTTAAGTCGGCATTGTGCCTTTTCTATTTAATTCCGACGCAATTTCTGTGTTTCATCGTCAATAAGAAGGTCCAAGGGATACAGTAAACCTGGAGTGAAGCATCGGAATCTATAACTAGTGTCACAGCAATGGTTCAAACATAGTCAGTAAGAAGAGTCAGTCTTCTTGTACTTAGGTCGGCATTGTGCCATTTGTATTTAATTCCGATGCAATTTCTGTTTCATCGTCAATAAGAAGGACCGAGGGATACAGTAAACCTAGAGTGAAGCATCGGAATCTATAACTAGTGACACAGGGATGGTTCAAAACATAGACAGTAAGAAGAGTCAGTCTTCTTGTACTTAAGTCCGCATTGTGCCTTTTGTATTAAACTCCGATGCAATTTCCGTGTTCCATCGTCAATAAGAAGGTCCAAGCGATACAGTAAACCTGAAGTGAAGCATCGGAATTTATAACTAGTGTCACAGGAATGGTTCAAACATAGTCAGGAAGGTGTGTCAGTCTTCTTGTACTTAAATCGGCATTGTGCCTTTTGTACTTAATTCCGATGCAATTTCTGTGTTTCATCGTCAATAAGAAGGTCCAAGGGATACTGTAAACCCGGAGTGAAGCATCGGAATCTAAAACTAGTGTCACAGGAATGGTTCAAAACATAGACAGTAAGCAGAGTCAGTCTTCTTGTACTTACGTCGACATTGTGCCTTTTCTATTTAATTCGATGCAATTTCTGTGTTTCATCGTCAATAAGAAGGTCAGAGGTATACAATAAACCTGAAGTGAAGCATCGGAATCATAACTAGTGTCACAGGAATGGTTCAAAGCAAAGTCAGTAAGAAGAGTCAGTCTTCTTGTACTTAAGTCGGCATTGTGCCTTTTGTAATTAATTCCGATGCAATTTCTATATTTCATCGTCAATAAGAAGGTCCAAGGGATACAGTAAACCTGGAGTGTAGGCCGGAATCTATAACTAGTGTCACAGGAATGGTTCAAAACATAGACAGTAAGAAGAGTCAGTCTTCGTGTACTTATGTCGGCATTTTGCCTTTTGTATTTAATTCCGATGCAACTTCTGTGTTTCGTCGTCAATAAGAAGTTCCAAGGTATACGGTAAACCTGAGTTGAAGCATCGGAATCTATAGCTAGTGTCACAGGAGTGGTTCAAAACATAGTCAGTAAGAAGAGTTAGTCTTCTTGTCCTTAAGTCGGCATGTGCCGTTTGTATTTAATTCCGATGCAATTTCTGTGTTTCATCGTCAATAAGAAGTTCCAAGGGATACAGTAAACCTGGAGTGAAGCACCGGAATCTATAACTAGTGTCACAGGAATGGTTCTAATCATGGACAGTAAGAACAGTCAGTCTTCGTGTACTTAAATTCTGCATTGTGCCTTTTGTATTTAATTCCGATGCTATTTCTGTGTTTCATCGTCAATAAGAAGGTCCAAGGGATACAGTAAACCTGAAGTGAAGCATCGGAATTTTATAAGTAGTGTCACAGGGAATGGTTCAAAACATAGTCAGTAAGGAGAGTCAGTCTTTTTGTACTTAAGTCGGCATTGTGCCTTTTGTATTTAATTCCGATGCAATTTCTGTGTTTCATCGTCAATAAGAAGATCAGAGGGATTACAGTAATCCTGAAGTGAAGCATCGGAATCTATAACTAGTGTCACAGGAATGGTTTAAAACATAGGCAGTAAGAAGAGTCAGTCTTGTTGTACTTAAGTCGGCATTGTGCCTTTTCTATTTAATTCCGATGCAATTTCTGTGTTTCATCGTCAATAAGAATATCAGAGGGATGCAATAAACATGAAGCGAAGCATCGGAATCTATAACTATCACAGAAATGGTTCAAAACAAAGTCAGTAAGAAGAGTCAGTCTTCTTGTCCTTAAGTCGGCATTGTGCCTTTTGTATTTAATTCCTAAGCAATTTCTGTGTTTCATCGTCAATAAGAAGGTTCAAGGGATACAGTAAACCTGGAGTGAAGCATCGGAATCTACAACTACTGTCACAGGAATGTTTCAAACATAGACCAGTAAGAAGAGTCAGTCTTGTTCTACTTAATTCTGCTTTGTGCATTTTGTATTAATTCCGATGCAATTTCTGTGTTTCATCGTCAATAAGAAGGTCCAAGCGATACAGTAAACCTGAAGTGAAGCATCGGAATTTTATAACTAGTGTCACAGGAATGGTTGAAAACATAGTCAGGAAGGTGTGTCAGTCTTCTTGTACTTAAATCGGCACTGTGCCTTTTGTATTTAGTTCCGATGCAATTTCTGTGTTTCATCGTCAATAAGAAGGACCAATGGATACAGTAAACCTGGAGTGAAACATCGGAATCAATAACTAGTGTCACAGGAATGGTTCATACCATAGACAGTAAGAGGAGTCAGTCCTTCTTGTACTTACGTCGACACTGTGCCTTTTCTATTTAATTCCGATGCAATTTCTGTGTTTCGTCGTCAATAAGAAGGTCCAAGGTATACTGTAAAAATGAGGTGAAGCATCGGAATCTATAGCTAGTGTCACAGGAATGGTTCAAAACATAGTCAGTAAGAAGAGTCAGTCGTCTTGTCCTGAAGTCGGCATTGTGCCTTTTGTATTTAATTCCGATGCAATTTCTGTGTTTCATCGACAATAAGAAGTTCCAAGGGGATATAGTAAACCTGGAGTGAAGCAACGGAATCTATAACTAGTGTCACAGGAATGGACCAAAACATAGACAGTAAGAAGAGTCAGTCTTCTTGTACTTAATTCTGCATTGTGCCTTTTGTATATAATTCCTGATGCAATTTCTGTGTTTCATCGTCAATAAGAAGGTCCAAGGGATACAGTAAACCTGAAGTGAAGCATCGGAAAATTATAACTAGTGTCACAGGAATGGTTTAAAAACATAGTCAGTAAGGAGAGTCAGTCTTTTTGTACTTAAGTCGGCATTGTGCCTTTTCTATTTAATTCCGATGCAATTTCTGTGTTTCATCGTCAATAAGAAGGCCCAAGGGGTACAGTAAACCTGGAGTGAAGCATCGGAATCTATAACTGGTGTCACAGGGATGGTTCAGAACATAGACCGTAAGAAGAGTCAGTCTTCTTGTGCTTAAGTCGGCATTGTGCCTTTTCTATTTATTCCCGATGCAATTTCTGTGTTTCATCGTCAATAAGAAGGACAGAGGGATACAATACACCTGAAGTGAAGCATCGGAATCTATAACTAGTGTCACAGGAATGGTTCAAAACAAAGTCAGTAAGAAGGGTCAGGTCTTCTTTGTCCTTAAGTCCGCAGTGTGCCCTTTTGTATTTAATTCCGATGAAAATATCTGTGTTTTCGTCGTCAATAAGAAGGTCCAAGGGATACAGTAAACCTGAAGTGAAGCTTCGGAATCTATAGCTAGTGTCACAGGAATGATTCAAACGTAGTCAGTTAGAAGAGTCAGTCTTCTTGTACTTAAGTCGGCATTGTGTCTTTTATAATTAATTCCGATGCAATTTCTGTGTTTCATCGTTTAATAAGAAGGTCGCAAGGGATACAGTAAACCTGGAGTGACGCATCGGAATTCTATAACTAGTGTCACAGGAATGGTTCAAAGCTAAGTCTTAGTCAGTAAGAAGAGTCAGTCCTCTTGTCCTAAAGACGGCATTGTGCCTTTTGTATTTAATTCCGATGCAATTTCTGTGTTTCATCGTCAATAAGAATGTCCAAGGGATATAGTAAACCTGGAGTGAAGCATCGGAATCTATGTATAACTAGTGTCACAGGAATGGTTCAAAACATAGACAGTAAGAAGAGTCAGTCTTCTTGTACTTAATTTGGCATTGTGCCTTTTGTATTTAATTCCGATGCAATTTCTGTGTTTCATCGTCAATAAGAAGGTCCAAGGGATACTGTAAACATCAAGTGAAGCGTCGGAATCTATAACGGGTGTCACAGGAATGGTTCAAAACATAGACAGTAAGAAGAGTCAGTCCTCTTGTACTTAATTCTGCTTTGTGCATTTTGTATTTAATTCCGACGCAATTTCTGTGTTTCATCGTCAATAAGAAGGTCCAAGCGATACAGTAAACCTGAAGTGAAGCATCGGAGTTTATAACTAGTGTCACAGGAATGGATCAAAGCATAGTCAGTAAGGAGTGTCAGTCTTCTTGTACTTAAGTCAGCATTGTGCCTTTTGTATTTATTTCCGATGCAATTTCTGTGTTTCATCGTCAATAAGAAGGGTCCAAGGGATACAGTAAACCTCAAGTGAAGCATCGGAATCTGTAACGGGTGTCACAGGAATGGTTCAAAACATAGTCAGTAGGAAGAGTCTTTCTTCATGTACTTAAGTCGGCATTGTGCCTTTTGTATTTAATTCCGATACATTTTCTGTGTTTCATTGTCAATAAGATGGTCCAAGGGATACTGTAAACCTAAAGTGAGCATCATAATTTATAACTAGTGTCACAGGAATGGTTCAAAACGTAATCAGTAAGGAGAGTCAGTTTTCTTGTACTTAAGTCGGCATTGTGCCTTTGTAGTATTTAATTCCGATGCAATATCTGTGTTTCATCGCAATAAGGAGGACCAAGGGATACAGTAAACCTGGAGTGTAAGCATCGGAATCTGTAACGGGTGTCACAGGAATGGTTCAAAACATAGTCAGTAGGAAGAGTCTTTCTTCATTGTACTTATGTCGGCATTGTGCCTTTTGTATTTAATTCCGATACATTTTCTGTGTTTCATCGTCAATAAGATGGTCCAAGGGATACTGTAAACCTAAAGTGAGCATCATAATTTATAACTAGTGTCACAGGATGGTTCAAAACGTAATCAGTAAGGAGAGTCAGTTTTCTTGTACTTAAGTCGGCATTGTGCCTTTTGTATTTAATTCCGATGCAATATCTGTGTTTCATCGCAATAAGGAGGACCAAGGGATACAGTAAACCTGGAGTGTAGCATCGGAATCATTAACTAGTGTCACAGGGATGGTTCAAAACATAGGACAGTAAGAAGAGTCAATCTTCTTGTACTTAAGTCGGCATTGTGCCTTTTCTATTTAATTCCGATGCAATTTCTGTGTTTCATCGTCAATAAGAAGGTCCAAGCGATACAGTAAACCTGAAGTGAAGCATCGGAATTTATAACTAGTGTCACAGGAATGGTTGAAAACATAGTCAGGAAGGTGTGTCAGTCTTCTTGTACTTAAATCGGCACTGTGCCTTTTGTATTTAGTTCCGATGCAATTTCTGTGTTTCATCGTCAATAAGAAGGACCAATGGATACAGTAAACCTGGAGTGAAACATCGGAATCAATAACTAGTGTCACAGGAATGGTTCATACCATAGACAGTAAGAGGAGTCAGTCTTCTTGTACTTACGTCCGACACTGTGCCTTTTCTATTTAATTCCGATGCAATTTCTGTGTTTCGTCGTCAATAAGAAGGTCCAAGGTATACTGTAAAAATGAGGTGAAGCATCGGAATCTATAGCTAGTGTCACAGGAATGGTTCAAAACATAGTCAGTAAGAAGAGTCAGTCGTCTTGTCCTGAAGTCGGCATTGTGCTTTTGTATTTAATTCCGATGCAATTTCTGTGTTTCATCGACAATAAGAAGTTCCAAGGGATATAGTAAACCTGGAGTGAAGCAACGGAATCTATAACTAGTGTCACAGGAATGGACCAAAACATAGACAGTAAGAAGAGTCAGTCTTCTTGTACTTAATTCTGCATTGTGCCTTTTGTATATAATTCTGATGCAATTCTGTGTTTCATCGTCAATAAGAAGGTCCAAGGGATACAGTAAACCTGAAGTGAAGCATCGGAAATTATAACTAGTGTCACAGGAATGGTTTAAAACATAGTCAGTAAGGAGAGTCAGTCTTTTTGTACTTAAGTCGGCATTGTGCCTTTTCTATTTAATTCCGATGCAATTTCTGTGTTTCATCGTCAATAAGAAGGCCCAAGGGGTACAGTAAACCTGGAGTGAAGCATCGGAATCTATAACTGGTGTCACAGGGATGGTTCAGAACATAGACCGTAAGAAGAGTCAGTCTTCTTGTGCTTAAGTCGGCATTGTGCCTTTTTCTATTTATTCCCGATGCAATTTCTGTGTTTCATCGTCAATAAGAAGGACAGAGGGATACAATACACCTGAAGTGAAGCATCGGAATCTATAACCTAGAGTGACACAGGAATGGTTCAAAACAAAGTCAGTAAGAAGGGTCAGTCTTCTTGTCCTTAAGTCCGCAGTGTGCCTTTTGTATTTAATTCCGAGTGACATATCTGTGTTTCGTCGTCAATAAGAAGGTCCAAGGGATACAGTAAACCTGAAGTGAAGCTTCGGAATCTATAGCTAGTGTCACAGGAATGATTCAAACGTAGTCAGTTAGAAGAGTCAGTCTTCTTGTACTTAAGTCGGCATTGTGTCTTTTATAATTAATTCCGATGCAATTTCTGTGTTTCATCGTTTAATAAGAAGGTCCAAGGGATACAGTAAACCTGGAGTGACGCATCGGAATCTATAACTAGTGTCACAGGAATGGTTCAAAGCTAAGTCAGTAAGAAGAGTCAGTCCTCTTGTCCTAAAGACGGCATTGGTGCCTTTTGTATTTAATTCCGATGCAATTTCTGTGTTTCATCGTCAATAAGAATGTCCAAGGGATATAGTAAACCTGGAGTGAAGCATCGGAATCTATGTATAACTAGTGTCACAGGAATGGTTCAAAACATAGACAGTAAGAAGAGTCAGTCTTCTTGTACTTAATTTGGCATTGTGCCTTTTGTATTTAATTCCGATGCAATTTCTGTGTTTCATCGTCAATAAGAAGGTCCAAGGGATTACTGTAAACATCAAGTGAAGCGTCGGAATCTATAACGGGTGTCACAGGAATGGTTCAAAACATAGACAGTAAGAAGAGTCAGTCCTCTTGTACTTAATTCTGCTTTTGTGCATTTTGTATTTAATTCCGACGCAATTTCTGTGTTTCATCGTCAATAAGAAGGTCCAAGCGATACAGTAAACCTGAAGTGAAGCATCGGAGTTTATAACTAGTGTCACAGGAATGGATCAAAGCATAGTCAGTAAGGAGTGTCAGTCTTCTTGTACTTAAGTCCAGCATTGTGCCTTTTGTATTTATTTCCGATGCAATTTCTGTGTTTCATCGTCAATAAGAAGGTCCAAGGGATACAGTAAACCTCAAGTGAAGCATCGGAATCTGTAACGGGTGTCACAGGAATGGTTCAAAACATAGTCAGTAGGAAGAGTCTTTCTTCATGTACTTAAGTCGGCATTGTGCCTTTTGTATTTAATTCCGATACATTTTCTGTGTTTCATTGTCAATAAGATGGTCCAAGGGATACTGTAAACCTAAAGTGAGCATCATAATTTATAACTAGTGTCACAGGAATGGTTCAAAACGTAATCAGTAAGGAGAGTCAGTTTTCTTGTACTTAAGTCGGGCATTGTGCCTTTTGTATTTAATTCCGATGCAATATCTGTGGTTTCATCGCAATAAGGAGGACCAAGGGATACAGTAAACCTGGAGTGTAGCATCGGAATCTGTAACGGGTGTCACAGGAATGGTTCAAAACATAGTCAGTAGGAAGAGTCTTTCTTCATGTACTTAAGTCGGCATTGTGCCTTTTGTATTTAATTCCGATACATTTTCTGTGTTTCATCGTCAATAAGATGGTCCAAGGGATACTGTAAACCTAAAGTGAGCATCATAATTTATAACTAGTGTCACAGGAATGGTTCAAAACGTAATCAGTAAGGAGAGTCAGTTTTCTTGTACTTAAGTCGGCATTGTGCCTTTTGTATTTAATTCCGATGCAATATCTGTGTTTCATCGCAATAAGGAGGACCAAGGGATACAGTAAACCTGGAGTGTAGCATCGGAATCATTAACTAGTGTCACAGGGATGGTTCAAAACATAGACAGTAAGAAGAGTCAATCTTCTTGTACTTAAGTCGGCATTGTGCCTTTTCTATTTAATTCCGATGCAATTTCTGTGTTTCATCGTCAATAAGAAGGTCCAAGCGATACAGTAAACCTGAAGTGAAGCATCAGAGTTTATAACTAGTGTCACAGGAATGGTTCAAAACATAGTCAGTAAGGAGTGTCAGTCTTCTTGTTCTTAAGTGGGCATTGTGTCTTTTGTTTTTAATTCCGATTGCAATTTCTGTGTTTCATCGTCAATAAGAAGCACCAAGGGATACAGTAAACCTGGAGTGAAGCATCGGAATCTATAACTAGTGTCACAGGGATGGTTCAAATCATAGACAGTAAGGAAGAGTCAGTCTTCTTGTACTTAAGTCGGCATTGTGCCTTTTGTATTTAATTCCGATGCAATTTCTTGTGTTTCATCGACAATAAGAAGGTCCAAGGGATACAGTAAACCTTGAGTAAAGCTTCGGAATCAAATAACTAGTGTCAATGGAATGGTTTCAAATCATAGTCAGTAAGAAGAGTCAGTCTTTTTGTACGTAAGCCGGCATTGTGTCTTTTCTATTTAATTCGATGCAATTTCTGTGTTTCATCGTCAATAAGAAGGTCCAAGGGATATAGAAAACCTGTAGTGAAGCATCGGAATCTATAACTAGTTACACAGGAATTGTTCACTACATAGACAGTAAGAAGAGTCAGTCTTCTTGTACTTACGTCGACATTGTGCCTTTTCTATTTAATTCCGATGCAAATTCTGTGTTTCATCGTCAATAGGAAGGTCAGAGGGATACAATAAACCTGAAGTGAAGCATCGGAATCTATAATTAGTGTCACAGGAATGGTTCAAAACAAAGTCAGTAAGAAGAGTCAGTCTTCTTGTCCTTAAGTCGGCATTGTGCCTTTAGTATTTAATTCCGACGCAATTTCTGTGTTTCATCGTCAATAAGAAGGTCCAAGGGATACAGTAAACCTGAAGTGAAGCTTCGGAATCTATAGCTAGTGTCACAGGAATGGTTCAAAGCATAGTCAGTTAGAAGAGTCAGTCTTCTTGTACTTAAGTCGGCATTGTGCCTTTTGTAATTAATTCCGATGCAATTTCTGTGTTTCATCGTTTAATAAGAAGGTCCAAGGGATACAGTAAACCTGGAGTGAAGCATCGGAATCTATAACTAGGGTCACAGGAGTGGTTCAAAACATAGTCAGTAAGAATAGTCAGTCTTATTGTACTTAAGTCATCATTGTGCATTTTCTATCTAATTCTGATGCAATTTCTGTGTTTCATCGTTAATATGAAGGTCCAACCGATACAGTAAACCTGGAGTGAAGCATCGGAATCTATAACTAGTGTCACAGGAATGGTTCAAATCATAGACAGTAAGAAGAGTCAGACTTCTTTTACTTAAGTCGGCATTGTGCCTTTTGTATTTAATTCCGATGCAATTTCTGTGTTTCATCGTCAATAAGAAGATCCAAGGGATACAGTAAACCTGGAGTGAAGCATCGGAATCCATAACTAGTGTCACAGGGACTCGTTCAAAAATAGACAGTAAGAAGAGTCAGTCTTCTTGAACTTAATTCGGCATTGTGCCTTTTGTATTTAATTCCGATGCAATTTCTGTGTTTCATCATCAATAAGAAGGTCAGAGGGATACAGTGAACCTGGAGTGAAGCATCGGAATCTGTAACTAGTGTCACAGGAATGGTTCAAATCATAGACAGTAAGAAGAGTCGGTCTTCGTGTACGTCAGACTGCATTTTGCCTTTTGTATTTAATTCCGATGCAATTTTGTGTTTCATCGTCAATGAGAAGGTCCAAGGGATACACTAAACTGAAGTGAAGCATCGGGATCTATAACTAGTGTCACAGGAATCGTTCAAAACATAGTCCAGTAAGAAGAGTCAGTCTTCTTGTACTTAAGTCGGCATAGTGCCTTTTCTATTTAATTCCGATGCAATTTCTGTGTTTCATCGTCAATAAGAAGGTCCAGGGGATACAGTAAACCTGTAGTGAAGCATCGGAATCTATAAATAATGTCAATGGAATGGTTGAAAACATAGACAGTAAAAAGAGTCAGTCTTCTTGTACTTAAGTCGGCATTGTGCCTTTTGTATTTAATTCCGATGCTATTTCTGTGTTTCTTAGTCAATAAGAAGGTCAGAAGGGTACAGTAAACCTGAAGTGAATGATCGGAATCTATAGCAAGTGTCACAGGAATGGTTCAAAACATAATCAGCATGAAGAGTCAGTCTCTTGTACTTAAGCCGGCATTGTGCATTTTGTATTTAATTCCGATGCAATTTCTGTGTTTCATCGTCAATAAGAAGGTCCAAGGGATACAGTAAACATGGAGTGAAGCATCGAATCTATAAGTAGTGTCACAGCAATGGTTCAAACATAGTCAGTAAGAAGAGTCAGTCTTCTTGTACTTAGGTCGGCATTGTGCCATTTGTATTTAATTCCGATGCAATTTCTGTTTCATCGTCAATAAGAGGGACCAAGGGATACAGTAAACCTAGATTGAAGCATCGGAATCTATAACTAGTGACACAGGGATGGTTCAAAACATAGACAGTAAGAAGAGTCAGTTTTCTTGTACTTAAGTCGGCATTGTGCCTTTTGTATTAAACTCCGATGCAATTTCCGTGTTTCATCGTCAATAAGAAGGTCCAAGCGATACAGTAAACCTGAAGTGAAGCATCGGAATTTATAACTAGTGTCACAGGAATGGTTCAAACATAGTCAGGAAGGTGTGTCAGTCTTCTTGTACTTAAATCGGCATAGTGCCTTTTGTACTTAATTCCGATGCAATTTCTGTGTTTCATCGTCAATAAGAAGGTCCAAGGGATACTGTAAACCCGAGTGAAGCATCGGAATCTATAACTAGTGTCACAGGAATGGTTCAAAACATAGACAGTAAGCAGAGTCAGTCTTCGTGTACTTAAGTCGGCATTTTGCCTTTTGTATTTAATTCCGATGCAATTTCTGTGTTTCGTCGTCAATAAGAAGGTCCAAGGTATACAGTAAACCTGAGGTGAAGACTCGGAATCTATAGCTAGTGTCACAGGAGTGGTTCAAAACATAGTCAGTAAGAGAGTCAGTCTTCTTGTCCTTAAGTCGGCATTGTGCCGTTTCTATTAAATTCCGATTCAATTTCTGTGCTTCATCGTCAATAAGAAGGACCAAGGGATACAGTAAACCTGGAGTGAAGCATCGGATTCTATAACTAGTGCCACAGGGATGGTTCAGAACATAGGCCGTAAGAAGAGTCAGTCATCTTGTACTTAAGTCGGCATTGTGCCTTTTCTATTTATATTCCGATGCAATTTCTGTGTTTCATCGTCAATAAGAAGATCAGAGGGATACAGTAATCCTGAAGTGAAGCATCGGAATCTATAACTAGTGTCACAGGAATGGTTCAAAACATAGGCAGTAAGAAGAGTCAGTCTTGTTGTACTTAAGTCGGCATTGTGCCTTTTCTATTTAATTCCGATGCAATGTTCTGTGTTTCATCGTCAATAAGAATGTCAGAGGGATGCAATAAACATGAAGCGAAGCATCGGAATCTATAACTAGTGTCACAGAAATGGTTCAAAACACAGTCAGTAAGAAGAGTCAGTCATCTTGTCCTGAAGTCGGCATTGTGCCTTTTGTATTTAATTCCGATGCAATTTCTGTGTTTCATCGACAATAAGAAGTTCCAAGGGATACAGTAAACCTGGAGTGAAGCAACGGAATCTATAACTAGTGTCACAGGAATGGTTCAAAACATAGACAGTAAGAAGAGTCAGTCTTCTTGTACTTAATTCTGCATTGTGCCTTTTGTATTTAATTCCGATGCAATTTCTGTGTTTCATCGTCAATAAGAAGGTCCAAGGGATACAGTAAACCTGAAGTGAAGCATCGGAATTTATAACTAGTGTCACAGGAATGGTTTAAAACATAGTAAGTAAGGAGAGTCAGTCTTTTTGTACTTAAGTCGGCATTGTGCCTTTTCTATTTAATTCCGATGCAATTTCTGTGTTTCATCGTCAATAAGAAGGCCCAAGGGGTACAGTAAACCTGGAGTGAAGCATCGGAATCTATAACTTGTGTCACAGGGATGGTTCAGAACATAGACCGTAAGAAGAGTCAGTCTTCATTGTGCCTTTTCTATTTATTCCCGATGCAATTTCTGTGTTTCATCGTCAATATGAATGTCAGAGGGATACAATAAACGTGAAGTGAAGCATCGGAATCTATAACTAGTGTAACAGGAATGGTTCAAAACAAAGTCAGTAAGAAGGGTCAGTCTTCTTGTCCTTAAGTCCGCATTGTGCCTTTTGTATTTAATTCCGATGAAATTTCTGTGTTTCATCGTCAATAAGAAGGTCCAAGGGATACAGTAAACCTGAAGTGAAGCTTCGGAATCTATAGCTAGTGTCACAGGAATGATTCAAACGTAGTCAGTTAGAAGAGTCAGTGTTCTTGTACTTACGTCGACATTGTGCCTTTTCTATTTAATTCCGATGCATTTTCTGTGTTTCATCGTCAATAAGAAGGTCAGAGGTATACAATAAACCCTGAAGTGAACCATCGGAATCTATAACTAGTGTTACAGGAATGGTTCAAAGCAAAGTCAGTAAGAAGAGTCAGTCTTCTTGTACTTAAGTCGGCATTGTGCCTTTTGTAATTAATTCCGATGCAATTTCTATGTTTCATCGTCAATAAGAAGGTCCAAGGGATACAGTAAACCTGGAGTGTAGGCCCGGAATCTATAACTAGTGTCACAGGAATGGTTCAAAACATAGACAGTAAGAAGAGTCAGTCTTCGTGTACTTAAGTCGGCATTTTGCCTTTTGTATTTAATTCCGATGCAATTTCTGTGTTTCGTCGTCAATAAGAAGGTCCAAGGTATACAGTAAACCTGAGGTGAAGACTCGGAATCTATAGCTAGTGTCACAGGAGTGGTTCAAAACATAGTCAGTAAGAAGAGTCAGTCTTCTTGTCCTTAAGTCGGCATTGTGCCGTTTCTATTAAATTCCGATTCAATTTCTGTGCTTCATCGTCAATAAGAAGGACCAAGGGATACAGTAAACCTGGAGTGAAGCATCGGATTCTATAACTAGTGCCACAGGGATGGTTCAGAACATAGACCGTAAGAAGAGTCAGTCATCTTATACTTAAGTCGGCATTGTGCCTTTTCTATTTATATTCCGATGCAATTTCTGTGTTTCATCGTCAATAAGAAGATCAGAGGGATACAGTAATCCTGAAGTGAAGCATCGCGAATCTATAACTAGTGTCACAGGAATGGTTCAAACATAGGCAGTAAGAAGAGTCAGTCTTATTGTACTTAAGTCGGCATTGTGCCTTTTCTATTTAATTCCGATGCAATTTCT